>NC_139952.1:37577771-37937771 GCF_963454915.1 Gymnoscopelus microlampas
GGTGCATGCACAGTCGAAGTAACCTTGGATGAGTGCTCCTGTTAGAGTCCTCAAAGTATTCTTACTGACCAGAGAGGAGATCCATGTACAGAAAGATTTGCCTCTAAAATGGAACAAATAGGCCATTTCCTATTTTCTTGTGATTACATTGTCACTCACTTTTATTGTGAAGCCGTTGGCCTTGCCAAGGTTAATTTTAGACCCAAAGAGAATGGATTCAGTTTTACCCAGGTGTACGTGTAATGATAGTTTGTTATCAGCGAGCTGCCGTTGCCGGTCATTATTGAGAAATAAATCCCGTCAGGGCACCGACTGACCGACACGTATGCCTAATCACCCTGAAGGTGACCACGCTTATTACACGGCTACTTAATAATACATTAATTAATAAATTGACCCAAAAGTAACAACAAAACGAAGCATTTCCTTGCTTATGGCAATTAAAGTATTCCAAGTGTTGCACTGGGTGGACATGGTTGCCTGGAAAACAAAGTGTTGATCAAATAGAATCAATTTTCGGTTACTGCAAAGACATGTTTAGGTGTGTAAAGATGGACGGAGTCCTCTTTAAATCATATGAACTTGTTTATTCACAACAAGGTTGGTGATACAAAATAGACTGCGTCTCTCTCTCTGTAGTCTCGCGTCACCAGACAACTATTCCACAATCTCTGAATGCTATATAGTCTGGAACTCCACTTCCCGAAAGCTGTTTAACGGAAGTTGTTCAGACCGGAAAAACATTCGACCAATCACGACGCGGTCCCCGCGGACCTGTAGTCCCAGTGGAAACAGAACCGAGGCGGAAGCATAGTCATAGGAGCGGTAGATTCATGTTATTTGTGCGAGGATTGTTTATCACAGAAAACTGAGAAAGGTATCATGGAATTAACGCCGAAAAAACTGTGAAAGAAGACACTAGTAGACATAAACGATGTTTATGAGATTCGTTGATTCCAGTCGGACTCCTTTGCGCCACTGCACAATGCTAAAACGGAAGTGGGTAGGGGAGGGGCATCCGCTTTCCCCTTAAACATGATCAGAGCTTCCGAGTCCCAGACTGTATGCCGGAAACATTTGTAAATTGTGGGAGGCAACAGTCTGGTAACGCGAGACTACTCTGTCTGCGTCTGCATACATGTAATAGCCAAGGCTGACTTCCTGTCGGCTTGGCGCCTTGCATTTACCGTAATGCCCGCTCTGGGCCGCAGGCGCATTTGCTACCGTATATGACAGTGTGTAAATGACATTGAGTGTTTATACATGGCTGTCATGGGATACGGATACAATACAAAATCAAGCAGCACAGATTAATATGAGCAGGAGATCTGAGCCTTTGATTAGACAGCGGCCGGTTATAGAGCTCATCGGTCATAATCAAGAAATAACACACCACTGAATTCAGCGATTGACCAATCAGAATCAAGCATTCAACCAAGCCGTGTAATAAACATATAAGTATATACGTTTCGAGCTACACGCTCTTCATCAGACAATTTGCATCAGACAGTCTGACACAATTTGCAAAGTGTAAATAATCCCAGTAGCCTTCTCCAGTGGCAGCAGAAGTTAGGTAATTGGTACAATATTCCTTGCAAAGGAATGACATCCCAAATTCCACATTAGAATAAATAATACTAGATGTCCCGGAAATGGAACGATCACTCTTTCGATTGCCAACCCAAGAAAATTATAAAATTGGACAAAAAAAGAAAAAAAGGTGCATAGCTGCTCTCTAATAATGATGAGTGGCCCACACTCCATGTCTTTTCAATGTTTATTTAAGTTTTCTGACAGTTATGACAGCTGGGAGAGAAACACTCAAAGGGAGATTCAGAAGGAAGATACTGGTGGGATTTGAGCATACAGGCCAGCAAAGGCATTATGGGGGTCAGGAGACAAAACGTAGTCCTACCTCTCCACAAGTCGTGTCCATTCCTGTGCCATGAAAGCTGAGTTTATGAAAGTTTTCATTTCAGCCCAACATTACATTAAATGAATGGCAGTGCGTATGATGCGTAGCCTGCGTAGCTAGTTCAGGTAGGCAACTCAAGGCAGGGTGCCAACCTGATCAGGTGACCAGTCACATGCTCTCTTCTCCTGATCTGGGAGGCTATTTAATCTTCTCTACCTACCTGTCATTCTGGCTTCTCTCCTGGCTGTGTTGCTGCCTCTCTGGCGTCTCCTCTCCAATCTAAGAGTTGTCTGTCTGAAATAGATTATCTATAGCTCAAGTTGTGTTAATTTGTGAAATCAGCTAGTGTGTTGTTTGGCACCTGGGTTTAAATTAAAACCAGCTTTAGTGACTACAAGAGCCGACAACTCAAAGAATTGAGCTTGCTACTTTAGCAAGCTCAATTCAAAGCAGGGTGCCACTCAAACAGGACAATACATGATACAGAGGGGTACCAAACTTTTAGTCCCCAGAGTATTGACTTTTGATACATTCATTAGGACAGTGTGTAACCGCACTGATCGCATGTTACACACTGCTAATGTGCACAGCTGGTGACAGCTCTTTTATAATGGCCAGGCGTCCTCCTGATTGGTCCACTGGTCTGATGGACGGTCTCCTCCTCAACCAGGTCTCCTCCCATGTAGGCCCTGAGCTGGATAAGCAGGAGTCAGTGGGACTGCCATATAACTGCCATCCACAGTAATACATACAATAATAGAAATAAAGAAAGAACCCTTGCATGTAACAGGAATACAAATTTTTACTATCAATTACTTATTACGGCAGTTAAATTGGCCTGTCTATTTTATATCATAATTTTTCATCCAAAAAACGTTTTCAAACAAAAAAGCTATGTCTCTGGACACAAAACTATTAAAAAGTTCAATCACCATTCCAAAATTTCAGAAGTTTTTCTGTAACATTTTTCTGTACTTACTTTGGTAGTTTGATAAAAGTATATAAATAGTTTAGTTGAGCCAAAATGTGATACTTTTGTAATGAGAATGCGAAGGCTGTCTGTGTCAAAGTCCGCAATGACTACGCACTATCATTAAATCATAACACAAAACCATGACACTTCATTAGATCTCTAACTCAATGTGACATATGGTGCAATTTGGTGGTCACTGGTCAAAGGTGACAATTATTAGACATTGTTACACATGACTTCTGAACCGTTCATCATAGAAGGGGTGGAACTGCACTTAAAAGCTTGATATTTTTTTCTATGAATTGAGTACAAAGGACCCCAATGGAAACAAGCCATAGGCTTTCTTGGGTTTAAAATCCTCTTAACAGACCTTGTATTGAACTGCACTTCCCTGTGCTTGTCTCTGCAAACTGTTAAGTATTCAATCAAGGTGAATGCAGACACAGCTGTGGATCAAATCCTTTATTGAAGCATTTTGATTATGATTAACTATCTTAAAACCAAGCAGTGGCAGATAAAAAGCACACCAGAAATATACATCAAAACAAATAACAGTTTTTACAAATATTTGAAGAGGTTTGTACCGGAATTTGATATCGAAAGAGAAAGTGTAACATAAACCAGTGGTTTTCATGTCAAGGACCCCCAAATTAATATGTATTTGGCCGCCGACCCCCATCTGAAAATACTTTACGCCAGGGGCCCCCATACAAGATTTGATTTGTTCAAATGAGTAAAATCCAGTGTAAGAAGATCATATGATACATCATCATATTTACCTGAATCTCCAATCTGGGGTAATTTACAATGAAAAACATGATTGTACAAATAAAATGTAAGGCACAGTGTAAGTAAGGCACAGTGTCTAAATATAGACCCTCCAGAAAAATGCGATTATGCGATCGCAGAATTTACTGCATAATCAGCAAAATGGCGCATAATTATGCGGGGGTAACGCTTTTTCAAAAAGGCTGCATCGCATAATATGCGCATCGCATCGCATAATATGCGTTTCGCATCGCATAATATGCACTTTGCATCGCATATTTCCGCCTATTTCGCAACTTTTCACATATTACGAATTTTTCGTAACTTTTCGCATATCGCATATTTCGCATATTGCCGCATATTTCACAACTTTCCGCATATTTCGCAACTTCCCGCAATTTCACCGCATAAAATTGCGAAAAACCCTGCATATTTCATCGCATAATCAAGGATTTTAGCCCGCAAAATCAAGAGTTTTAGCCCGCATAATCAAGGATTTTTGCCCACGTTTTTCTGGAGGGTCTATAAGTCATGTAACATCAAGTAACAGTAAGCATCTACTTTAACAAACAATAATGAATAGGGACATGCACTCTCCGAATGAGTCAGATGTAGCTGATGTTCAAATGCAGAAAGTTTTGGTTTTCTGTCAAAATCATTTTGTGTGATTTGAATAATGTCTTAGTCTTCATGTTCTGTGAAATAACTACCCAATTCGGGAAGGAAATTCAGGTTTAAGTTTGCAAAGATTACAAGTTCACCAATTTCTTCACAGCATGCTGTGAACAATTCATTTTAATGTATTTATTTTTACCAAAGAATATCAGCAAGATCTAACCGGTTTCGGCAGAGCATGTCACCAATGCACACAGGATCATCAAAAAAAAAATAGAATATCTTGGAAAACGTTTTTTTTTCTCCGCGTTTTTTCCGTAATATAATGAATTAAGTGAAACTTATGTATAGATTCATTGCACATTAAGTAAAATATTTCAAACCTTTTTTTTTATCTTGATGATTACAGTATATAGGATATGACCTATATACAGTATGATATGCTTTCCATTCAAATTTTTATAGATGATCCTGTCTGTCACACATTTACTGTACTTGTAACTTAAATACATAAAATGAAGAAAATAAATCTACACTAAATATGTTTACGCTGTTGCTTCCACGTATTAATCAATAACTGCAAAATGTTTATGTACAAGTAACGGCCAGGATTCAAACCTGGGTCTCCCGTGTGAAAACCAAACATCTTAACCACTAGCCTAAAGGGTATATCCCCCTTGGGCGGGGGAGATACAAGGCTTTTGGTCATCAGACAGAAGCTCTGGTCACTACTGCTACACTCACCCCCCTTTTGACCTCCCCCATCGGAAAACCCCATACGGGTCACGGCACTAATGTAAAGCACCGGGATTCAAACTCGGGTCACCCACGTGGAAAGCAAACATCTTAACCACTAGCCTAAAGGGGAAACCCCCTTGGATGGGCGAGATATTAGGGTTTTGGCTTGCAGGCAGAGGCTCTGAGCCACAACTACTACATACAGTAAATGTATATTAGAGTTGGATGATTTGCCAAAATATTCCTATCGGCCACAGTCAGCCCAAAAATCGATTGCGTTTGCCGATATATTTGTGTGAGAAAAGCAATTCTCGCGAGAACAGCTCAGATCCCCAGCCCTTAACATGTGCAGTGCCAGGTTACTATAGCAACGTGACTACACGCCGTAAATGAACAGAGATGAGGTGACATGACTGTCTTTTTGCTGGCATGACTGCTCTCTCACTGGGCAAAACTTGTTTATACAACGAAGAATTGTAAAACTCCCATACCACTTCCATAGGATATTTTTCAGGAGTAATCTAATGATGAGAGGAGATGGTGTGCAGTTCAAGCAGTTTAGAGAGTAACCGACCCCAGTTTGCACCATTGACAGCAATGATATGACAAGACACATCCATTCTAGTGCCTGTCGCTGCAGGATAACCACCTGGTACCCTCTCTCTTTCTCTCTCCCGTAACTAAAAGGACTCGCAACAAACTTACATTTCAAATTGCAACCTTTGATTGGTTGGTGTTATAAACAAAATTGGCAGGTTTTAATATCCAGACTTCTTAGATTACAGAGACATTTTAATTACAGCAATCAGTTAAGAATTAAGTGCAGGACTGTATGAAGCCGGGGGACATGCGTTCCTGCGTGGTCAGTTTGCAATGCACCGTGAGGCTTGCATTCTATATAGAAACCAGCTACTGTAGTTAGGTTTCATTTTCGTTTTTTCGGCTCGTCTTTGAAAAAAATAAACCATGCTTTCCTCTCAAACGTAGCTGATAAAGACAACTAAAAAAGCATATTCCCTCTCTCCTCTGGGGATTGTACTCAGAAATCAGTGCCTAACTATAATAATTGGAATGGCCCAAATCAATTCACATTTTGCACACGCTTTGTAATATGTGGCTACATTTAAAGAGCGAATTCTCGAGGAGGCACAACATTACATTTGTAAAATAAAATGAAAATATCGCCCAAAAAAACAACCCACTATTGGACTCAATATATTAGTCCTATCATCCTCCAAGTCTAGTATGTATGTGCGTCTACCACCAAATAAATGTGTGTGCGATATATATATACACACACACACACAAATTAATTATTTATATACACACACACACACACACACACACACACACGCACACACACACACACACACACATATATTTTGTTATTCTGACTTTATAATTCGTTTTCCCCATCACAAATAGAAAAAGGAACTAGCTTGAACAAAAGCTCAGAAATCTGATATTCAAATTGATTAACTGACATTGTGCATCAGAAATCTAGGCATGTGATTTTTTTAATTCTGGCATTTAGCGCTAAAATGACTGTTTTCAACATGGCAATCGGTCAGACTTTGAAGGTTTCGTAGTCTGTGGCCTGTGAGGCTGGCCCCCCTAGTTGTCATCATTGCAATAACATTCATGATGACATTCATTAGCCACTTTCAACCTGGCGTCCCCTATTTTGCGTGATTGGGTGATTATTCACCTTATTCCTTGCCATCCCCACTGTGGGCGTGGCCAGGTAGGGGAGTAGGGGAGCCCCATATCAATGAGTTTCCTCTTTACCAGTGTTGCCATGTGTGCTTATAATAAGCAACTTTTTTTTTTAAGTTTAGTTGCTTAATTGGGCTTGCTTTAAATGTTTTTTAAACCAGTGGTTCCCAAATTTTTTCATGTCAAGGACCCCCAGACTAATATGTATTTGTCAGCATAGTCGCAGACCCCCATCTGAAAATATGTGGTGCCAGGGACCCCCATACAAGATTTGTGTTGTTAAAATGTTTCAAAAATATTCAAAATATGTAACTTTTTTCCCCAATGTTTTTTGAAAATAGCAGATCTACAAGCTCACAACGTGTCATAATGTGACACATTGTGAGCTTATTGATCTGCTATTTTCAAATAGCCGATGTAAAGTGGTAAAACTGAGCCTATAGTTGCTTCTTTTGGGCTGGTTTTCATAGACCTAGCCGCTTGCTTCTCTTGCAAAATCTGGCAACACCTGCATTACTCCTGCAGTAGCCTACTATTAGGAAGTGAACAGATATTGAATGAAGCAGCACACAAGAAAAACTCAATGGCGCCCCCTGTAAGAGGCAATGGCGGCGCCCTGGAGAAGGCCAGGAATAAGGTTAATATGCAAACAAACATTTTTCAAACATTTTCTTTTTTCCCCAAATTGGCTAAAATAATGGATCTACAAACTGTTTGCTTGTAAATACATTATTGTTGCTATTTTTCAAATTGATTTAAGTTTTTTAATGAAATCACGGCTCTGCAAAACGGTATCAGTCACTCAGCTTGTGGTGTTTCCACCAAGAGGCTAGTGGATTCGGGGCTGGGGCCCCCTGCAGCGCTGGAGCCTTGGCCTGGAAGAGTGAAGGAAAAGCAGCATTTAGACAGGATATTTGGTTTCTCTTTTTTGGATAATCATTTGTTGCTTATTTTTGTAGCTTTCAAATTCTTTAAAAGATAAATCCATTTAAGAGTAAAAGCTTGATATACGTTTTTAGATTAAAAAAGAATCTCAATATACTTTACATACTGTATATTATTAGCAGAGGTGTGCCACAAAACGCACCTTTCAGTCATCTTTATTCAAAGTTACACGTAACATTTGTAACATTTGACCACTAGAGCAGGGGTTCTCAAACGTTTTAGGCTAAGGGCATATCATTTTTTTTCATCCACTGCACCCAAAATTACATTGTTACTTTTATGCATATTTCACAATGTGGACATTACAATTTGGAAAAATAATCGCACACAGTTGATAGCATACGTTCACTCCATTTCATTTTGAGATTTCAATTTCTTAAAATATTCAAAGTCTTTGGACTTGTATCCTAGATGCTTTGTTTAGCAAGCTTTGTTTGCTTGGCACTATCGCTGCATTGACAACTTGAGTTAATAGTAATCTTCCTGATTGAAAATAACTTAAGCCATTTAACCTATCAAAGTATTCTGATGGCACGCTAGACTGGTGTCATGGCACCCTAGGGTGCCACGGGACCACTTTGAGAAACCCTGCACTAAACTACGCTAGCCTCAAGAGGAGCAGTGTGTATGCACAAAGGTCCCATGACATGCTTCTTCATTCAACCTGAAACTTAGGACTTATGGCATTATAATACATGTACATAAAGCTTCTACCTTTAAATAATGTCATATTATAGCAAAGTAAGAATGCAGGGATATAGAGAGTAATTACCAGGGCCCTATTTTGCGTGTCTTAACTACCAGGTCTTATGACTTAACTTAAGACCTGGAGGTGTGGCCAAAGCTGTTTGGCCACTCAAAATAGTGAAACAGCATTGGCCACGCTTCAGGTCTTATGTTAAGTCATAAGACCTTAAGACACACAAAATAGGACCCCCAGAGTCCCTGCTGTGAGTCTGCAAAGAAAAGGAAGAGTTGAACCATGAATATACAGTTTTCCAGTGCTTAATGCACCCAGCTATACTTATAGCATAGTAGCACAAAACCGTTTGGTCAACTGCAATACAATTGTAAAAGTAACAGTCATTAACAAAATGAAATATATCTGTGTAAAGTGACGGTATCAAAGAATCAATTCCGTGTCAATCATAAGTATCTTGTTTTTGAGAATACAACCCTTCAACTCAGTTTGACTATATTCAATTCAACAATACTGTTCGTATAATAACGAAATTATTTTGAAAGGTACACCTCTTCCACACTGCCTTTCCCTACAAACCCAGCGAAGAGGACATATTCAAACACTTTTATTTTGTAAACAAAACTGGAGGGATGAAGATGAAATCCCTAAGACATTCCATGTATGAAACCTGTAACAAATAATTCTCTTTTATTCTGAATAAAATAATTATTTTGATTATAAAAGCATATTGTCATACCATTTTGGTTTAGAGTCTTACCTGAGTCGTTGCTGGATTTGCTAGAAGTTTCAACCTTTATCCCTGAAAATGTAGACAGTGTTGTATTAGGTCATACGAATTCCAAACAGTATCATCTCTTTTTAGTATGAACATGGCTTCATTTACATCTATAGAAAATGTGAAGCTGTGATTTCAAAGATAACACATTAGCATCGAAAATCATTATTTCTATACAACACTTCAACTCAGTTTGACTATATTCTATTCAACAATACCTTTGTACCATTATGTACATTTTGAAAAAGTAGAGAGGGTCAAACATTATGATACCGTTAATTTTCTTCATCTCCTCATCCGAGTCCTTGCTAGAATTGCTAGAAGTTTCACTTTTTGTCCCTGGAAAAGTAGAGAGTAGAAAAGAATTCCAAATAGTATTATTTTCTTTTTAGGATAAACATGGCTTTACATCATTTGTGAAATAATTAGGCAACATAGAGGCCTGAAAGTTGAGAGTCTCATAATAGAAAGGTTTCCGTTTCAATCTTTGCTGCCATCTAGGGTCCTTGAGCAAGGCACTGAACTACCTACCAACTAATTTGATGGGAGTTATAAACCTAAAACGTAAATGTAACTTTCCAGATTGTGATTTAATAAATGTGATAAATAACAAAATATTTCACCAGTGCTTCTAGTAGGGGACATTGCCAAACAATATTCATTATCTATATTGATTTCCTTATTTGAGACTTAGAGGGAGCCAACACAAAGGAAACGCAACTTGTTTCAGTGAGGGGTTCTAGTTGGATCTGCCAGACCAGTAAAAGAGGTTGTGCTTCACCATCTCTGTCCCTGAAACAATGGTCTGATGTATAAACTCCAAGCAACATCCTACTATAATTCTAGTAACCTCTGTCCGTCCGTCTGTAGTGGTGAGTGAGTGAGTAGGTGAAGCTACCCGGTTCTCCTCAGTGGCTGGACCAATTGCTCTGATTTTGCACACATCCATTGACCATTACCATCTGAACTTAACTGTGAAGCCAATTTTTCAATTTCATCAAATCTCAGCTTCTTATTAGCGTTTTTGTGTCAAACACTGTCGCCATGGTTACGGGGCTGCCCAGCTATGGGACGAACTGCCTCCCGGGTTGCCAGATCATGTGCGCATATCCCCCCACGGATGCGTCGACCGGGTATGGTCTGCGCCGACCGGGTATGGTCTAGTGTCTATAATTAGCTTTGTTTTTCCCCCCTTTTTTTTCAAATTGAAACCAGTGGAACCAGAATTCCTGAGTACACATTTGATTTACTTCCATGCAGTCTATAGGGTAAAAAGAAATGTTTCTATTGAAAGAGACTGGTTTCCCACATGACCTATGATCACATTATGCAGTGTAATAAAATGATGCCACATTGTACTCATATTGCAACACTGATATGTTTGAGTGAGAGAGTGAGAGAGAGCAAATAAATAAATAAAATAGTCTTGGCTGGTAAAATAGTCTTGGCCAGGGTATAAGAAATAGGCACTCGAGGGGTAAAATAAATATTTCAATATTCTGTTCTAGCCTGACCGGGGACAAAGATGCTAAAAGTTGAGCATGTTTAAGGCACAATTACATACCGTACTTACAGAGAAACAGCTTTTTATAATTATTGAGTGACCTGCCCCCCTTACAAACTTCATGACCAATGTGACAAAAAGCCCCACAGAAAATCCAAACGTTTCCCAAAAATGAGAGAAAAAGAGAAAATTGTTCTAAAATGAACCCAACCTTTTATTTTCTTCATATAGAAGAAGATCCCTCCAACCAGCAGTCCAACAACAGCAGCTACAACAAAAACAGCACCACCAACAATAGCTCCGATGTCTGATGCAGAGTCTTCAGGTGTATCACACGCACCATCTAATATCCAGAAAGAATCATGAACTTAGATGAGGGTTTACTGATAACATTTGTCAATTCTATGTAAACAGGGTCTTCCTCTAACAGACCATGCATGCTCAGCAACTTACCCTATAATTAAATATTAAATAAAGTAAGTAAAAAGTCTCAACTCTCTCCATTTTAACATCCAAGTAAAAATGCCCTTATTCAATTTTATTTGCATAATGTAAACAAGCCTCTTACCCCAATATTCGATCTTGTGATTGTTGGTCGCAGGGTGTTTCACCTCACAGCTGTAGTGGGCAGAGTCACTTCTTAAAATCTCCACCTGGTTCTTGATCTGGAAAGTGCCGTCGCCGTTGGGACGAACACCTGTGGATTGCATGCCATCCAGTGCATCCACCACCTGCCCATTTCTCATGATGTTCAGGATAA
Source organism: Gymnoscopelus microlampas (assembly GCF_963454915.1). NCBI lineage: Eukaryota > Metazoa > Chordata > Actinopteri > Myctophiformes > Myctophidae > Gymnoscopelus > Gymnoscopelus microlampas. Next base: position 37,589,184 of record NC_139952.1, read on the forward strand.
TCTCTGGGGGGTAGAAGCCAGTTGCCATGCAGTGTAACATGATGGAGTTCGGATTCTTGCACTTCCTTCCATACACATGGAGCTTTGGTGGCCCTGGGAAGCCATGAGGACAACTTTGAGTTTTGAGAAGATGCATTATGGCATTGTAGGGAATTTTGAATTCATTCACAGTTTAATTTAATTTCGTCATCTAATTACATAAACGACAAGTTACTTCCGCGCGCCGCTGACGCTATAGCCACAGCTCTGTAATCGAGTAAACACAACGCCGACACAGGACATGTCGCGAAAACAGTAGCCACGGCCCACTTTCACAATTTACGGGTGGCGTAGGGCACCTATCATTGCTCACTCCACAGTTTCCACGTCGCCACATAATTTATTACACTCACCACATTTCGGACAAAACGGAAGGTGAATCACTTTCTTACCGTTTAGCGTGCGCACCACCGACACCGAACGGCGACGGGTTTCGCCGAAACAACACGAACGGCCGCCATTGAAACTCCGCAGCTCTCTCCTTCGCCAGAAAAACAACAACACAAGCGCCTCCTTCACCTCCCCTTCACCGTGTCTTCTGCTTCCACGCTCAATTCAGGTGACTACAATGCTAATACATTCACGCTCAACCTCACAATCATAAGCTTCTCCGTTTAGTGTTTCATTAGCGCGAGCGTGGAAAACAACTACAGCGCGCACCATTACTCCATGTGCTAAGGGTAAACATGAGGGTTGCCAGGTTGGCATGCAGGTTTTCTAAAAACAAGCGCCAGAAACAAGCAACCACCTTCATGAAAATAAAAAAAAACACCGAAGGGGTCCGCAATGTTCCAGGGGGGTCCCCGTGCGTCCCAACACTCCACAGGATGTCCGTGGACCAGCAGGGGGTCCGAGGACCCCCTGTGGACCCCCTGCAACATTTCCACAGTTTCACTCCGGCGATTTGGGTACCCCAATATACACGCGCCCACGCTGGGCCCCGTGTGCGGCTGGGGTTGAGGGGGGCGTAGCCCCCCGAAACTCTAGTTATTCATATTTGTCAAAAGTTACTTTGTGTGTGATACTACTTTGTATTAAAAAATATATAGAGCTGAAAAACATACTGCAAATCACAGTCACTACATTTAGCAGAAATATTGTAACCGTAGTTGCCTTAGGTCGTAGAATAAAAAACACTTTTAGCTCCTCCTCCCACATATTCTGTCCAAATTTCACAAAAATCGGTACAGATGATCTCTGGACCCATGCAATAAACATCTCCAAGCGGAATTTTGATAGGCATTACCGTTCGTCCGTAAATGGCTTCCAAAGTTAGCGGAAGGGGCCCGTTTTACAAAAAAGGCCAAAACTCACAAACGAAACGTCCAGTCAATCCCAAATTTGAATCACATGTTAAGGGTGGTTTACTCAACAAATCCCCAAAAGCGTTTCCACTTTGAACCATAGGGGGTGCCACAAATGCGCAAAATGTAACCGTTTGATGCAAAAACATTATTTTGGGGGGGATCAATCCTCTCAAAATGAAACACAAGTGATCTCAGGAGTTACGTGACAATGTAATTGGCGCAGCCTCCGACGGTATTCCTCCCGCATATTCCTTGAGTCCCGGCGGCCGCAACCCGCGACCGGCGTCGGCACAACCACACTTTGCAATTTCCCAGAATTGCGACGCGTCTAGTTGTTTGTGGTTTTGTGGTAATTTGGTGTTTGTATCCGTCCTAGTGTTACCTGTAAAGCGCTTCTAGCGCCATGTACATACAATGTATGAATAATGAATGAATAATACTCACAGTGCGTCTGCATTACTGCTTTCTCGTAACCAGCAAATTTACTTAACCAGGAGACACACTCTCTCTCCAGGTAGCCTTGGGTGTAGTCGTTCAGCATCTTGACAAGATCCCACTTCCTCTTGGTGGGAACTGCCAGGGCAACTGGGGCGATCCAGTCCTTATTGGCATCATCAAAGGCCAGGTAGTCGTCACCGTCATAGCTGTATTCATCCTTGCCTTGGATGAACTTGAATGTGTTGTCATCTTGTCTCTCAGCCTTACAGCCATGCCTCCACTGAAGAATGTGCAAATCTGGCGAAAAGGGAAAAGAAAAAGATGGGGGGTGGGGGGGGGGGTGTTAAAGATATGAGGCATCATACCAGAGCAAACAGTCTGGATGTTCATCACAAGTAGTATGTAAACACCCCTTCCCAGTCTGGAAACATTTAAGTTTTGTTTTACACTTTTTGGTTCTAATGCATAACATTCAGGAAAGGTTGTCTGCAGGACTGACAACACATTGCAGGATTAATGCGGTAAGTGCATCAACAGTGATTACCACAGTCAATCTCAATTAAAACCCTTTTAACTACAGTGTATAACAACTACTTGGATGTCTAACCGGTGTCATTGTGTCTCATTCGATCTCTGAGGATCCCCAGGTTGACTTTGAACCACTGCTCCTTGCTCTGGCGTGACTGGGTGCCTTTCTCCCAGTAGTCCTTGTCCAGCCTCTCCTCCATCCACGGCTTCATGGGGATCTTTTTCTTAATCGTGCTGTCATAGTAGTCAATCATGTTGCCGTCGAGCAGACCCATGGCCGTGAACTCATGGATCCCTGGGAGGTTGATATGCTTGGAGAAAGCTGTGTAGATGTAGGTGAGTGACTGGATCTCTGGAAGACAAAAGGTCAAATATAGGCAAAAACACATTAAACTACATTTCTACACGTGAAAGCAGACAGGCACAAACAAGCAGACAGAGTTTGTGAATGCATTCCAAATACCATCATTGTTCCATGTCCCAAAAATAAATAAAGTTCCACAAATCTAAACATGCTCCCTTTTATTTGTCACTACAGTAGTGATAATACCCCCCGCCCCGGCCCACTCATCCAGTCTGCTACACTACTTGTTGCTCTTCGCCAGGCCGGGCTGCCTACCCAGGGCTGTGTCAGTCATAAGGTGCAGCCGTCAGGACACAAGGAAGCTGCGGGGGTGAGTTTGTATGACAGACGGTGCAAGTGTTAAAGTTTGGGGCATCCTCTACGGGCAGAAGTGAAAGCACTTTTGGAGGTGTGCTGTATAAAGGCCCCTCAACATTTGGGTATAATTGGTTCATGATCTATGGCTAAGAAATAGTCCCCGCCCAAAATGTTTTAATTTCTTTACAGGCAAAGTATCAAAACCCTGTTTGGCGGTCATTGTCACATGACTCACAGGACCATTTGTACCCAATTGGGTGGGGAAAAAGTATGTTTCGGGAACAAACTGACTGTAGTGAAATCGCCTTTGGCTGCAGTGTTTAGACTAGAGGCCCCTCCATGTGGGATTCAAATTTGGGGTAGATTTGACGTATATGATTTTAGGCATTTCTTGTAGGCAAAAAACGATATCCCCCAATATACTGTATGATTGAATTGATACATGCCCATCACAAGACTCCTGTCCAGAGATAAATGTGTACCAATTTGTGTGAGTTTTGGACAAAAAGTATAGGAGTATGTAGGCTAGTATAGTAAAAAGTGTGTTTTGGAAATAATAATAACAATAATTATTTCACTCCAATCGGTCCAGCAGTGTCCCAGATATTTAACTGTATGGACGGATGGACAGACAAAACAAAACATATATAATATGTAATATATATCATATATAATAGTTTTATCAACTGGAAAAACAACCAAATCCAAAGACAGCTGTTCCTTTCACTTTCACTAGCTCTGGTCCATAGCATTTGAAGGAGTTCTCCTTAACGGCCAAAGCTACACTTTCACATACATACGGTCATCCATTTTCCATGTTTAGGATCCATATACTGTCCCAAACCAGACTAAAGTTACGATCACTATACATGTGGATCTCAGGTAACGTTTGTACAGTAGGCCTACATTATATTCACGTTTCTACATGTTCTAGTCCCAGTTCAAATTAAAAGAAATGTTATTCTCCTGAGAAAAATAGCATTTTATTTATTTGAAAAAAATAATTAAAAATGCTTTTCTCCTGAGAAGCATAGCATTTTTTATTGAATTATTTGTACTGGGACTAGACATTTTCTCCTTTACAGCGACAGCTGTTGATGTCTTGATGACACTGTCTGTCATCAGACATCAACAGTCTGCCAGTTAGGCCTACTGTCCAGTAAGGTTCAATCAATCCTATTTAACGTAACTATTGTATAAAATAAGTTTTATTTCCACTACAAGATCTGATAGTCATATACTACTTTACTACTCATTACAAGTTACAACATTAATTCAGGGAGTAAACACATTTCCTTGTTCTCTTTTAACTTTACCAATAACTACAAAGAAATAAATAAACAATCTAAGCTATACATCCATCAAACGTAAGGCGACTATTATAGACAAGGAGACGTTTATTACTAGACACGGTTTATTTGGTCGATAACAGATCGTAACAGATAAAAGAGAGGCAATAAAACCTATGTTATTGCACCTATTGCGCATTAACAAAAACAATTTACTTTCACTTTCGACAAAACGACTTTTTATGTACTCACCACCTCCAGTCACCGCATGGTAAAACCATATATGTGTTAAAAACACAAAAAGGCAGGTGGTAGACTGAATCATATTGTAAAACTGATATTATTATGTCTTAAAATAATGGAAGAAAACAGCGTCGTCAAAGTCAGTCTCGCTTCGCTCTATCGGCGAACGGAAATAACCGGTGGTCTGGGTGGTGTGTTGTTGTCTAGAGTCTAGACTGGGATCAATCTGCTTAGCAGATCCTGTCTAGAAAGGATACGGAAACAATTTGCATAAATATATGCATGTGAATGTGGCAATTACCGGATATGGTAGGCGGACTCTAAACGGGACCAGAGCACTGAGCAGTAAATACAAACCAGGTTTTCCACGGGTGCTGCGGTAAGCCTGGTGACGCGAGTGAGTTCTCTTGTCTTGTGACATATTATCCAATCATATAATTCACATCAGGTTGCCAGGCAGAACAACACAGCTCCTCTACAGCATTTTCTCACTTTGTTTCACTTAGAAGATCCGAAGATTATAGGAAACTTATCAGTCACAAGTACAACAACTTGAACTAGTTAGTTTGAATTACTTTTCTATTTCTCAAACTATCAATCAAAAATTTCCACCCTCTCTCTCTAATAGGCATTAAGATTATAAACACAATCAGGAGGATTTCACCGTTCAAAATCAAAAATCAAAATAAATATAATATAATATATTATAATATAATATAATATAATATAATATAATATAATATAATATAATATAATATAATATAATATAATATATAATATAATATAATATAATATAATATAATATAAAATATAATATAAAATATAATATAATATAATATAATATAATATAATATTAAATAAAATTAAATTAAATTAAATTAAATTAAATTAAATTAAATAAAAACAATAGGATAATAATAGGATCATAATAATACCAACTTGCGTTCAGTCATTTATTCAATTAAGTTTTAGTTATTTTTCAGTTAAATTTATACTTTAGGAAACTTATTTAAATAATTAATCCATCTTAATGCTTACATATATAGGCTAATGATCACATCACCCAGTTCTCATGCGGGCCCACTTTGTACCTATAGGCCCAACTCTCCTCCATCCTGCGATAATGCCTATATAATAACAATAGCCTATCAATCACACTTCCCAAACTGCCTCAAAAGTTTAAAGTTTGTCATTGTCCTTTTTGCTATGTTGTAGCCTAATGTTCACTATGTTTGGAAGTGAATTTATAATGCATACAGGAAAATTAAATAGGCTATAATTCAACTAGCCAACTTTTACAACTCATTCGAAGAGAGATCAAGTGATGACAGTAGCCTAAATAACCGCCATTTTCTTGTTTTCTTTTTACTTCACCATGCAAGACCATCAATAAGCAATTTATTACATTAATATAGCTTATACCACAACCTATCATATAGTGGTGACTGGTGAGGGAACATTGTTGCTAGACAGTTTATTGGTCAATTTGCAACAAACTGTGTATTGCCCGTTTATCATAAAGGGGCAATAAACACGCGTCTGATGTCGTGTAAAAGAAACATATTTTACTTTCACTTTAGAAAAGACAAATAGTAAATGGAACTCACCGCCTCCAGTCACCACAGGAGTAAACCATACTTGTGTCAAAAACACAACAAGGCAGGTCGTAAACTGAAGCATATTGTATTGTAGGCTCAAACTGATATTATTTTCTTAAGAAAATTCAAGAAAAGGGACGCTCATGGTGTCCCTTTCTTGCTTCCTCCGTCTTCTGTTCTTGATCTGAATTTCTATCCAATCATATAATTCACATCAGGTTGCCAGGCATCTCACTCAGTGTACATTTTGTTTCACTTGTAGAAAATCCGAAGATTGTAGGAAACTTAATCAGTCACAAGTTCAACAACTTGAATTACTTATAGTTTGAATTACTTTTCTATTTCTCAAACTATCAATCAAAAATGTCCACCCTCTCTCTCTAATATGCATTAAGATTAAAAACACAATCAGGAGGATTTCACCGTTCAAAATCTAAAATCTAAATAAATTAATAATAACAATAACAGGATAATAATAGGATCATAATAATACCAACTATATTGCATTCAGTCATTTATTCAATTTCAGTTTTAGTTATTTTTCAGCAAAATGTATAATTAGGAAACTTAATTAAATAATGAATCCATCTTAATGCTTACATAGGCTATAATGATCACGTCATCACCCAGTTCTCATCCGGGCCCACTTTGTACCTATAGGCCCAACTCTCCTCCATCCTGTGCTACCGACATATTATAATGCCTATAATAAATCACAATAGCCTATCAATCACACTTCACAAACTGCCTCAAAAGTTTAAAGTTAGTCATTGTCCTTTTTGCTATGTTGTAGCCTAATGTTCACTATGTTTGGAAGTGAATTTATAATGCATACAGGAAGATTACATAGGCTATAATTCAACTAGCGAACTTTTTACAACTCATTCGAAGATACATCAAGTGAGGACAGTAAATAGCCGCCATTTTCTTGTTTTCTTTTTACTTCGCCAAAACCCATCAATAAGCAATTTATTACATTAATATAGCTTATACCACCACCTATAGTGGTGACTGGTGAGGGAACATTGTTGCTAGACAGTTTATTGGTCAATTAGCAACGAACTGTTTATTGCCCCTTTATCATAAAGGGGCAATAAACACGCGTTCAAAAAATAAACATATTTTACTTTCACTTTAGAAAAGACAACTAGTAAATGGAACTCACCGCCTCCAGTCACCACAGGAGGAAACCATACTTGTGTCAAAAACACAACAAGGCAGGTCGTAAACTGAAGCATGTTGTATTGTAGGCTAAAACTGATAATATCTTCTTAAGAGAATTAAAGAAAAGGGACGCTCATGGTGTCCCTTCCTGCTTCCTCCGTCTTCTGTTCTTGATCTGAATTTCTATCCAATCATATAATTCACATCAGGTTGTCAAGCAGAATAGCCTGCATGACGTTCCATCTTAACGACATGCAGCTGCTCTCCAATGAAAAATTGTAGTCACTTTAAACTCCAATTTAAATTTGGGTGGTATTTTCTCAAACTATTAAACAATATTCACATTACCATGGCTGTATAGCTTGAAAGCATAGACCAATTATTTGTTTACTAACATTGAGACTGGACGCACAGGTGATTGTTTCACGCAATCAATTCCCAACCTGTTATTTCGGGGTGCGCTGGTTTCAGCGCACCCCAACCCCCTCTTGTGTGTTGGCTAGTGAGGCGCGTCCTAGCGAGACCTGATAGAATGGGTTTCATTGCACGCATACTGGTTGCACGCATACTGGTTCTTATCAGTGTGACGTCGTCTGTTAAGGGGTCTATACATAATAATCGCACGCACATTGGATGGGCAGTGGATGCTAAAGGCCAACAGAAACTAATATTAAAAGAGGCCGCACACCGTCTGTCTTGCATTTGGCATGGGTAAAGAAATCACTTTATTAATAATAGCTTACAACGTTTTCAATCCTCACGTTTTCATCTTCATCATCAGGTCAGTATGCGCATAGCTAGGTCTACTGACCTGATGAAGATCCTGTGAGGATTGAAACGTTGTATTATTAATAAAGTGATTCCTTTACCTGGAAGACGGCGTGCGGGCTCTACCTCTTTTAATGCATTTGTAAACACAACCAGCTGGATTTCATCGTTCAGAAAATGTAAATAAAATCAGCAGCATTGTAGGCTTCAGGCTCATGTGTTGGTTCTATACAGCCAACACACAATATATTGTTTATTGCTTCCATTTTCTTCTTTTTGTTTGTTTGCCGAAACCAATAATTATGTAGGATAGGCCTATGGGATATATTGATGTTTGTTCACAGAGTGCTTATAATAAAGTAAGTGCTTAATAAATATGTTTAATTTTGATAGCCAATATGCAAGCACACATAACCACCCTCAATGTGCCATGGGTTCCGTATAGGCTTCATAAAGATGTACATTTTTTGCAGCCAACATATTCTAAAAAATGGAGTAGCTTGCAGCGCATTCTGATCCAAAAACCAGTGACACCTGTCACTCATGTAAAAAATTAAAAAAAACGCACAACCTGAGTTTATCAGTTTATCAATATACTTTCAGTTATGCTTAAAAGACAATTTACTTTAATTTAGAAACGTCTATAAATATGTAACTCACCTCCAGTCGCCACAGGGTTGCGCCATACATGTATGAAAAACACAAAAAGGCAGGTCGCAGACTTAATCATGTTGTAAAACTGATATTTAAAAGACAATTAAAGAAAAGACGGGCTCATGGTGGCCCTGCATGCAGCGTCGTCGTCTGTTCTTGCTTTGTGAATGTCTATCCAATCATAATCACATCTGGTTGTCAGGCAGATGTTTAATACATCCAAAGACGTCCCATTAACGTCACATAGCTGCTCTATACGGCCTATGTTTTCAGTGTACACATTTGATTCACTTAATAGGCCATGTATAACAATCAGTCAATCAACCCATTTAATGTTGGCTGCACTGCACTTTTCTCAAATTACAATCAAGTCAAATCAATCAATAATTCATATTCACATTCTGTCTCGTGTCTCACCAGGGCTAAAATTACAACACAATCAGCCAGTGGCATCATTTCAGAAGAAAACTGAGTTGTGGTGGTCAGTCACCCGACAGCATCAATAGCCTATATCAATGGCCAAACACTCATTTCATAGCCCATTGGTAAAAAAGGCTATAATTGGCAACTGGGTTACAATGTAACATGATTTGTGTGTAAATGCCTTGAGACAACTTAACCTCTCAAATGCAGTCTCATCGAATAGTTCATAAATGATGTTGGCCAAGTGCCAACCTACTACACCAACACATATACTGTCATGCACCATTCCGTTTTCAGGACCATGGACAGCGAGTGGCGGGTCAAAGAGCAGAAGAGAGACATAACTTAAGCCAATGATCTTTGTGGGTTTTTCATTCGGATCAATGATAAACTCCTTCATCAGATGCGGATGCAATGCCCGTTTCAGTTGAAACAAATTAAACATATAAGGCTGTCTGTGTTGACAACTTAATCGTCAAGACTTAACCCCCCCTCCCATCCCCAACTGTTTACTAGGCCACATATTATACGTTTTATTGCTATGTGTTGATGATGTCTTGTATTGTATATTATTGTCTTTAAATATCTCGATGAATTGAATACACAGGACCAAATGGAAACAAGCCCTTGGCCTTTTGTGTTATCCTGTTAGCTCTATTGTAAAATCTTCACCACTGGATTATTTGAAAACTGTTAATAAAGTATTCAAAAACAAGACCACCAGTTAAAACGCAATAAATAGCCTACAAACTGAAGAGAATAAGTCCCAGCAGTATCCTAAAGGTCTGAAAAACACACACCTGGAGGAAATGTGTGCATCGCGGCAAAAGTCTATGCCTATATCCTAGTAGTGGCACCAGAAATGACGGGCAGCGCAGCGCAGCCAAGGCCTACTAATATATTCTGATGATAAAATTATTGAATGTCACTTATGTTCAAGGACACATTAGGCTATCAGCTATTTTCACTACTTCTCATTTATTTTCTAATTTATGGATTTATTTCTTTTTTTGTTTGTTTTTGTAGCCTATTCATGAAATTCTTCTGAAAAAATCATTGAATTACTTTTCAATTCATGAAAAATGTTATAATTGTTTTTATTATATATATATATATATATATATATATATATATATATATATATATATATATATATATATATATATATATATATATATATATATATGTTTTATGTTTTGAAATGTACTCTTGACCCATAAAAATGTGTCCGCGACCCACAAATGGATCCCGACCATATATAACTAGACGCGTCGCAATTGGCAATTGCAAAGTGTGGTTGCGCCGACGCTGGTCGGGACTCGAGTAATACGCCGGGAGGAATACCGTCGGAGACTGCGCCAATTACATTGTCACGTCACTCCTGAAATCGCTTGCGTTTCATTTTGAAGGGACTGACCCCCCCAAAAATCATGTTTTTGCATCAAACGGTGACATTTTGCGCCCCCTATGGATCAAAGTGGAAATCCTTTTGGGGATTGGTGTAGTATACCACCCTTGACATGTGATTCAAATTTGGGATTGACCGGACGTTTCGTTCGTGATTTTTGGCATTTTTTGTCAAACGGCCCCTCCCGCTAACTTTGGAAGCCATTTACGGACGAACGGTACGGACTATCAAAATTCCGCTTGGATAGGTTTATCGCATGGGTCCATAGATCACGTGTACCGATTTGTGTGAGATTTGGAAAAAAATTGAAGGAAAAGGAGCAAAAAGTGTGTTTTGAAGAAAATTCAAAATGGCGGAAAATCTATCCACCAGCAAATGGGAGTGGCCTATATGGGAAGATGCGTCGTGACCCAAGGAATCCAGGGAAAGAGAAATTTTGATTTTACGACCTACGGTTCAAGAGTTATAGGCCAAAAGGTAAAGGGGGCTGTTATAGCGCCACCATGTGGCCGACTGGTGTGATTATTTTCTTAATAATTTTTCAAAAAACTATTAACCTCCCCTCCAAGTTTTGTAACTGTAGCCTTTACGGTTTCCGAGAAAAAAATACTTGAATGGGAGTTTTTGCAATTCCCATTAAAGTGGATGGGGAAATTTAATGCACAAATAAATCAATATCAAAAAATCCTGATGGCGTGGCCTATATGGGGAGATGCGTCGTGACCCAAGGAATCCAGGTGAAAAGATTTTAGGACCTACGGTTCAAGAGTTACGGGCCAAAACGTAAAGGGGGCTGTTATAGCGCCACCATGAGGCCGAATGGTGTGATATTTTTGTAAATAATTTCGGACTTAATTATGAATTTTCCCTCCAAATCGGATAACTCTAGCTCTTAAGGTTTCTGAGAAAAAAATACTTGAATTTGAGTTTTTTCACTTTTACATTAAAGTGGATGGGGCAATTTAATGCACTAATAAATTAATATCAATTAAACTATTCAACCAATCTCTTAGCAAAATACAAGCGCACGATTCCCGATTTAGACGGTCATTTTGATATATGGCACAACATTATATGGCACAACATTAGGGGCTAAAAACTGTGGGAGGAGATGCGGTTTGAAATAAAGTTTATCTATAAATAAAGATGGTGTATAGAGTACTATAGTCTGGTTGCCCTGTTGGGCAACCACACTAATAACTCTATGGTCCCGACCACTGTTTGGGAAACAGTGATCAGGCTACTTGAAGTTGAAGTTTTTAGACAACACTGCCACCCAGTGGCAACGGTGCAGAACTGATCCAGTGTTATCTGCTCTGGGACCTTCCCTTTGCATCTGTATGATACAGATGGCAGATACAGACTGTATCTGCTAGTATATTGTAGCCTACTCTTCAAACCAGAGGTGGAAAAAGTATATATATATTTTTTAACTTAAGTAAAAGTATCAATACTGCAATGTAAAAGTCCGAAATTAAATTTTTACTTGAGTAAAAGTACAAAATGTAAAGTAGAAAGTACTCATTATGCAGAATGTCCAATTTAACACGTTTTCAAATGTATTCATTGTATAAAATAGCAGATCTACAAGCTCACAATGCGTCGCATAGCAACACATTGTGAGCTTGTAGATCGGCTATTTTCAAATAAATGGCCAAAATGTATATAGGGCTGTAGTGGGTAATGCATGTTTTGTAATAATAATCAAAATCTTCAAATAATAACTGAAGTTTTGTGTGGAGTACAAAGTACAATATTTGCCTCTGAGATGTAGTGGAGAAGTAAAAGTATAGAAAATTGGAAATACTCCAGTAAAGTAAAAGTAACTCAAAATTGTACATAACTTAAGTACAGTACTTGAGAAAATGTCCTTAGTTACTTTCCATCACTGCTTCCAACGAACGACATTTAAACTAAATCCTCTAAAATAATCACAACATACATACACATAACTGCCTAGACAGTCACAGGAACAAAAGTCTGCGAGTTCCATCGGACTGTAAACATTGTAACACCCGACTGTAATGACTGCCGCCACAAGACTCATCTCCAGGTTGACACTTGTGACGGGTTAGTTTACTTTCCCTTTCCGTGCATCAATCATACCAAATACATCTAATGTAAATAGATGACGGCAATCCGGTTGCTTTGTAACGCAAGCAGCATGGGGATTTATTAAAAATGGTCTTCGTTTGCATTGCAAGGTAACGTTACCCTCTACCCTGCTCCTAAACTCGCGTCACCAAGGTTTCTATTTACTGTTCGGTGCTCAGATCCAGTCTAGAGCCCGCCAACTGTATCCGGTCATTTCCACACACAAATGCACGCAGACAGACAGTTTCCGCATCCGCAGTAGACAGGATATGAAAATTGCAAAGCAAAATAATCCCATTCTAGACTTATCCAGTTCCATACAAAGGAATGAAATACAAAATGTCACATTAGAATAATAAATAATACTAAATATTTTGGCAGTAGAATAGGCTACTATACTGGAAATGAGTTGATCACTCTTTCGAATGCCAACCCAAGAGAAACGTTGACTAACAACTTGTTTTAACTGATGACAGAGGGTCAAGATCTTGATGTGAATTATAAAATTGGATAAAAAATAAATTATGCATAGGCCTATGCATTCTATCAATGATGCGTGGCCCACACTCCCCGTCTTTATGTTTGTTTTCTCACTAGGCAGCTATAACAGCTGGGAGATACAGGAACAGTTTAAGGAAGATGCAAAAGGAAGATACTGGTAGGATTTGAGCATAGGCCAACAATATGGGGGTCAGGAGACAAAGCTTGCCTCTCCACCAGTGGTGTCCATTCTTGTGCAATGAAAGCAGAGTTTGTGAAAGTTTTCATTTTCATTTCAGCCCAAGAACATTACATTAAATTAATTGCAGTGCTTAGATTCTCTATAGCAGGGGTCTTCAACGTTTTTCAGGCCAAGGACCCCTTAGCTGAGAGAGAGATGAAGCAGGGACCCCCCACTACATATAGTATAAAATTATGTTGCAGATTAAACCTTTTCATAGATTTCATATTCGTTGGATGTTAATGTGTAGTGTATTTTCACTACACATTAACAGTGCAAACAAAAGGCAAAGGGTCAACAGAAAAATGAGAAAATATTGTGCCTAACTCACCCCCTTCACTGACTGACTGACTAACTGACACACACCTGACATAAATCAACTGATAATAAGGTTACACCACAACAGGAACTAATCAATCAATGAAGGCAATCAAAACAAAACGTGGGAACTAAAACAAAAATGAAAACACCCAAGCAAAAATAGATTTTGCTCCTACACTGCTCATACATTCAGCCCTCTACTGCAGTGGTTCTCAAACTTTGTGAGCTTGTACATCGGCTATTTTCAAATAGCCTATGTATAGTAGGGGTAAAGTGGTTCAACTGATTTTGATGCTGTATACACTAATTTTGCGGGGGACCCCCTGGGACACCCTCAGGGACTCCGAGGGTCCCCCCACGTTAAGAACCGCTGCTCTACTGCAGTGCACCTTTTAATGGACACGTTTTTTGTGGTGCTCCCTTCCCATCCAGGAGGGGGCAGTGGTATTGGCCGTGCGGTGTGCCAGCGCCTTGCCTCCGAAGGCGCCTCGGTGGTGGTAGCAGACATCAGCGAGGGGTCTGCCAGCGAAACGCTGAGAAGCCTGCCTCGTGATGTCAGAGGGCAGGAGCACATGTCTGCTGTGGTGGATGTGTCATCGAAAGAGAGTATTGAGAATTTGGTCACCATCATACAGGTATGTACTGTGGGTGTGACAGGCACCCTTCTAGCCTCAGTAACGAGCCACACTGGTCCCTTTTCTCTCTCGCCCTCTGTCCTTCTCTTACCCTCTGACTGCCTATTCTTGTCTCACTCCCAAGCAGCTAGTCTTAAAGCCCCCACTCACTCACTCTGTCGCTGTCTCCTCTTGTCTGCACCTCCTTAGTGTCGCTACTTCCAGCCGGCTTCAGTTTGTGTGAACGCAGCAGGCATCACCCAGGATGACTTCTTGTTGAGAATGAAGGAGGAGGACTTTGACAGGGTCCTTCAGGTTAACCTCAAGGTATCCAGACATTATTATTAGAATATATAACTAAATATGGATGGAAACATTATAATGTTTGTGGATACCTACATTTGGCTTTACTATGGTAGAATGAAAGCTGCAATCTGGAACTTATTTTAATGAATAAAACGTTATTGTAACCAGTCTCTATGGACAAGGACAACGTCTCCCTATGCCCTGTCCTTGTCTTCCCTTTGTTCTATTTGAGCGATGTTATATCAAATATCAAAAACACAGTATCAGATTCGGATATCTTCACCCCAAATCTGTTCACAATCACATTCTTCTGTACTTATCTATACATAAATGATACTGAACAAATACTGATTTGACTGTAATTCTATCTCTCATATGAGAATCTGTTGCCATCTTTGTCTTGTATTGTCATCTAGTCTAAGCTCCTACAATGACACCATTTGTTCTCTTATGTTAAGGGGACGTTTCTGGTCACTCAAGCTTTTGCCAAGGCTCTAGCAGCCTGTGGAGCTCCCAAGGGTTCCATTGTTACTCTGGGCAGCATCGTAGGCAAGGTGAGACTTAACCTCTGGCTCTTTAGCTGAAAACTGTGTTGTTTACAACCATTTGCTGCTGGTTGCATGTGTGGCCAGGACAGTGCAGCCAGGCAGCCATACATTTGAATAAACATAAATGTTACTCTTCAATCACTCACTGATAAGTTAGAATAGAGACAATCTGGGCTCTAGTGATATCTGTGATATCTCAGACTTGAGGTGACCATAATGACCTTTGTGCTGTCTGTCTGTCTCCAGGTGGGCAACATTGGACAGGTCAACTATGCCTCTTCAAAATCTGGTGTAGAAGGGTTAACCAGGACAGCTGCCAAAGAACTCAGCAGGTGGACACACACACACACACACACACACACACACACACACACACACACACACACACACACACACACACACACACACACACACACACACACACACACACACACACACACACACACACACACACACACACACACACACACACACACACACACACACACACACACCTTATGCCGTCAGATATCCCTGAAAATGCATTAATTAGTTCACCTACAGGGGAGTTAGTAGCTTAGACTCGCTCTGTCGCTCATGAAATCACGTCATGTAGTGTCTGGTCAGAATGAACCATACATGCACTCTACTGTATCTTATTGTGATAAATGACTGGACTGCAATGTATTGTCTTTTGAGTTCCGGTAGAAGATGGGAAAAGATCAGAGCAGAGAAAAAAATAAACATTCGTCTTCTCTTCCTTCCCTCCAGGTTTGGGATTCGATGCAACTGTGTTCTCCCAGGATTCATATTCACTCCGATGACAGCAAAAGTGCCAGAGAGAGTTATCAGTAAGGTAAATAACTATTACAATATAGATAAGAAAGAAACCACATTGTGCCTGATACAGAAATACAGGATTATTGCCAAGCTACTGTGCTTTAGTTCAGTGTCCTACTTGCTATTGGCCACTTGCAATGAAAGTGACCTTGGAAATGAAGCTCACATGTTCTACTGTACATGTGACTCACTCTGAATAAAAGAGTCCAATCTAAATATACAGTGCAGTATAATAAGGGGCCATGTCCACTGAAAGCGCTTCTCATGATTGTGGTATAACCATTCAATGTCAGGTTGTAAATGATCGGGTGGTCAGACACAGCCTGGAGGATCAAACCGTGACATTGATGAGCGGCGTTCCTCTCCAAAAGATTCAGTATTTTCAGCTTGAAGCTTCCAGAGTGCTCCGCCAAAAAATGCTGGACGTGAGAGCGCTGAAACGTGATGCTCAGCGCTGGGAAGAAGAGTGCTCAAGCGTGTCCTTAGAAATGCATGGCAGACAGGTGCTGGCAGCTAAAAAAAAGACCTCTTTCTGTCCACACTGCCCCTAATGTATTCTGGTGGCTCAGCTTAGTCACAGGTTATGTCATAATGTCCTGTAACCTCTTCCCACCTCTTCCTGTGTTTACCTCTTAAGTGGATCAGAAATGCCCCATGTTGTGGACAGATTCTAATACTTGTATAGGTTTTATGGAGTCCATACAGGTCTATTATAATCATTGTAACATACTCTAAATAAAGTCTCAACACTATGGTTACGTATTATACAAAGACTCCTACATAATGGAGGAAGGGTGGTCAGGTCATTTTCTTTCTTGAAGTGCTTGTGCTTCATCAAAACCTTTTGCCATTCACCAATATTATATTTGCAGAACTCAACGTGCAAATAAATTAACAATAAATCTGATTTGATTCCCACTGTCTGGGAGGGTGAACAGAACAGTGCGTCTCTGACAACACTGCCCACCATTTTTTATCACCGGCTTCGAATGCTATCAATGCATTGAATGGGAGATTATCACGTTTTATCAGACCATTGAATGGGCGAGTAGGTGACGAGTAGGTGATACACGGACCTACCCGCGAACAACCAAAACCAAAACCTAAACTCAACTATTTAAGTCATCTCCGTTGGTAGGTCAGTATGTCTTGATAACACCCAATGAATGGTCTGATAAATAGCGGGTAGGTAAGTAGGTCGCTTACTTCGCCCATTCAATGGTCTAATAAAAGGTGATAATGTCCCATTCAATGCATTGATAGCATCCGAATCAGGTGTTTTTTATAATATTTACTTCATATTTTATTCTACAAATGACAGCCCAAACAAATTTTACAATTACATTTAAGCCCCAATATCCTATATTCAAATTGCCTTAAGGGAGTCCCGGCCGGCCGGCAGATCTCTATATGGGCATAAAAGGGACAAGGACTGACAGATACAGAGATCTCCATATATGGCCATATCAGTCAGATCGGCGGTGCGATGTAACTGTGAGGGCCGCGTAGCGGCCTGAACCTCTAGTTTAATAAAATGCTCTACAAATAAAATAACAAAGCTGAAGCTGCATGAAAACACTGATGCATACATAAGTATGGATTCTCTCCTACATACTTGCATACATTAAGTCAGAATCACCTTTACTGTCACCTCACAGGTTTACAGGTGTAAACAAGTGGGTGAAATGATAGTTTCATTGTTCGTAGTTATGTTTCATATGTGTTTCAGATGACCTCCTTGGTGCCTATGGGAAGAATGGGTGAGCCAGCAGGTGAGTTACTAGCAAACAACAGCACCTGCCACAGCAGTGTTTATCAGTGCGTCCAAAGAACCCCAAAAGTGGGTCATCAATGATAGTCTAACACGTGTCAAAAAGAAAATAAGCTTCCATCCATGACTTCAGAACAACCGCAAAACCGAACTCAAAAGACTCACTTGGATATTCTGATTGAAACCTCCAACAAATATAAGCAGTTTGGGGACAAGTGCATGTGCGTCCATCCACAGAGCACTCCAACAGAGATCATGGGTAGTAGAAACTCATAATATTAAAGGTACCTTCAAGCATAGAGGAAATTGCATTATTTGTGGAAGTAGCTAAAACACAGGTCACAGGATTTGATTTGATTTAGCACCTGAGAGCTGTCAGATGTCACAACAAAAGAAGAAATAAACAGATCCTAATCACCTGATTCCTTGTGGTAGAGCAGGTCGGAGATCTAAACGTTTAAGCGAAAGAGCATTGAACCTGAGAAAATGTTTGAATGGTCATCCAGAAACTGCAGGAACATCACAATACCTCTATTACACCAGTGACTCCTAATTCCCTCCCACCAATTAACTACCTTGTTAACCAGGTCCTTCCACCCCATCCCCCCTTCTCTCTCTGTCCTCTGGTAGAGGTAGCTGATGTCTGTGCGTTCCTAGCCTCAGATGACTCCCGTTACATCACAGGAGCTAGCATCGAAGTGACAGGTACTGTACAATTCATGTGGCTGGTGCTTGTGGCTTTGTTTTAACTGACATGTATTTTTGTGGTGAAGCAGTGGGAGCGAACAGTACAATGTGTAATTTATCTGTAACGTATGCAAATGTATAATTAAAAAAAGGTGTTTATTTGGAAAGATCTGTGTGGATGGACAATTCACAAGTCAGCTACTGTAGTATGCATCTCTAAAGGACCAATGAGTTTCTAGTTCCTGTTGTGTCATAATGAGTGATGTGTACAATCTTAATATTACATGGCTGTGAAGTATCACAAGTTCAAATGTTAACCACTGTTGAACGTTAAAAGAAAAAGAAAAGAAAGTAGAAAAAGAAAATGCGCAAACCATATTTTTCATCCTCAGGAGGACTTTTCATTGGCTAAGTCAGCTGCCCCTCATGCTGAAGCAGACCAATTGAAGGCCAGTTTTTTTTTTGCCACACCTTGAACAGTTAATTGTTGAATGCATTGTTGTAATTCTCTGGCCATGATGATTCACCATTGATCATGATTGTTTAATCTGACTGTGAATATGTACAGTATAAAACAGAGGATTTACTATGTTGTATTATGTCTTGCAAATAAACACATGCTTGTAATATTGTCAAACTGAGAGAACTCTTGTGTCTGAATTAGCACCCACAGATACTAAATATAATTTAGACAGCTCTTCATACAGATAACAGTCTGTACAGTTTAAATTAAAAGTATTCCATTAACTCCAGTAGGTGGTGACAATGATGTAATATGTTAGGAGGAAAAATGCTTTGGACATAAAAAAAATAAAAAAGACACCACAAGGAAGGAAACTTTTAACTAATAGGCTTGGGGAAAAAACAGAGGAGTCAAGTCGCTCTTTAAAAAAAGATATATTACAGAAACAAAAATAAAAAAAATGTACTTATACACATCATAAAATACTTTTTTCTCTTTCCAGCACCAATTTATTTTGTTGAAACGTTTGTCTTTAACACAATAAAAACAAACAGTTGAGGTTATTCTCTCTGTTGAATTACAAGGACAGTTTCTTTCTCCCTTCATACTTTTTTCCCCCTTTTATTTTTGAAGCAACCACCCCTCCCCAACCATATAAATATATATATTTTTAATCAAACCCAAACCCCTAGTATATTATCCCATAGCCTTTATTTTACAAACACCACCTTTCTTTTCTTCTTTATCTGCCCTATTGGTGGATGAGAGAAATGTCCCGTCCCCTCCCAGCAAACTGTCGACTACCCGCTGTGGTCTCTCAAACAGAAGGTTAGGTTGCTGCCTCTCCTGTCCTGTCCTTACTGTAGGTGTTAAGCTGATGTTCTGGTAAATAACGTGAATGAACAGGTTGGGTTTCAGCGATTGGGTCAGACAGGATACAATGCGATTGTTGACTGAAAACGCACTGAGACGTAATGGCAATCAAACGCGTGACCTTCCAGTTACAGAAAAGTGTCTAACCACTTGTCCACCCTGCCTCCCTAGTACAGAAGACCACATATCAGAGCTCTGTGAGTGCACTATAGTTTAGATTGTGGCAAGCGGGTTGGCATGTGAAACAATAGCGAGAAAAGAAAGAAAAGAAACAAATATTAAAGTCTATTATGCATTGAATTGAAACGGTTGGCCTTAGATCCCAATCATAGGCCCAAGCAGAGTCAGGTGCAACCACCGAGGCACCGGTCACAGCCAAATCAAAACAGTAGCAAACAGCAAATGAACATGTGACGGCATTGGAGAGTCAACATTTAATCATTTAGGAAGCAATTTTTGTAACAGTACAATTGATGAAAAAAAAACAAAAAAACATTAAACCACTAAAAGGGATATTACAAAAATTGGCCACAAAACAAACTCTTTGGTTGTACAAAAAGGTGTCGTCTTTTGTGACATCATGCATGGACCTGTAGGGCGCGCACAGAAGTACTGTCAACTCCAAGTCATCAGTGAGTTTAAAAATGTATGTTTAATTGTTTCAAATGAACCTTAAGACTGAGAGCTACAGGAAATAAATACAAATGAAATCATACCACATTCATCTGGAATATTTGGTGGTTGTATTATTTTTCTTTTAAATCTCATAGCACCCTGTTTTAAATAAATACAATAGAATATCACTATTTCTGTACAAATGGAAGGTAATGCACATTTTCCCCGGTAAAACCTAGTGACAGCTTCTGGAGGTGGTAAAAAAAAGGAAAGAAAAAAAAGACACTAAGAAAAATGAAGAATTCAAAATGAATAATACAAAATGTTTTGCTTTGGTATAATTAGCACCTGGTCACATGTTTTTTTGTTTTTTATAAAGCATGCATTTATTCACGGTTGTAAAGAGAGAGAGAAACAGAACTTTGAAACTCATATACATATTTAAACCCTGATAGCGTTCTGTGCTGGCTGAACAAGATGGAATGTCAGAAAAGGTTCTGGAATGTAGCCAGTAAAGCCCAATTTATGCTCGCAGTGAAAATTGCCAACCTACAAGCCCACAACACGTCACATCCTCGATGGGTTGTGGGCATGTAGGTCGGCAATTTTCACGTCGGAGTATGAATGGGGCTTAAAAGAACCCAGGAGGCAATGAATCTGTCAGTACTGGGTCAGTTGGTGATGTCACAACCCTCTTGGCCTACTTGGCTCGTGTGTGATTTAAAAACAAAAAAACAAATAAAAAAACAAGACATTTGGCCCTTTCAGTGGCAGCTGTGACAGGTATAAAATACATGTACAAGAACATCAAGCACAGCACAATTTACAAAGTGGATGGCTTTTGGTTTCGTCGTTGATATAGACTATGAGATAGGCCAACATCCCTTCTATATTGCCCCACCACACGCAACATAATTTGGACTGCCTTAATAATTTTCAGGCTTGTCTCTCATTGCTCAAAGCATTTGTAATTTTCTATTCATACGGTACTGAATCAACGGCTGCTCATGGCCACATCTGCATACAGCAAAGTCTAGTTCACACTCACCACAAACTGCGTTGAGACGCCACATACTGACTGCATTGAGATGCCACATCGCGTCAGGTTACGTCAGAACCGCACAGAGGTTACACATGAGAGCCCGACAATGAACAGCACATTTGCGCGGTTGCTAGACTAGACTAGACAAATACAGATGTTCACAAGCAGAGCCCAGTTGGGAATCGGGCTCGCCGCTTTGGTCCGTCCCTCTATTTGCTCCTGGTGGAGGAACCAATGTTCCATTTTCGTTCGGCTCCTCTTGTATGTGATTTGGCAGGAGCTGATACTAGTGGGTGGAAGATGAGGTGAGAGGTAGAGCAAACGAGAAAAGTGGAGCAAAAAAAAAAAAATTTGGAGAGAGAGACAGTGGGGAGGAGACAGGAGTGAGAGGGGGGTCGGAGGCGGGGCATTCTGGCATTGAAGTCGCCGGCTTTTTCTCTCTCACACTGGCGGTTCTATATTCCCAAGAACGCCATCCATCCATCTAACTTATCTTTATCTCGCCGGTTCTCTCGCTGTCCGTTTCAATCGATCAGCCGATGGCCTCCTCTTCGTGAGAGTGTTCATGTTCTACCGTTTATTCTGATTTGTCTTGACGTCCATTACTTGTTGGGACGATGGCGCATGATGTCCCACGGGCAGAGAGTGTGAGTGGCTATCTCACATCAAGATTTCTTTGTGTGTGTGTGTGTGTGTATGTGTGTGTCTGTATGTGTAAGTGTGTTTGTGCAGTATTTGTGTGAGCAGATGTTTGTGCGTGTGTGTGTTTAATCATATCATTTACAAGTAAATTTACAAATTGCTGGGCATGTATCGTCATTGTGTGTGTGTGTGTGTCTTTAAGTGCATGTGAATGTTTATGTTTGTGTGTCAGTGTGTGTGCGTGTTATTTACGTGTGGTTCTTGGCATGGTGTGTGTGCATGTTCTGTGTGTGTGTGTTTGCTTTTAGCCTTGGAAACAGACAGGTCCCACTTCAAAGCCAAACTGCTGGTTGCTCTCCCCAAAGTCTGACACCTTGATGTCCAGTAGAGGAAGATGCTCCACTTGTGGTGTGTTCACCTCCAGGACTGTCCTGTCAAAGCCCTTACGATACTGGGGAGAGACGGAGAGATAACAGAGTGAGTAACCAAGTTCCACATAGTCAAAGGGTAAAAAACATCACGCTACGAGGTGGTAATAACACTGAATACACTGAATAATAAAGTATTTTATTTGATCTGTGCATCTGCCTGGCACCTGGCATTTTAAAGGGATATAGTTCACACCCAAAATGACTTTTTTCTATTGATTAGTCACACCACGGATATGTTTTAGTTTTTGTCGCATTCCTAAGCCAAAAATGTTATGACCGGCAGCGGTTCCAATGTTCTCCATGGGGTGACTAATCGATAGAAAAAAAGTATTTGTTTTGGGTGAATTATCCCTTTAATGTGTGTGCTTTTCAACTTGTCCACAGTCAAAATGTGTCACAGAAAGGGAGAAAATAGAATCGAATGAAATAAATGGATCGATCAATCACTCACAGAGCAGCCGTCGATCAGCGCTTTGATGTAAGGGCTGGTCTCGTAGCTCAGTGCCTCGTCGTTGGCCCCCTGCAGGTGCAGCGCCCTCTTGTGGTTGCCCTTGGCTGTGCGGTCGGCCCAGGCCACCGAGCGGTGGCAGTGGTACGTCAGGTTCTGACGGGCCTGAACGCTCAGCAGCCGCAGGAAGCCCAGCTGGACCACACCCACTGGCTCCCCATTGGAGTCCACGTAGGAGAACTGGGAGGAGGTGGAAGTACATGGTGGAGGGGAGGAGTAGGACATAGGGAAGGCGGAGAAAGATTAGGAGCAGGAACAAGTGAAACAAGTAGGGGGTCAGATGAAGGAGGAGGGAGTGGGAGATAGAGAAGAGAGGGTGAGAAAATTAGCAGGAGGAGAAGGACGTTATGGAGTCAGGGGGATAAAGGCAAGACAAGGAGAAAGAGATAGAAAAGGAAATTAGACAAGTTATTATAATCTGGGTTGGTGTGGACATCAGAGAATAGAGGAAATAGAAACATTGAGTGAAATCAGAAGGTTAAAAGCAGCCTGTATATGTCCCGAACAGAAGAGCTACTCACCTTGCTGCCTGTGGAGAACTGGCTGTACCAGGATCCTGGAGTCTCATTCTCCCAAGTGCTCATCCTCACCTGCCATGAACACACATACCTTTAAGACACCTTATACCAGTGGTTCTCAAACGTTTTCATGTCAAGAACCCCCAAAATGATATGTATTTGGCCGCGGACCCCAATCTCAAAATATTTTGTAGAGACCCCCCAGAAGCAAAGATTTGAGTTAAAAGTAGACAAAGGTTAATTATTGTGAAAAACATTGTGTTACTTAATTTCATAAGTTACGGTAACTATTCATCGTAGATGGATGAGACTGATCACATTTCACTTCCCCGCATTAACTTTCATAGATGAGGATAGAAAGGACAATCCTATTCTGATGATGTTGAAACTAGGCGTTTCACTGCTCAACTATGCACAGTGCACGCCGTTATGTTCTTTACACCACCAGATTTTCTCTCAAATAACAAATGTACAAGTATACACTCACACTTATAATAATAGTTAATGTGTGTGATAATTAAACATAATACAGCACAAGATAATGTGCTGTATTGTACTTCATTTATATGGTCCTCTTATGCTGTTCAAACGCCTGATTAATGTATCTTGGCCAGGGGACTGACCGTGTCAATGGTCTTGCTGGGATACAGGCAGGTCTCGGCTCCATTGGTGAAGTTACAGAAGACCTTGAAGGAGTCTCTGGAACAGCCCTGGTTGGGGTCGATCCAGTACTCGCCTGGAGGAGGAGCCAGAGGGGAGAAGAAAAAATACATAAAA
This sequence comes from Gymnoscopelus microlampas, assembly GCF_963454915.1. NCBI lineage: Eukaryota > Metazoa > Chordata > Actinopteri > Myctophiformes > Myctophidae > Gymnoscopelus > Gymnoscopelus microlampas. The sequence continues at coordinate 37,613,454 of NC_139952.1, forward strand.
ATACAGAACTGAGACGCAGATAGTGAGAGAGAGGCACAGGAAGAAAACGGTGTTTAATTACAGACTCGTGAACGGTGCCAGGCTTAGCATCTGAAGTGTAATGATTAAGACCGGGAATTGAGATCACCAGGCCTCTGGATCAACGGCTCACATGGCTTCTAGATTTTAAAGATACCAGCCACCATCAGAATGTACACATTTAGATTTATTTTCTTATCCCAAATATCTCCACACAGGTTTGCGTACCTTGGCAAACTAATGTGAGAGAACAATAGCTGCCCACAGTCAGTTTTTATTGACAGACAGACACTCAAGTGTTGGAATAATTGTAGGGTTAGGACTAGCAGAATTGTGGCTTCAGACAGATGCAGTGATTTTTTGTCACAGGCCAAATTCATCACGGGCCAAGCTGGTAATTTGATGGCATTGTCCATCATACAGCATTTGGTAAGTTCGTGGGGGTTAATTTCAAGCCCTGGGTAAGACATCTCCAGAACAACAATGACCTCTGCTGGCCTATGATTGAATCTTACCAGAGCCTGCCATCTTGCACGTTCACTAAACTCTCCTAGCTTCCCTATTCTCTTCCCTATTCTCTGACTGATACCATAATACACTTTGGATGTTCATGACTTGTGTCTATGTGTTCCTGTCCTGACTCTTAAGTTCTTTTCACATACATAGTTATGGGGTCGTGGGGTTTTAAAACGTATGAACCTTCATTTACAGTACGGACCCCTGACCCACAGGCGTCACCCTCACCACTTACCGTCTTTGTAGTCGGGCTGGCTGAGGTGCAGGTCTTGGCAGGTGCGTGCAGGACTGTCCTGGGTGCCCAGGGGGAAGCGCATGCTCTCCACGTCCTGCCGCAATGAGTTCAGCGAGCCAAAGATCTCCTCCATGCCCTCAGCGCCCGTCGCCAGGAACTCTGCCCCCGTGGCGTCTGCCACAGGTGTGTCGGCGTCCATGTCTGAGAGCATCTGGCTGGCATCGATGGAGCGTTTGGACTTGGGACTCCTCTGGATGGGCAGGGGCTGGATCACATCACCTGGTGGACCCTGGAGGCAAAGAAGTGGGGGGAGGGATGGTCAGTAATAGTGTCTGTGATGTTGAGTGGTAGATCTATGTTTTGTAATGAGGTATCAATGATGCTATTTTGAAGTAAAATATTTCGAAGCCCTTAGATTATTATTATGTTTCGTATCAATCTTAATCACATTGCTTCTATGTTCATGGACATGGAAAAGAGGAAACATCATCTGTGACATCGTTATCCCAGAGAGGCATGTGTTTGTCTTTTTAAATTATCATTGTGTTTTATATACAAATGGATTAAATCGGATAAAAGTGTCTGAAGACAATTTATGTTTTAATTCTTCAATCTGTCAAGTGATTTTTTGTCTTTCAAATAAGTATCAAAATAATAAAGCAGTCATAAAAATCTAGACCATGGTTCTCATGTTCAACTCCTTGGGACAGTTTTCATTCTGCCCCTCAAACGGACTACTTTAGACATACAGTATAGGACTGTAGCCTCTTATTTTGTATTAAAAAAAAAATATGTGCATCAAAATGTGTGTACAGTAAATAAATCAAGTAAATCCTAGTAGGAGTTCGTAGATTACTTACTGGGGGTCCAGGGGGACCTGACACACCCTTCTCTCCCTTAGGTCCAGATCCTCCCTAAACACGAACACATACAAAAGAGTTTATATTCTGCACAGTACACAACAACAACATATACTATACAAGGAATTATTGTGTAAATCTGTTATTGAACAACTGCCAGATGGTGCACTCACCGTAGATCCCTTAGCTCCCTTGACACCTTGAGGACCCTGTGGAAGATATTAGGCTTCAGTATTGTGATGATTCAGCATTGTACTTCTGTCACTACTAGGGTACTACGACAAACTGAAACCTCTTGGTTGCAGGAAGTTGGAAACTTTGCTTGTTTGAATGTTCAACATTGGGTTTAAACTATTCAGGTTCACAAAGGATGTTTTAATTCAGAGGTAAAGATACTTACAGGCATACCAGCAGGACCAGCAGGGCCAAGGGGTCCAGTGGCTCCTTGCATACCCTACAACAGAGGACATGAGATGATGGATGTTTACACATTATTAAAAAAACAAATCCATATCCCCATACAGGGTTTCAACTCTTTAAATACAATGAGCTATTGCTTGCCTAAACTATTGGTGATCTATGTATTGAATCTTATTCTGCAGTTATGGTTGAACATGCATATAAGTGTCTTGGGATGGGCCACGGAGGGTTTGGACGTCCACTTCTGTTTGTCTGATGGTGTCTATGTAAGAAGGTTGATACAGATCAAGGTAGAGAGTAGAGACTCTTGTTGGAACCTCTGATTTTACACTAAATAGCTGATCTACAAGCTTGTAGATCTGCTCATTTTGATGCGCATCACCGGCACACAACTAAGGCCTTATTCCTGAGTCAAACAGATTTTAAATGGATCCATTTTGGATGGCAAAAAAGGTTAAGAGAGTGTGTATTCTATGTGCATGTTGCTGGAGAGAGGTTCCTCTCCAAGCTGTTGCAAGGTATAAAAGTCTAAATTGCTTGCCAGTGGGCCATGTGACCACCGTTCAGTGACACTTAGTCATTTTGGAAACATACTCGCCATGTCTATCATATCAGTACGGTTGTGGAACATTTCTCTGAAATGTTTCAAAACAAACTCACAGTCTCTCCCTTGGATCCACCCGATCCATGAGGTCCAGACAAGCCCCTGTCTCCCTTCTCTCCCTGCTCTCCGGGGGGTCCGATAAGACCGATGAGACCTGGGTGACCCTTCTCTCCCTTGGCTCCTGGATCTCCACGAAGGCCTGGCAAGCCGGGTGGACCCTGCAGTATGGAGGGGTGTGGAGGAGGAGGAGGATGAAGGGCAGAAACAGATAAGGAGGGTGGAAGAGATTATGGCATTGAAACGTTGTCAAAATGGTCCCCAAAATGAATACTGAAGCTTTTACCATTTATGTTGCAACATTGTGCATCAAATATTTTTTAAACAGTATAAAATCATGTATGTTTGAAAATAACAGGATTCCAGTCTCACAAGAGGTCCGGGTGGTCCTTTCTGTCCAGTAGCGCCTGGAGATCCTTGTTCACCCTGAAACACAACGCAACGATCACATGAACAACAACATCCACAACACAACAATCACATTAACAACATTCAGCATGTGTCCTCTAGCCTGATAGCAAAGAGGAACCAACAGTCACTCATCAACAGTCTTATTAGGTTATATATGTGGTATCTTTGCCTTGGTCACCATTGTTAATCTAACACCTATTATCACTATTATTCATGTTTTTTTGCATTTTTGGTTTCATTTTTTCTCTTTTGCAGTGTGTTTACTGACCACTGATCCTGGAAGACCTCTGAGACCCTCTGTTCCTGGTTTTCCTGGCTGGCCCTGGGGACCAACTGGGCCGGTCTTTCCTGGGGGTCCGAGGGCACCTGAGTCTCCCTGGGAAGAAAATACATGTACATTTAGCTAACGATCTAATCATGAGTGACTTATGCCATGAACGTACTAGAAGAATCGGCATCACACATTCAATGACATTTCACAAATTACAGTCACTCCAAACTGTAGGATCACATTCAAATCTGTCTAAGTTCTAGTCGTATCATATTTTATACAATCCTGACATCTTTGAATCAAACAGGAAGCTACAGATTTGACACCCTACAAGATAACGTGTCCTAATCGTAACCTAAACTACAGTCCTCTGCACAGATCAGCGCTAATCAGTCATCATGGCCAAATTCCCTTCATTGTCCTCTTGAGTGTCTTACTTATTGTCACTTCAACAGGTTGAGTGGTTGATAACACACTTGTTGGCTGCGGAGAGGATCAAACCTGTGTCCTTTTAGTTATAGCCAGGACAATGTCTTTGACTTTTCTTAAAGCCACCCACTGGTTTGTCCACGTTAGAGGTATTTACAGCACTGGAAATCACTGTTGTGAAAGCATATGCAATCATTGTACTCAATGTACTGCAAAGAGCATTGGATCCAGTATGTTATGTATGTGTCACTCATTAACACTATGCCACTTATATTACTTAACTAATCAGCTCTACACAACACTTTTAGAGTATATCTGGGATCATAATAGGGACATAGTTAACAATACATTCCTAAGATATGTTTCTGAAAACATTCGAGGTGAAAAATAAGCAATGCAGTGACATAACTCGATTCATCACTGCTTTGTTGCAGTGCACTATCATAGGTGTGCAACGCAGCGCAGCGCAAGTGCAAGTGCAAGTGCCTGCAGAAGTTCGGATCCCATAACCCGAGGGGACTTTGCTCCTACCCTGCCCCAACATCCCCATCGCTGTGATTAGCTGAGACGCACCCAGCCCGTTTCACTAGGAAATGCGTCACGATGTGGTCGCGAAAAGCAGAGTAAAATACAAATGCACTAAGAATAACGTTACATTGTACGACCTCTGAACTCTTACCTTGGTTCCTTTCTCTCCCTGTCGTCCCTCTGGTCCTCTCGTTCCTGCTGGACCCTGTAAAAATACAACACAACGTACATTAAAGGCAGTTGTATTAACAACTTTATAAATCTTCAAATTCAAATCTGGATTCCATATGATCTGTGTCATGTGTCACAGGCCTGTCAAGAGGAACTAGGTGACGTTACCCTCTTTCCAGTTGGCCCAGGACCTCCGTTTTCACCAGTGGGTCCAGGGGAGCCCTGCAGAGGGAGGGAGGGAGGGAGGGAGAGACAAGTTAAAAAAAAGCAGAAATGTTGCAGACATGTTATTACACACTGACATCATCTATTGAAAACATTTGGATGTCAAGCTTATTTCATTAAAAAAAGTATTAATGTCAAAGTCATGATTCTTGGGTGTTTTGAAATGGTGTTTGTTTTAATAAAAAACTGTATCGGCTTATATTATTTGTAAATATAATCTTATATTACAAATACACTTTTGAAGCTTGAAATGCCGGTTGATGTGCTATCAGAGAACGGTTCAGGAGGGAACATGCTAACGACTACTGTGTTTGACTGTGAGGAAGACGCCGGTCGAAACGTCAGTCACCCCTGCAAAATAATAAATACATGCAGACCAGTCCAGTGCTCCCGTATTTTATGTGGGTAGTCTCTCCTGAAGTGGCCAGGTATTATTCTCTATAATTCAAGTTGTCCCTGTTGAGCACCAACAAGCTCTTCTACCTTCAACTGGCTGAAGCACGCTGGACTTCTCTTTATACCTATATGCCAACAGGGGGTCCGGGACCCCTAGGGGATCCTCAAAGTTACTACAGGGGGGCCACACAGTCCATATCACAAAATCTTTGTGTGATAGGGACTTCTTTTTTACACTAACCACTTGAACCCTAGCATCCACATTCTGACGGGAACATTGGCCGGAAATAGCCGATCTACAAGCTCACAACGCCTCGCAGCGCGAGGCGTTGTTAGCTAACGACTACATCGTAACAGATACATTGTAACAGAAACACATTACACTCTCTCACTGCTACTCACAGCTTCTCCTTGTTCGCCATCCTCTCCTCTCTCTCCCTTGGCTCCATCTTGTCCCTGAAAGACAACGTTAAACAGGTCAACCGGATTCGTTGTTGGATGCAATAATTATAATCAGATATGTAATAAATAGGATGACGGCAGGACGTGTCGGGATACTCACTCTGGGTCCAAGCTCGCCGGGGGGACCGGGGTCGCCAGGGAAACCAACGGGACCCTGCGGACAGAAGGGAACACATAGCTCAAGCCCGATTCATAATTTGGCCCGCGACGTCCATCGTGCGACAGAGTGTGAATTAGGCATCAGACGTTGAAGTCAAATTTCATATGGTATGTGTTTGAGTGTCTCTGAGAGATTGATAGAGAGTCATACAGGGTTTCCTTTAGGTCCATCGTCTCCAGGCCGTCCTCTTCCTCCGGCAGGTCCAGAAGTACCTGGCTGTCCCGACTCTCCCTTCTCTCCGCGCTCTCCACGAGGTCCCTGCAATTTGGAACCACAAATGTCATTCAGTGCTGGATCACAGAGTAGAGCGATGGGAGAACACCAACCCTCTTGGCTAATTCGAGGTCTCTACTCAGAAACTCACCTTCTTTCCAGGCTCTCCTCCAATTCCAGGGGGTCCAGACTCACCAGGCTCTCCCTGTCAACGCAAAGTTTCGGTCAGTCATTGAGACAGACTGGGTTCATTCCAGTATCTACTACAGTAGATCATGCAGGGGAAATGTTTCAATAACATGATGGATATCAGTTAATCACTTTACCTTCTCTCCGAGAGGACCAGGGTTTCCAATACCACCAGGAGGACCTTGAGGACCCTGAATAGGTCATGTAAATACATTATTATGGGGTCTCAATGAAGTACAAATAATGTCAGCTTATGAAGTAAAATCCCATGATACTAGACTTTATTTTCTATTAAATATTTTGCATGTAGGGTTTAAAGCTACTCACATCAGCGCCGCTGGAACCAGCAGGGCCACGGGGTCCTGGGGGACCAGGAGGACCCTAGAAAAGTAAACAGAGTAAACAATTACGAATTGCGTTTGCATAAAACAAAAATCCCTAAGGCTAGGGACCAAAAGTGGTATACAACCTAAGGGTTCAGTACCTATATTTAATCATAACTAGTTATGATCTGATGAAAAACATGGCCACCATTAACAATCATATTTTGTTTTTTAAAAAGATTTTAGGCTTTATTTAGATTGATTGTAGAGAGCAGAGCAGTTTTTAATGCTTTCGGTTCAAGTCCAAGTCAAGTCTCAAGTCATTTGAGACAAGCCTAGGTTAAGTCTCAAGTCATTTGAGACAAGCCTAGGTTAAGTCTCAAGTCATTTGATATAAGCCTAGGTCAAGTTCAAATTAATTCGAGACTTGTGTAGATCAAGTCTCAAGTCATGTGAGACAAGTCCAAGTCAAGTCTTCAGTCATTCGATATAAGTCTATGTCAAGTCTCAAGTGATTTATTCAAGTCTATGTCAAATCTCTAGTCATACAAATACAAGTCTAGGTCAAGTAAAATTGTAAATGGTCCTTTATCCAAAGCATATTGGCCTCTAGTTTTGAGGGTGGTAAATTGGTGCGTCTGTCCGATTACTAGCCAGTAGGCCTACAGTGTTTTATTTTAATTCCATGCAGGCATTAACAAAATATACTGTCAGAGGCACGTTGCCCAAGGATTGTGAGCCTAACTGATGCAATGGATGTGGCATACCTGATAGCTGGGAGGGAACATGTCAAAAATCATAAAGATTTGGCACAAGATTTTACATTTTTGGCATGGTGTTAGGTATGGGCTAGTGGCTAGGTTTTAGGGCTTAAGGAAAGCAACTGAATCAGTTAAATTGCCATGAGTTCATAATTTATTACCAAATCCAAGATGGCGTCCCAAGGTGATTCTACTAAATTATGCAATTATGCAATTATTTAGAAAATGTAGATAGCTCACATTAAATATAGTCAAGTACTAAAACTATAAAACATTTTGGAAGTATATACTGCATCTATTACTTACTTATGAAATTACTTAAATAATCACAAAATCGTCAATTAATCCAGTAATCCAGATTTATCAGCCCATTCACCCCTCACTATTCATCGTAATGAACCAATAACCTCTTATTTTCCCATCCCTGCTCAGGGGGGAGCAGTTAGGGGCTAAGTGTCTTGCTCATGGACACTTCGACAAGTATACAGGGACGGGAATCGAACCTGGGACGTTCTGTTTCCAAGGCGGCCTCTCTATGACCACGTACAAGAGTGAAGGACGGGGTATTTCTTACAAGCATATCTCTGCTGTTGGACAGAAACCAGCTAACTCTAAAATGTTCAGGAAATTAAAAAACAATATATATTTAAAACAAGGCAATACTGCCTCATCAAAGTTGGTATTGTGACTTTATATATTGTCAGATACTTGCATGTGTCATTAAATTATCACCACTTTACCCAAATCCAGCTCAAGTGGAGTTAGGAGGTTTTGTCCATTGTTGAAAAGAACAATGGATCTCTAAGCTCACAATGCATCACAACGTGTGAATGAATGCCCTGATGCTTCATGATACTGCTCATATAGGCCTACAATAATAAGCAGAACTTTAAATATTACAATAACTTCTTCAAAGATGGGTTCATGGAGCAGTTTCAGTTGAACTAGTGAGAGAAATGCTATATGAACTAATTTCTTGTCAAATTGCTCTCCAGAAAACACTACATAGATTTTATAAATTGAATTGTTTTCATAACATTAGCGTCAGTGCTAAGTTTGATAAACAGGTACACTGTATAGTTACTTTTAACAGACTACGGGGGGGGTGAAAACCCTGCCTTGTTAAAGTTTGTTTTCTTACGCTCTGAGTCTGCAGCTGCTCTGTGTGCCACGCAGGGGAGAGGGGGTGGAGTTAGCTGGTTTGGTCGACAGTTTGAGGATCCAATGGAGTTACGTTTTGTTTTTGCTTTTTCATTTGGCTCAATATTTTTTTTACCACAGATGTAAGGGGTGTTCAATAGCGTTGATTTATGAACAAAATGAAAAATTGAGTTAGCTGGTTTCTGCCTGACAGCGACGATATGGAGACCTGTCTTTTTGCCAACACCTGACCAAGAATCAGAGAAGTCATGTCCAAAGTGTAAAGTTGATGGCAATTTGTGTGTATGACATCAACCATTTAAAAGAAATCCTCAGATATGTTGTGTTCTCAGTTATACATCCATGCTGTGACTGCTTGTGACACGACTTGTCTGATTTCCAGTGTTGGCAAAAAGACTTCTAAAAGGAGACCCTGTCCTTCGGTCTTGAGGGGAGCCATAGTTGAATGGTAAGAGAGGCTGCCTGGAAAACAGAAGGTCCCAGGTTCAATTCCCAGCTCGGGCTATGTGTCGAGGTTTCCATGAGCAGCCATATGAGGGTTAGGGGTGAAACCTGCAAGATAATCGTTTCGTCCCACTTGATGCTCTTGATGCATGTCAAGAATGAATGCTGCTGACAGTCTCTTGAAGGTTATTCATTGTAACTGCTGCTCAGCCTGCAAGACAATCCGCTGCTCTTGTAGAAGATATGAACTGCCATGTCTGTGGACTGTGTCAACTTGAGAACACGTTTCTTCCAGAGGAGTCAGAGGATGACGATGACGACTTTGTGGTTAGTTAAGTAATTTCGTAAGTAAGTAATTTATAGGTACAATGTATGCTTCCAGAAATGTTTACCATTGTAATACTTGACTACCTGAAATGTGAACTATTGTGTTCAAAAAAACAATATATAGGAAAGGGTAACATGTTGTCTTTGCATAATTTAGTAGAATGTGACATCACCTTGAATTTGGTTCAGTCGCATTGCTTGAGCACTAAAACCTAGGGTTTGACATCAAAACAACCTTTCTAGGTTGAATAGTAATTGAGGTCATTAATGTTTACTAAGCATGGTTTCAAACAATCACAATGGAACTCAGTGAACATTTTTGTTTTCCAACCAAATGCCATTCAAATCCACCAACAAATGGCTACATGGCTTGATTTTAACACTATTCACAGTCATTTAAATACTAAGGTTATTATTGGGATTTTTATTTATATTTTTAGGTTATTATATTTTTTATTAATATTTTTTTAATTGTGCTTTTAGTATTTTGATATTGGTACAACAATTGGAGCCTTGTTGGTTGAGCTGTAGACAGGAACCCTCTGTGGATATCTTTAAAGCACAGCTCAAGACCTACTTCTTCACTCTAGCTTTTAGCTGATTTTTTGGTTGATTTTTAAATATCTGTGTTGTTGTACATGTCCTCACTGTATTGCCTGATTCACTGCCCTTTGCTTTTATTTGAATGTGTTTTATGCTTCTGCTTTATTTTTCTTAAATTATTTGTAACTGTAATTGTATTCTTGCTCTGTAAAGCACTTTGAGCTGCATGTCATGTCATGAAAGGTGCTATACAAATAAAGTTTATAATGATTATTATTATTATTATTATTATTATTATTATTATTATTTTTATTATTAAAGCAATAGCAAAGTTATTGGAATGGTTTTCTGTATGCACTGTACGTCACTCTGTCCGCAATGACTCAATACACTATATTATCATCAAATCCCAACAGAAGGCAATTCATCTTCCTATATTACATCGAATGCACAAGTCGAATGCACAACCGGGGGTGTCATTTGGGGTCCAAGGGGATGGCAATTACCAACCCCTAGAATTTGCTTTTAACCTAAAATTAATTTATTTTTGTGTATATTCTCCATTATTCTTTTCCCCAATTTATTTTTTTGCAGATTTATCAGATTTTAGATATTTGTTGTTCAATAAAAAAACATCTATCTATGATCTCATCCACGCCCATCCATCTACATGTGAAAGTGAAACATGTTGTAGACATGTTTTCTTGTGTGCAACCATAATTAATCACAGCAACTTTTTTCACACCTTCCAACCGACTGATCTCCCGACTTCATACGAGTAGTAATCTGTAGTAGTGGTTTGGTGGGAACCACCTTTTTAAACAGGGAAAAATAGCCGATCTACAAGCTCACAATACTTACATCGGCTATATTTCACCCTTTTGAAATAGGGCTGGTGGTCCCTTTTTTGCCACCCCCTAGTTTTTTCTTAAATGACGCCTCTGTTCACAACTGATGTTTGTACAATCACTGTGAATCCTAGTGTACATACAGTAAAGTATATCAGTCTGTGTTTGTCCAACTGTGATGGATTTTGATTTAACTTGGTTTCACCTTTACAAAGGACTTGACTATATGGATATTTTTCTAAACAGATATGTTCGATCTCTGTTTAAAAATAAATAAATCCAGTCCACATGACCTTAGGTTAAAAAACGACCTGCGTACACACGTAAACGCAGAAACCCATTAGAGCGCATTCCCGATCAACAGCAGATCAGGATCTGCTTCTGTGTTCAATTTGGCACAAGCTATCACAAACAGATAACGCCGCTTGCGTGTGGATACGAAGCCCAAACGTAGAGGAAAATATGCGTTTTGCAAAATATCCATGCTAGCGTGGTGGACAGGGCCTTAGTGACAACACTTTACCATTTCCATTGATTAAAGCAATAGCTTTCCAAATGGGTTTGAACCCACAACTGCCAAATGTAGCATAATGTTCATTGGACTGGTTTCTGACATAATGATCAGCACAAACATGTTGCTCTGTTAAACCAATTGAAAGCTACTGGAATGGAATACACATAGTTTGGTCCCAGAGCAGCAGTCGCCTGTGTGTTCCCAGAATGCACCACCACACTATTGAATGGCACCACCCTCAGAATGTTATCAATCAGGAGGTGTCAAAACGTGTGCATTTTAAAGCACGAAACTCACCATGGGTCCAACGTCTCCAGTCTCGCCCTTCTCTCCTGATGTTCCTGGCAATCCCTGTAGAGTACAGGATACAAATCACAATTAGAGACAGAACTAATCTCTAACAATCGAAGTGGTTCCCAAGCAGTGGGTCTGAACCCAAAAGGGGAACACACAAGATGTTCAAAGTACAACAATTGCCTCTATTACTTTTACTTCTACTCTGGAGTAGAAGTAAAAGTACTGAAAATTGGAAATACTCCAGTAAAGTAAAAATACCTCAAAATTGTACTTAAGTACCGTACTTAAGTAAATGTACTTAGTTACTTTACACCACTGCTTACTGGACATGTGAATGTATATGTTCTGCAATGTGCGGTTGTGGGTAGTATGTTGGTATGCTTTTAGTCTTACGTTGTCACTGCCTCATGTGGCTCATACTGTACTCGGCTATAAAGTGTTACCTGATATTAATAATTATGTCGTCGTGGTTCTTCATACCTGCAGTCCGATGGGACCTGGGGCCCCTGGGAATCCTCTGGATCCTTCATCTCCTTTGGCTCCGAAATGCCCCTGCTGACCCCTGGGTCCAAGCTCTCCATCAGCTCCCTGGACAGCAAGAATTTTATTTGTATTGTAGACTAAATTATGGTTGTTGTTTCTTTTACATTTTTCCTATTTTTGATTATTTGTATTACATTCCTGATTAGTTTATTTTAGGGATAAACCGATATGGAAATTCTTCGCCGATACCGATACCGATGTTTAAGATAACAATTTAGCCGATACCGATATTTGTTTATTTCGTTTTTGGTGTTATTATTTCCCCCTTTTGTGCCAAGGAAACAAATACATCTTCATTATAAGAAATAACTGTTCAGAATCTGCAGAAACACAACATAATTGCCTCCTAACTACTGTAACTTTAACCAGCAAATGAGGTTGACCGATAGTGGCAAATATCGGCCGATACCGATATGCGGCCGATATATTGGTGCATCCCTATTTTATTTACTTCTTTCTACTTGCTCAGTACAGTGGTGACAGACAGGAAATAGTCTCTCTCCACTGTGCTGTCTAAAGGTAGCTCTCCACCGCACTGACGTCGGCGGCGGTGGTAAGTGTTGGAAAGCGTCTGTTGCCGAAAATCTGCTGTTGAATGACCGGTGGATACGCTGTCGCGTCGGGTCCCAAGTTGTAGGGAAGCGTCGAAAGCCGACCGAGCAAGCTCGGTGTCGGCTCTCAGGTGCATTCAGCAACTTTTCTTCACACCTTCCAATGGACTGATCTCCCAAATTAATTCAACTGATGCTAGTCTGTAGTAATCTGTAATAGTCTTTTTGGTGGAGAGCTACCTTAATAAAGCACAAAGAACCTAAAGCCTGAGTTACATTTGATTACGAGCCGGCGTCGTGCACCAAAAAGATCAGATCTGCAAGCTAATAACGTGACGTGTCGCATTGCTTCTAGATCTGATCTTTTCAGTGTGCTACAGTACATGATGATCAGGCTTAACACATTGGCTGCCATTGACGCAGATCTGCGTTCATTTGCGCAAAAGCCCGTTGGCTGCCATTGACGCAGAAATGCGTTCTTTCAAAAAAAAAAAATTTTCAAAATAAAAGTTTTTTTTTTTTTTTTTTTTTTTTTTTTTTTTTTTTCCAAAAAAACCCAAAGACCAAGGAGATATGATTTTCCGAAGAGTTTTGCTCCCAGACACTTCCTTATAACTGAAAACTTAGAAATTATGTATCTCGGCTCCTAAGTGCTTTTTTTTTCTCATTGAAAAAGTCTGGCAGCCAGCTGTAGGTAAAAATTCAAAAAGCTGGCAGCCATTAAGATATCATTGAAACCAGTAAAGTTTGTACTTACAGCAGCACCAGGTTGACCAAGTGGACCCATTGCTCCAGGTGGACCGGGAGGACCCTACAAACAAACCAAAACAATCAGACGAGCAGATGAACAATAGATGAAACAAAATGTTATGTTACCAATTCAGTTTGGAAAAGCAATATTCAAGAACATGACTGGATGTGCAAAGAACTATTCTAGGAAGCGATTCACTCTACGGAAGTTTGATAACAAGCAAACAAAGAAACGCAACCAAAAAAACTGACAGAAATTCCAACTTAATTTCAAAGTATCATGCGAGATTGATTGGCATCACTCACCTGTTCTCCTTTGTCTCCCTTGCCGCCCTTCTGACCATGCTCTCCCACCTCGCCCTGTGGAAAGACACAATTTTAAGTATAGCGATGTCAAGCAAGGTTTGGAAAGGCCTGTAATCCAGGAAGGATAATAATAATAATAATAATAATAAACTTTATTTGTATAGCACCTTTCATGACATGAAATGCAGCGCAAAGTGCTTTACAGAGCAAGAATACAGTTACAGTTACAACCAGTAACTGTATTAGGATATCATATCATATGAAGCAATGGATTGCAGCATCAAATCAGCGTATGTTATCATTGCATCCAGTGAGCAAAGCAACAGTTTAAAGACAGCAAAGTAATAGCTGAATTCAGCCGTTGTCCCCGATTCACCTGCTGTAAGATAATCTCCTGTCACAGGATGCAATCAGGCTTCACTTTACCGTTTGTTTATGTGTGTGTGCAGATGCATATATTATTGTGTCTGCATGTTCTTATGTCTGTGTGTGTTTTACAGTGTGCTTTTTTTGTCTGTGTGAGTGAGAGTGTGCATGTGCATCACTAGCCTTGTCTCCATCCTCTCCAGGAACTCCAGGTGTTCCAGCAGGGCCAGGCAGACCCACAGGCCCCTGAACTCCATCACGTCCTGCTCCTCCAATGGGACCTTTCTCTCCCTAGGGGATAGAATTAAGAAGATAGACAAAAAAAAGGAATGTTGAGTCTTAAACTTCCCTTATACACTGGCTTCACATGGAAAACGTAATGATCCAATACAAAATATGACGATGACTCCAACCACTACTAATAATAATTATAGATAGTATCATAATAATAGACTCTCACAGGAACTCCCTTCTCTCCAGCGGGTCCAGGAGGGCCCTGAGGGCCTGGTCTTCCAGGAGGTCCGACGGGTCCAGCGGTACCAGCTCCTCCCCTCTCACCAGGAGAACCCTAGAAAGTTACAGTCAAATAACACACACTCATTAGCTCCCTTCACAGTGCGTCACTTCGTGCCGCGCTGCGAGCTTGTACACCTGCTATTTTTTAACTTTTTTTTTTAAATCTTGAAAGTGTGAGAACTAATGATTTAGACTGCATTTGCAGAATCGGTCTCAGATTTTAATGGGTTGAGAGTTTGAAACCTACAGCAGGTCCAGGTGGTCCGGCAGGTCCTTCACTTCCCTTCAGGCCTCCTCCTCCCTGACAGACAAAATGAGACAAGACAAGAAATCACTAAAAGTACAGAAGTTGAAAACTGATAATTTCACCATGACCGAACACCATACTCACAGGTGTACCGGGCAGCCCTCTCTCCCCAGGGAAACCTCTCAGTCCCGGGGGTCCGTCCTTGCCGGGGCCTCCTGGGGGACCTGGGTCTCCCTTGGTGCCCTCCTTCCCTGAGGGGCCGGACAGTCCCTGCTCACCGGGGGGACCAGGAGGTCCTGGGTGGCCACGCTCTCCCATAGGGCCGGTCTCTCCTGATGGACCCTGGGAGGAGAAAGATGGAGTAAGAGTAAAGATGGAGAGGAGGAGAGAGAATGAACGGAAAGAACATTAGACGGAAAAATGAGGGATAAAATAGATTGTTAAACACTTTAAGAAAACCAACTAAATCGTGCCTAATAAAGATTTGAAAGTGGGCAAAAAGTTTGTATCCAGACCAACTTTTTTATGCTAGTGGCTGGAGTTACTGGCTAGTTTGGCTTAGCTTAGTTTAGCGGCCTTATAGCCTAGTTGAGCTTAGCTTTGTTTACCTTATCTTAGCTTAGCTAAAGAAATGTGTCTGTATTATAAATTATTCTAAAGCCTGGGTCAAAATGTCATAGATATAGAAATGTAGATATCCCATTGGCCGCTGCAGTTCGTTGGAGCGATGTGTCAATGCGGCCACCATATTGGGGAGGGGGAGCCTTGCGCCCAATAGTGTGCCTAACTGCCAATCACGACTACTGGCCAATCCCACCACATCCTCACCTGGTCTTCGCTGAATGGAGTTGCATAAAATATAACGCGAGCCAAGTACGCATGGTGCATGCCCATTATGTGCCCGGGGTGACATATAGCCCCAGAATTCAACGCGGCTGCAAAATCCTTTCATTTTCACTACTCACCTGAGGGCCAACAACTCCAGGACCGCCAGGTCCACCCATCTTTCCTTGGAAACCCTGGAGAAAGGAAGGAACGGAATGATGTTAACAAAATCTAAAATAGAAGACAGGATCTAATGTACCAACCCAACCTCAGGTGAACACGTGGGTTACTCCTACTACAGCAGTTTTGTTGAATTAAGGTGTGCATGTTCAAACTATAGGTGCCTTTTATGAAGGAAAAGCATCATCTCTGCTGAAAATTAAAAAAAAATAAAGAAGGAGGGCAGGGGGTGTCATGTGATCGACAAAAACTGTAGATTTTGAATTGAAACGAATTGAATCCATCAGCTGAATCACAGCTGACTGACTGCTTTATCATTAAGGTAACTTAAGTGTATCGTGATGAACACTGATGCTGCCAAATACACACAAACGGTGTCACCACTGTATTCTTCTCTACAGGTAACAATTCATCAATAACTACATGTTTAAAAGGGAATTCGACCCTAGGTGTCCGACTTTAATCGACTTTAATCATCAATCCGTGACGTACAACGCATTCAAGGAAGTTTCCCACTTCCCATAATGAAAGACTATTATCATTGAGAAAATCAGCTCATCTTACTTGAAGATTTTCCCAATGGAAGAGGAACCACAATGGAAATAAGCTCTTTTGACAAATACAGTATGTACAAATATTATGCATATGCATTTTGTCAATAAGGATGTCATCAATCAACCACTCAATGAATCCTCTCTTAATCACTGAGTGCAGGTACAAAATAGGGACTAAAAAAGCCCTTCTTCGATCCCAAGTGGCTTTCATGGAAAAATGTGCATATCCATTGAAAGCATGCCGATTCTATATTCCCAATCAAATTCCATTATGGCTACACCAGAAATATGCCACCATGAGAATGTTTCTGTAGTTGTGTCTGCTACAAACATGGAAATACAGGCAGTGACACTCCTTACGGTTCATCCTCCAAGCTGCCGACTAGATAATGAGAAATATACACCAATTATTTGTTTACTAACATTGAGACTAGACGCACAGGTGATTGTTTCACGCAATCAATTCCCAACCTGTTGTTTTGGGGTGCGCTGGTTTCAGCACACCCCAACCCCCTCTTGTGTGTTGGCTAGTGAGGCGCGTCCTAACGAGACCTGACAGAATGGGTTTCATTGCACGCATACTAGTTGCGCACATACTGGTTCTTATCAGTGTGTCTGTTAAGGGGTCTATTGTGTGCAGACGTTGCCATTTTGGCCTGAGGGTGGCACTGTAGGAAATCTCATGGCGTCACTCAAATGTTTAGGGCTTGCCCTCCAGGGAGCATGAATGCATGAACTTTCATGGCAATCTGGCCATTTGATTTACAGATGGAAAGAACATGGCATCACCAAAATCAGTAAGGTTCTTCCACTGGAGAGCATGAAGGTACACAGTAAATTCCATAGCCATTCAGCAAGTAGCTTTTGGGAAATCTTCTTCGGAACCAAAGTGCTGGTCGGATCATGGACAGTGAGACCGACTGCCTGAATGCCAGCGGTAATCCATAGAGCCCCACCGCTAGTGGTTGGACTAAAAATACAATTTGGATGTGATCGGCCTCTCCATCTCCAGTTACTCTTTTTATACAGCGGACATGTGTATTAGGGAGGAATTTCTCTTCTCATACAACGTACATCACCAAAGAGAAACTAAATTAGCCTCTGAGTTGATAAACATGGGGGAAAGAAAAATACTTACGACTTCTCCTCTCTGCCCAGGGTGTCCAGGCAGTCCATCCTTTCCTGGGGGTCCCTGGGTGGAAAACATCAATCAAGTTTTACATTCTGTAACAGAAACGTCTCCTGAACTAGATATACTGGCCTAACAACAGATTCCCTGGACTAAAATTAAGTTACTTCTGTCAAGTATTAGCATTCAGTTCACCTTCATCATTCTCCTAATCAATGTCATGCAGCCGAATACATATCAACAAATAAATATCCTTACGGGAGGTCCCTTTGGTCCGGGGAAACCGTTAGCTCCCTGAGGTCCAGGCAGCCCCTGAAGACATCAGAACACAATGTATTGATCAGTACACACAGAGGTTATTAAAAAGAACCGATAACCTATTTGCATTATAGTGCTTAACGGTCAAAGCAAGACACACCAGTTGAGAATCACTGTGTTCAATGGATACGCAGTAGTCTAGATCAGCATCAGGTTCTTGCCTGGCACTATTAGCTGACAGGTGCTGTAGGACTTAGTGTTACTGTGTCATGTTGTGATGTCAAAATGTGATTTTGTAATAACTCCTGATTGGAATATAAGATACAGCTAAAGTATAAAATATAATAGACTCTTAAACTGGTAATAAATCAGCAACATAGTGTTATTCTGTACCAACATGAATCCCAAATACATGTTATGCATAACAGTGTGACCATGAGTACAATTTACATACAGTAGAGCAGTAAGTAGTGAATGAAGTTACAGCATAATGTAAACATATGCAATCCAATTTATGTGTAAATACTGTAATTGACTATTAATAGATTAAAAACAAAGAGCTCACCCTCTCTCCTGGAGGTCCAGGAGGGCCGTCACTTCCCGATGTTCCCTGGAAACAACAACAACAACAAAACATTAAGTATAGCCATTAACTTATGGCTATATGATTATTTGATCCATTCTTAAATGGGCTACATAATTCACAACACAGACCAGCTGATCTGTTGTTGTAAAACTAAAGCCAATGTATAGGGTGGATCAATCAACTGATAACCAAACCTGATCGATCAAATATTGATCCAAATGTACCTTAGCTCCTGATTTGCCTGTTGCTCCCCTTGGTCCTCTCTGCCCTCTGGGACCCTGGTGGACACAAGCAAAGGTAAACCAAAATGTGAGTAAATAAATAAATCAATTGATGAGTAAATGAAAGAGATGATGGCAGAATAAAGGAATTAATTGATGAAAGAATGAACAATACCGTTGGTCCTCTTTGGCCTCTTGGTCCAGCCTTGCCGATCAGACCCTGAACAAATACACAGATTCAGACAGACAGCAGATCAGCTATCCAGCAGCATTATTCCCTTTTTACTGTCAACTAATACTTACTAATCTTACCTTGCCTTAGCTTACCGTAACTTTATACTAAAGACATACATAATATATCCTTTAAAATCAATGCAATGTTTGAATCTTTGTCTTCCTAAAAGCAAAGTTGCATTCAAGTTGATGTGCAGAAGCCTCATGAAAGTGTACAGTTTGAACATTTCAACGCAGTATGGTAACCTTAGGACTAATTGTCAAAGATGAGGAACACGACTGAGCTTTCACAGGTACAGTAACTTACCCTCGTTCCCTTCTCGCCATTTGTGCCGGGGAATCCAGGGAATCCAAGAGATCCCTAGAAAACAAAGCAATAATTGAAGAGAGTTGTTCCAAAATGAGCCATAAAAGAAAGTATGCATGTGTGTGTGTCCTTACCTTAGGTCCTTGTCTTCCAGGATAGCCAGGAAGTCCAGGTACCCCAAGTTTACCCTGAAATCACATTAATAACAAATTAATTTATAAAATACAACCACTATTATTATCACATTGATGGGTCAGTTCCAATTTAACTAGGGCTAAGGAGGGAAGAATTATTTTTTTTCTCTTCTTTTTTTTTGCTAAAACGAGTAATTAATGTCATGATAGTGTCACCTGTACAAATAATTACAAAAACACTTTAGTCTTAAACAGCCTGCTAAATCCTCAAAGTGGTTATGGTTTTCATATGGAAATTCTATAATTATATGTAAACCGTATAATCTATTGAATTCTCATATCAATTTTGTTGTAGAATTCAAGTCTTTCCTTTTAAGATTTGAACTCAACCACCACTAGAAATGAAGTAAAATCACCAAGTCAGCCCCCAGGACTGGGAGGGATTTTTGAAGCAATAGTCGACAAGTGGCCAGGTCTGGTACTGCAAGCTTGGGCCCACATCCAGGTGGCTCGACCAATAAGTTGGACTCACAAGCTCGTTCATTGCAGGTAGTTCATGATGTGAATGCAAATATCTCTGTACTGTATGTGTGCATGCTCTATATTGCCATCAAGTTGATGACCAAAACCAGAAGGAGGGTGTACTTCCGGGGGAAGTATGAGATGGGTGAGCAACTTTCATTGAAATGGATTTTCACTTCACTTCCCAGATATAATATAGCTCTATGGCTTGAACGCATCCATCACTCTTGCCTAATAAAACAACTTGGATAATAAACACATTTTTTTTGTTGTTATAATGCTTCTTGGCAACAACTTTTATACCACTTTAAAGCCTGTTTATTTTCCTTTTAAATGGTTCCCCCCAAGGAACATGCATTTGTGGTTGCAACATGTTGGTTGCGCCCATGAAAAATGTGCCAAATCTTCTCTGCCAAACAGCTTATTCTGCTGTTGCTATTGATTATTCTCTTGTCTTGAGCTTCCGATAACCCCATGTGCTGAGAACGCCATGCTGATTGCTGCACCGAGTAACATCTTTGGATGTAGGCAGTGTGATGGTGTGGGCCGGCATCTCCATCACTGGAAAAACGAGGCTTGCCATCATTGGAGGCAATCTCACTACAAAGAGATATCGAGATGAGATTCTGTCTCATGGTTCATTAGAGACTTCCAGAATTTGGATGTAGAGAGAATGAAAAGACCTGCCAACAGTCCCGACATCAACCCAATTGAACACTTGTGGGATCATCTTGGGCGTGCTGTCCGTGCTAGAGTGACCAACACTGGTTGGCTGACTTGCAACAAATCCTGGCTGAGGAGTGGAATGCCAACCCACAGCAGTGTGTGACCAGCATGTGACCAGAAGGTGCCCGGCTGTTATGGCTGTGTATGCTTCTTCTACATACTACTGAGGCTCCTGACTGTTAAAATCACTATTGGTTATAGGGACCATTCATTAATGAGGGGTTGCTGGAGGATCTTAAAGTGTTAAAAAAAAAGGTGTGACCCTACCGGTGACATAAATATATTTTTCTTGACCCTCCCCAAGTGATTGAAAAAAAGTAATTCAATTGTTGACCCTCCCCCACCAAGTAATTATAAACCATGTTTTGATCCCATCAATCTCAGTTTGTAGTTCCTTTTTTTCTCCAATACATTTTATCGTTTTAAGAGACTTTATTCAGCAGATAGAGGTAGCAGCGATTGTCCTTTTGGATGAACACATCAAAGTGGTGGTTGGGCTGATCAAATCATGAATGTCCATGACAGACGATCTTAGCATTATAGATTTTGTGCCTGCCAGCAACATTGGATTTGATACATCATGTTGGATGAATCTAAATGGGTAAAGTTAACGTCAATATCACGGATCTGGACGAAGCGGGTTGGTGGTGGCACTGGCATAATTGGACATTGCTGTGGAGATGCCGTGTGGCCCAGAACAAAGCACTTATTAATGTGTGTTAAATCCTGTCTGAAAACTGCAGACGGTCACTTTGAAAAACAGAACGAACGCTGCTATCTGAGTCTTATCCCATTCAATCCGGGAAAGCATTTGTGTCATTTTAGATTTTAGCTATAGCAACATATGTTTTTCAGAAAACTGTTAGGATATAGAAGGCATATTTTGAATAGGCCTCAGGTCGTCTAAATGGGTTATATGAGTTACAATTATATACAGTATTGTATTCACTAATATTATTTACATTATTGTATTATGGATTATTTTTTATTTTTGTTTAATTTTGTTTAAGTTTAAGTTCTAAATTAACAGTGATTTAACTCTTTTTTTTGGTGTGCACATTAGCATCTCATTCATCATAAAAAAAGAAGTTAAGCCAAAATCAGTCTTTCTTCTGTTCTCATTCCACCAGCATCAAGAAAGTAAGTAGCCTTGGGAAACGGCGGTTCCCGAGCCATGTGACCCATCGGTCAGGAGCCTATCGCCTGTTTTTGTAACGTGAGGCAGCTTGGTGTTCAAGTACACCCCCTGGACATGATGCTCTTACTGTATGTGATACACAGACTTGTCCCCAATCCAACTCTTGATGTTGAGTGCCAGGAAGAGAAACCAGGGAGTCAGTAGGTACCATTTTTTATGGTAGCCTACGTACTGAGAAGGACACTGAGCTGGTCAGCATCAAAGACTGTTTCAGTACAATTCAGATTTCCTGAACATCAGACTCCAAATTAAGGCTAGCGGTGATATAATACGCGGTGAAACTTAAACACTGTGAAACGTATTATGATTAGTATATATACTGTATATATATATTTTAATTTTATTTATTGTTTTATTTAACTGTTTCAAATGTAAATTTAAAACAGCATACCCTCCCTTTAAAATGTTTAAAAAGCCTTCCTCCATGGGACCCCTCCCATAAATATTCAACGGTTCCTTACTTACAGTACATCACTAATTTATAAATAGTTCATTAGAGGATATATCTATAAAGTATCATCGCTTTAAAGATCAATGAAAATGCTTTATGTACAGTGTGATACATAATCCTACTAAAAACTGTTATATGCTGTAACTAATTGTCAAAGTTTAATATGTGTGCAAACACAATGTCCATTGAATTTTGTGTTAAAGGGGGACTTCACCAATATTTTAATCCTATAGTTCTATAATGAGGACGACTTGTGAAAATCTGACATAACTTTTAACACATTCAGTTTGGAAAATCATGCTGAAAATCACTGCCAGGCTACATGAAACTAATAGGCTGCTAGTGAAATTCCAATTTGATTTACAGTTACCGTACCTTAACTGTAGCCATACTCCAATCATAAGTGCAGTGCTGTCATCGAACCATGATTTAAACTCTGTCCCTAATAATAACTCAGTAAGATGCTCAATTTATGCTCTGTCATACAACGGTGTTGCATGCCAAAAATAGCTTATAGCCGACATCACGTTGTGGGTTTGTAGATCGACTATTTTAGGCTCACAACACCATCATACAACGAAGTATGATGGTGTTGGCTTAACGGGCCAGTCACACTGGCGGCAACTTGCCGTCTTCTTCGGCACAAGCAGAGAGCCAACAGTGTCAAAAACAATAAATATTGCCAGCCATATTTGTTCATATAGTATTGCAATGACAATTGCAATACTATATGAACAAGTATTGCAATTGTGCAGTTGCCACTTTATAGTGGCAACTGCACACAACACTATCACACAAACCAACTCAACATCAATGGGATGAGGGAAAAGGGCTGATCAGAACAAACAGAGATCACAGTCATAAACACATATCAACATAACTCACCAAATGAACACCATGAAACAATACAATAAACACACTTCCTGTGCCACAGCGGACATGCTCCCATCTTTCAGAGCAGAGAGAACAGACAGAATACTGTTTGTTTCTTCCTGAGTTTGAAACCAAATTTGTTTAGTCATTCAAATCTGTCTAGTTGGATAATAATGGTATAGGTGGTGTGACAAACTGCGAAAATGACTACTGCTGAACTGGGTCTTTAACATGTTGGTGTATTAATAAATGTTTCATTGCTCATAGTTTCATATACAGCACTGACATTGTTTTTTTTTGTTTTTGTTTTACTTTATACTGTTTGGGCAATTCCTACCTTCTCTCCAACAGGTCCAAGTGGTCCGACCTCACCAGGGGGTCCGACGCGACCTTTTGGCCCCTCAGGCCCATCTTCTCCCCTGGGTCCGGGAACTCCACCCTCTCCCTGTCACCATGGAAACACAGGTACGAGAAAACCGTAGTTTAGAATTTGAATGAACAGCAATAGAATACAAGAAAATTAAAAGCAATAAAACAATTAAGTCAAATAATCAAGTTATCATTCATTGATTCGTCAATAAATCATTCAAACAGTCTTACTCGCTCTCCCTTGACACCAAAATCTCCCTTGACTCCAGGGAAACCATCTTCTCCCTAGAGATTAAAAACAAATTAACACCAAAGTAAATAACATGACAGCACAGTACGGTGAATATAAATCCATAGAAAGTAATGCCTGTCCAAAGTGATCTCTGCTTGTGAGATTAAATTATTTTAATGAGGTTAAAAACATTCAAAACAATTCTTTGGGTAACAAAGGACCATTTAGTTTGAAGAATATGCATTACGTACCATATGTACTTTATTTTTTATTGGATTTGTATAAATTTTCTAATTAGTCTATTTATTTAAGTAGGCATTATTAAGATGTCTTGAAAAGTGAAACATTTGAGGAATCACCAACCTTCTCCCCTTTGTGTCCCTTTAGCCCACGGATACCTTGAGTTCCCTGCAGGCAGACAACAGTCATTACAACAGTCAATGCAACAGGTTCAATGCTACAGTAAGTCAATAGTTGGACATTATTGGCAACGCTTTCAGCTACACTTCCCTCCTATACCATAAGAGGGCAGTATAGACCTATACATTGTATGTTCAATAGTCTAATTCAAGCACTTACAGTTTGATTTAAGTTCTAGCAGCTCCTGGCTTCAGTATAAACTACTAATTCATACACAACACCTCTCTTACTGCACATGGATATACTATCATTCGGCTGTTTTGTGAGAGAATAACTAGAATAGTTTCCATTGATTGAAGAAATAAGAGAATTCCCCTTCATTTAAAGAACAATTCACTCAAAATCCTCAACTAAAAAAACAACACATTCTACTTCAACCATCGTGTATTTGGGCAAAATGCAGTACAGTGAACACTAAACAGGTATATCAAATCATTGTTGAAATATTTGGTACACTGACTAGTTTCCTTGTGGAAGACATGAACACCAAGCGAAACCAGTGGACTAGCAGGCAGTTCCTTCCTGGAATGTTCATGCTAACAAGAACAGTGGATTGTGGTGATTGTTGTAGAAGTACTGACCTTAATGCCACGAGGGCCAGGATAGCCAATTGTTCCCTGAGGACCACTGGGACCCTGTAGGAGTAGAATGTCATTAGCAAAAAAATGTAAAGGAGGCATCTCAGAATAATCGGAAAATCATCACACCATCTTACAGTACATCTACCCTTTGCAACAATGACAATGACTTTCTCAAATACTGTAGGTGAAGCTGATAGAGAACATTGTAGAATAATATTGTAGAAGTGGCCACTTTTAGGCTACTGTGTATCAGTGGTGTAAAATAAATACATTTACTACAATATTTACAATTTTACTGTACTTAAGTAAAATCTTGAGGCATTTTTACTTTACTGGAGCGTTTCCAATGTTCAATACTTTTACACCACTACATCTCAAGGCAAATATTGTACTTTTTACTGAGTCCACTACAACTATTTGAAAACTTTAGTTACAAGTTACTTTGTAGATTTGGATTATTATTACAAAACCACTTCAGACCTGTATATATATACTTGGCAATTTGAAAATAGCAGAACTACAAGCTCACAACGCGTCACAAAGCATTTTTTATTATTTTAGGTATCATTTTATACATTTGAAAACTTGAGAAATGGGGCCTTTAGAGTAATGAGTACTTTTACTTTTGATACTTTAAGTATATTTTGATGCCAATACTTTTTTACTTTTGCTCCAATACATTTTTAATACTGTATTGCAACAGAGTATTTTCACAATAGGGTATTGGTACTTTTATTTAAGTAACACATGTGAGTAGAGTACTACTTCCATCACTACTGTGTACACTCTATTTAGCAGCTGTGGTCTCCGTCACAGTTTTGTCACAAATAAGGTCAAATCAAAGATACCCATACCAACATCCACCCCACATTTGGCTTACAAAACACATCCATGTATCATCATCATCTAGCATCATGCATAACGAAAACCATATCCATGACTTGGCCCAAGGGCTGATAACAGTTAACATGCTAACTAACAGCTGATATCATTTTGATTTGATTTGATTTTTGGTAAAAGAGATACAAGTTAAAACACAATATTACTTAAACCCAGGATGTATACATAAAGGGTAATAAAACACTTATTTCCAATGTGGTCTGGAAAAATAAATAGTCCAATAAATTACATAGCACGTCACATGAACTCACAAATTACAAAACCACTAAAAACCAAAAAGATAACCTAAAAACCCTACACAAATTCCATACCATATAGACAAATTAAAGTGCATCACTAGACTGTATGTTCCATGAGAGTATTCTCACACTGTTTTTAAAGGATAGTTTAGATTGAGACTGACGTACAATCAACTTAGCATTACTCCTAAGCAGTGGCCTACCCACTGTAGAGGCAGGGCAGGCGGTCGCCTGCCCAACTAAGATCTCGCCTCCCCTAGAAAACCCAAATAACCCGAAAAGGTGTCATGCGTGCTTAATGTCCTCAAAGTCACGCATCCAACAAGCTTTGAAGTTCCAGAGATAATGGCCAAAACATCTTGAAAACGGCAACTTTCGCCGGTTTTCGATTGAGTTGAAAAAAAATTCTCGCCTGCCCTAAATGTAATTCCTGGGGACGCCACTGCTCCTAAGGTAGTAAGGGGCATTACCATAAAAAAAGTTTGTACAAATGGCCAACCTTAAGTTGCTCTACCCTGTACTTCACAGGGAGCATCCCCACCTCCCTAAACTGGTCACATTAACCAACATGCGTCCTAGGAAGAACATTCAACAGATATCTAATGGTGTTGTTTTGTACCGTTTGCAACCTATCCTTTAATCTCACTGATACACAACTGTACAGAACAGGCATAGTCAAGGTGAAACTGGATCAAGGATAGGGTTTGGAACCTTTAGGATTTTAACGATTCCAGTTCCTTAAATGAACAATTCCCTCTTAATGGTCCGATTCTTTAACGGTTTCCTTTAACGATTCCTATAGGAGGTTCCAAATGGACCCTAACAGGTCTGTAACTCTGAGAGTGTACAAATGGAATATGGTTCCTTGAAATGTACTAGTTTGAGAACCACCAGTATTGTAATTGTCTAGCAGACGTGAAGTCCACATGCCAGCTCCGTCAGTGTGACAAAACCCAGTTCCAGAAGTGGTTCCAAATGTCCGATTCCGGATCCAACCCTAATCAAGGCCGAAATATGGCAGTTAGCTGACCAATGTATGGTTAAAGTAGGAGGAACTGCACCTCAGGTCACTAAACACGCCCAAATCCCCAGAAAAACTACATAGGACATAACGTTGATGTTCTCAAGGTTAACCGTTGGCATGGCCACCACGTACTGAAGTGTCACCGTGAGCAACCTCATTGTGGAA
Organism: Gymnoscopelus microlampas; assembly: GCF_963454915.1. NCBI lineage: Eukaryota > Metazoa > Chordata > Actinopteri > Myctophiformes > Myctophidae > Gymnoscopelus > Gymnoscopelus microlampas. The sequence goes on from NC_139952.1 coordinate 37,640,244, forward strand.
GTAACTCAGCATGTCAAACACAACATTTAAACTAACTATCCTTTCATTACATAGGCCCTACTGTATGTGATATGTAATACAATAAAATAAATTTGAGAGGAGGTGAGAAAAGTTATAGCAGATACATTATCTATGCAAATGCAATTAGGAGCTACAGTAAGCTTTGTATATTCGGATTATACCCTGATAATTGTAACATAGGAAGGAAAGATCAAATAGGCCTATACTTAGGTTTGATCCTGGCCAAAATACTTAATTGCGTTCCAATTATTCAAATCAAATCAAACTTTATTTATAAAGTACAACAATCGAAATTGACCAAAGTGCTGTACAGGGTGAGAGCATTATTAATAGTGAATGGATCTCTGAATTATCCACAGGTTTGCCCTAGGAAAAGATGACTTTAGCTAACAAGGGTCAAATCACTTTTTGGCTGCATGTACTGATTTAACTCATAATGATTGACATGCCAGGTATTAAAGTACTGCATATAAGTAATACCTCCGCAGTGATTTGATTTGATTTGGCAAAGTGCATTCATAAGAATCCCAACTGTAACAATGAGAAACTACTTGAGTTTTTTTGAATGTTCTGTGTTTGGGTGGGCAGGAGTGAGTGAGGAGTTTGATTTATATCAGAGGTTCTCAAAGTGGGTTCCCCAGCAAAATCTGTCAATACAGCATTACAATCATTTAACCACTGTATACACATTTTGGCTAAAAGAAAAATAGCAGAAGCTCACAGCTTCGTGCCGCGCAGCGAGGTTGTACATCTGCTATTTTCCTTGGCACAAAAAGGTTCGAGAACCACTGATTTATATTGTGGTCCCCACTGCTATTAACCCCCACTGTTGGCCAATAAACATCACAGTCACCAGGCGCTTCTTTTCACCTGACAGCGAGTTCTTTCACTGGGAGAGTGTAATGTGGTTCACGGTTCACCACTTGTTACCCTCCTGAACAGGTGCCCACATCAACCAGCAGGGGTCACACTTGTGCAGTGACAAGGACAGGATCCCTCGCTGGCTTCCCATAGTGGTAGTCGCCTAGTGGCTGAGTGTTTTTGACCTCCATGCCAGCCAGATGCCCCCTTACCTAATTAGTTTCAACTGTGGATATGACACCTCCCACACTTCTGTCACTTTGATATAGATTGCATTATTGTATTGTTATACTATTGCCTTTTAATTTGATTTGTTAACTGTTTATTATCTGTATATTAACTGATCATCTTGTGTTCTTGGGTATCTTTAAAGGCACTAGTAAATAAATATAGTATCGACTAATCACTGTGGATTGCTGGACTCACTTTTTATTTTGACTTAGAACAGGGTTCTTATATTGATTTCATAATATTTTATTAAATCAAATGGAGTGTGGATTTGATGTCTTACTTGGTACTTTATTGCCCCAAGACGACATATAGGTAAAAGATAAGATAGGTGCGATCAAGACACCTGTGACACCTACCAGATTTCCCTTAGTGCCAGGAGGCCCCTCCTTTCCTGGGTGACCCTGAGAAGGTAAGGGATGAGAGGTCAGAAGAACTGACTCGAATCACGACAACAACTTGATGATGAAGACAGAAACATAAAGGAGGAACTTACAGGAGGGCCATCGGCGCCGGGCATTCCTGGTAGACCTGGTTTCCCTGTGGGACCCTACAGAGGAAGAGATGACGACACAAGTTGAAAAATAGAACATCTACTCAATTTACAATTTAGCCATTTAGCACTAAATCAAGAGCGATTTACAGTGAGCAAGGTAAACACAAGGTAATACATCAAATGCATATAGTGTAGTGCCTCAGTAATCTAGGACCATAGGTAAACCAATAACCTATCATCAGTCTAAACATTATAATATCAAAAACTAAATAATGTGTATTGTGTACATTGAACCTATAGGATGCCAGGTCAACAAATGAACCTAGCATCCGTCTAAATAACATCTAAATTTCATTTTAACCTTTGCATAAGACTGCATGGTCGTCAAGGCTAGGGCAAGTGCTACGGCAAGTGCTATAGGCTAGGCTAGGGCAAGTGCTACAGACTAAAGTGGAGTCTGAGGAGGTAAGTCTTCAGTCTTCATCTACTTGAGAATATAACAGTCGGGAAATCAATTTGCTTGCTTGCGGAGAAATTCCACCTCAGACAAGCTTCTATACAACCTTAAACATTAATGAGGTTTTCCAACGAAATACTGTAGCCACAGTAAGATGTTCAATGAATAAATACTGAATCAACCTTCCTAAACAAACCCTATGAGCAGTCTAATCTATGGAAATAGAAGCTGGTCTTCAACGTGCTTCGCACTGCATTTCTCCATAGGCGCTACGCAGACAGATACTTTAGTCTCTCACCTTCTCTCCTGGGGGGCCGCTGGCTCCCTGGGGCCCTGGCATTCCCTGGGTGAGGACGGACAGACAGACACACATAATACATTATTTTGATTATAATCACAACAACTAAATCCAGTTGACCATGTGTACACGTGTCCAACGACTTGAGACGCTTCACTGACAACACCAGTAGTGGAAAAAGTACCCCATTACAGTATCAATGGAGTAGATATACTGTGTGAAAGTCCGGTATTCAAAATGTACTTGAGTAAAATTACAAAAGTATTGTCATTAAAATATACTTTAAAGGAATTAAAGGACCAAAAGTAAAAGTACTCAATATGCAGAATGTCCCATTTCACAAATCTTTTGAAAATAGCAGATCTACAAGCTCACAACGTGTCGCACCATGATGCGTTGTGAGCTTGTAGATAAGTATATATAGGGCTGGTCAATGTATATACTAAGTAACTAACTAGTAATTCAAGTTTTTGAGAAAAAAAGTTAATGTACTAACGAGTAAATGTACTTAGTTATTTTCCACCACTGGAAAATAACACTATTGACAGTATAATTAAATTGTGGAGGCTGCAGGGCTTTTTTGTGTTATATTTTTAGCTCAAATGTCTGACTGTACGTTGGGCTGTTTACATTTCTGTCTAATAAAGTATTCAATCAATCAATCAATCAATCAATCAATCAATCAGTCAATCAGTCAATCAGTCAATCCTGTCACATCCAGGCGTTCTCACCTGAGTTCCTCCGGACCCCTGCATACCTGGGGGCCCTGGCTCTCCTTGGGGCCCCTAAGAGAGAGAGAAAAAAAGAGAAACAAAGAAGAAAGTGGAATGAAAATAAAGAGATAAGAAAGACGGAATATGATTAGAATATATTATTGATTATTACTTATTGTTTATAAATATTGTTTATACTTATTGGAGAGGATGGAGAGGGAGGGAAAGAGGTGTGTGTGTGTGTGTGTGTGTGTGTGTGTGTGTGTGTGTGTGTGTGTGTGTGTGTGTGTGTGTGTGTGTGTGTGTGTGTGTGTGTGTGTGTGTGTGTATATTCAATAGGTCAGTTTGTGCAGGTGCTATATCTATTTAGTGACTGTGTTTTTAAAGGAATAGTTCACCCCCAAAAAATCTTATTTTCTAGCCAATAATTTGATGACTGGGTGTATTTCCGGTAGGAGACACAAAGAGTCTACTTTGTCTTCTACCGGATACATTAGCATCTTTCCGCTGGTAATCAAATTATTGGCTTAGGAATACAACAAAAACAAAAAAAAACATCCATGAATTCAAGGCTTCATGGGGTGTGTAATTTTGGGGTGAACTACTCCTTTAATGTCAATTAAAAGAAAGAACACTGACCAGGTTTCCTTTAGGACCATGAGGCCCGTCATTTCCACGCACACCCTGAGAGGAGGGGAGAGGAGAGGAGAGATACAAAATTACAAGACATAATTGCACCTACTGTACAACTCTGGAACTACATACATAGTTATGTACATATGAAGTTATCATCATTATTTATATGCTGTTCATTATGTGTTATGACACTTGGGCCCTTAAAAACTGCTAAAACCCAGTCAAGAAGAAAATAAGCATTCTCCTCTTCATTCCAGAAGAAATATAGCCTATTTTTCTTAACCATGTGGTTTTCCTTTGACAAAAACGATAACCCGCTGGCAGTCCACAGAATGGATGCGGGACGACTCCCAAACTGCTGTGTCACAAAATGCTGTGCTTATCTTGTAGTTATATGACATAATTACATATATGTTGTGTGTGGGACAAGAGTGTATTCTGGTCTTGTCTGGCACAAATCCTTGTGGCATGTCTGGGTGTTATTTCTGTGTAGTTCAACAGGTTAGAGCATGCCGCGCTGACAGTGCCAAGATCAGTGGTTTGACTCTCTCGGGAGGCCACACAAACACTACAAATATTGTAAGGCGTTTTGGTTGAGGCATCCACAAAAACGGCATGTCGTGTATATCATTTGGGTATTGTTTTTAGGCCGACTGCAGGAACAGTGCATATTCTTGTTTAGACTGAGGGAACACCTTTACCGAGTTATATCTGTATCGAGGCTATTGTTGTGGTGGGACTGTGTGAGTGTCAAGTGGTCTTTATAGGGATAAACTGACGTTACAGTAATAAAAGTGTCTGGGTGTGGCGGACATGTTTGTTTGTTTTTACTCACAGGAGGTCCAGAGATTCCGGGAGGCCCTTTAGGTCCCAACAAACCACGAGGGCCCTAGAGAGGGAGAGATGAAGGGGAGACACACGCATACAGACAGACAGACACACACACACACACACACACACACACACACACACACACACGCAGGTACACACATATAGACACACACACAAACGGGCATTGATGCAGGTGCGATTATTCAAGCACACACACACACACACACACACACACACACACACACACACACACACACACACACACACACACACACACACACACACACACACACACACACACACACACACACACACACACACACACACACACACACACACACGCGATCAAGGTCAGCCACCATACGCTAGCAGCCTGTAATCACGCAAGCATTTAATGACACTATTGAGCACCATAATTCATCACAATCTAAGACAGACGATATTAGAATTACACATCTACCTAACAGCAGGTATATAAACAACCTGACAACCCACAATCACATAACGATGACCTCTTTGATGAACACCATACATGTACAGTATGTATGTATGTATACATACCATACAATTACACCTCGCTGTAACTTACGCTGTAAGTGTTTGCGTGTATCTACACACTTGTCTGATTATGGCTGTCTATACAGCCTGTCTGCCCTCATTTGTACTTCACTGGGCTGTCTGTGTAATACTGTGTACAGTACATGCTTGTGTGTCTGTCTAAGTTGCATGTGCTTAATATCTACTTCAGATCTTAAATATAATCATTTATTTCATATCATCAATTTATTTCATTCTGAGCAATTCAATTCCATTCCAAATTCTATTCCAGTGGTTCTCAAAGTCCCCCCTTGAGGGAGCACCCAGCAAAATGAGTTAATATAGCATTAGTTTAACTACTTTAACCCTATATACATTGCCTATTTGATGATCTAAGCTCTTGTACAGGGGTCCCTGGAACCATAATAATGTTCAGATGGGGGTCCATGGATAAATACATTATTAATATGTGGGTTTGAGAACCACTGTTCTGCTCTATTCTAGCGATAGACACAACTTCAGCCTCTTGACAAGGGAACAATACATAATGTTGAGAAGAAGTAATAAAGGGCAGAGGTCAAATCAACTGCATCGTCATTGCAACACTCACTGGTTCACCTGGGAGACCCCTGGGTCCGATGTCTCCGTCGTCTCCCTGGAAATGTACGCACGCACACGCACGCACACACACACACACACACACACACACACACACACACACACACACACACACACACACACACACACACACACACACACACACACACACACACACACACACACACACACACACACACACACACACAGATTTAATAATATAATCTAAAGGTATAGTCGATCATATAATAAAACGCATTGTCGCTGTCGGGTGGAAACCTTTTATGTTCAACTTACTCTTCTGGAAATGGAAGAAAGAGGAGAACCTGTGTTCCAATTGATCCAATGTAGTTAACATGTAGTCACAAGTGTTTGTTAAATAGTTTCAATATTTATAGTTTCAATATTTATAAAACCTTAGACACACTTAACCACTTTTTAAAATGTTTCAAAAGCTCACAATGCGCCACGATGCGACGCGCTGTGAGCTTGTAGATTAGCTATTTTCACTGTTTTTGCGTAACACTTAGTAGGAAACATAAGGTCCAAGGTTTCTGCCCAACAGCAACAATATAATAAAATATATAATATAAATATTAGAACGATAGGCAGACAGACGACGACGACAAAAAGATATTTGGTAGATGTGAAGAGAGAGAGAGATTGGAGGACAGGAAAACAGAAAATATTTAGCTACCTAGCTAGTCAGACAGGAACACAGTAAAATATCATCAGAATTTTACCATGTAGATAAATGCAGACAGGTGGTCAGAGACAGACAGACAGTGTCAGACAGTCTGACTAGAATCATTCACATAATTTTTGTTATCATCGTCCAAGTTCTTACCCTCTCTCCGTCCTCTCCTTGAGATCCATGGATTCCAATTCCTCCTGTATCACCCTTTATAGTTGAAAAAAAAAAACGTGTGTTAGAATTACCATTCTTCAATGAAACACACACAAGAAACACACCAGCAGTAGAATATAGCTATATTTAATCATTGAAATACCAATAGTCTGATGCTCTGTTATAATTTGTTTAATCTTTATTATGGCCCAGCAGCTATGTAATATGCTATTTGGAACTTTCTTTTCTTAGTTGTTGATCAGCTGAATATAAGAATTAGAATTACCGTACATGATATTTGTTGATGTAACTACTATCGGGTGCAAGGATGAGTTAATATGCGGCAATAAGCACTCAGGGCTTTATTGAAATCCACAATGTCAGATGTACTGTATATGGTACGGCTCATGTCAGTAGTAACTGCATTAATTGTTAAATGCTTGGATGTCACAGAGTCATGTCCAAGAGCAAATTCTCTGTGTGAACGTCAGTTGGGAATAAAGCACATTTTAAGCCTTTATTTGATAGTGATAGGGGAGAGAGATAGGAAATGTGGAGAGAGAGTAAGGCATACAACAAATGTCCTGGCCGGCCGGGAATCGAACCGGGGAATCGCTGATCAGGGCATTATGCAACCATTTTGCAACTTGACTATCGGGTCGCGCCAAGTGCATTTTTATTCTGATGTGGCCTCATGTGTGTTGGTGTTATTGACTCACCCTGTGTCCTTTGTCACCGGGCAGCCCAGGCAGGCCATCAAAACCACGGTCACCCTGGTGAAGATGGAGAGATTAACTCATTACACAGCAAGGACATTCAGAAATAACGATGCACCCATATGACTTACTAGCTGATACTAATTATAGGCTCAGCTGATCGTATCAATATATTACCGATAGTTTGTAAAAAAGTAACTCATTAGAATTATTCTTAATCGATTAAATAAATAATAATCTAATAAAATAATCGAGTAGCTATTTCATGTAGTTGTACTTCCAAAAGTATTGTACTCAATTACTTTTGGAAAGACACCATGCAGTTATACAATTATACTGTTATGACAGTCAGGAGGAGATTAATTTAAGTTAGCTTTGAACAACGGTTCACTCATAAGTCAAACTTTGAGAGCATTCTTATAAAGAGTAGATGTTCACCACTTTGGGGAGAATTACTGAATGTGAGAGGGATTGGTTGGTAGGACGTATTACTGAAATGGTTACGGTTTGGATGCCACAGTGGAACATTTGAGCCTGCCCACCACAGTTATAATTTTTGAAAGAATTATAACTGGGATGTTAAATTCCTAGTGCACAAGTATCTAAGGATGCAGCAATATTTGACAGATGCACTGTGGTACCTCTAGAGAAAACAGACAATAGGGAAAACTGATACTGCCACCTCAGGTAAAGAATAACTTTGACAAAAACTAAATACAATTCAATTGCTAAAAATCGTTTTTGTTTTGGCGAGAGACACATAAAGCAGTATCATACAGAGGTCTCTTTGATCAGAATATAAAAGAATGAACCCGTGAGGGTCTTCACCTTTCCTCCAAGCTCTCCTGGCATACCCCTGGCTCCATCAGCTCCAGCACGACCCTGAGGCAGGGAAAACACACACATACACACCACAACGTCTCTACACCTTTACTCCACAGCTCCAATGCCAGAACAATGACTTCGTCAGCCATCTTTCATGGCTTGGGATTAGTCAAACAATATTCATTGTTTTCGGGCACTCACCCTTCTTCCTGATTTTCCTGGAGGTCCCAACAAACCCTGAGGACCCCTAGGACCCTAGAAGATAAAAACAGGTGAATGTGATGAATGCCTGTCAAGGTGCGAGCAAATTCACTGTACTGTAAGTCCTAGCAGCAATCATGCACACGTGTGTGTGTGTGTGTGTGTGTGTGTGTGTGTGTGTGTGTGTGTGTGTGTGTGTGTGTGTGTGCGTGCGTGGCTGCGTGTGTGTGTGTGTGCTTGTGCATACGTGTGTGTGTGTGTGTGTGTGTGTGTGTGTGTGTGTGTGTGTGTGTGTGTGTGTGTGTGTGTGTGTGTGTGTGTGTGTGTGTGTTACACAAAGTCTTAAGTCATACACAAAGTATTAGGGTTGTCCGATATTGGCTTTTTTACCGATAACAGATATACCGATATTGTCAAACTCTTAATTACCGATACCGATATCAACCGATACCGATATATGCGGGGATTATTGTGATTAGGGTAAGCTCAAATTTCATATCACACACACCATACAGTAAGAACTACTGTAAATTATTTATTTTTTTAAAAGAAAAAAATAATAATAATCAAAAACCGATACCGATATTTTCCGATATCGATTTTTATGCTAATATCGGCCGATAATATCGGGAGGCCGATAATATCGAACATCCCTACAAAGTATACATAAAACATACTGTATATATATGAATATACATACTACTGTATGTGCTTGCATGTGCTTATGCACAGCATGTCTACCAAACTGTTAATAAAGTATTCAATCAATCAATGTCTACCATGTGTACATGTGCATATGTGTATGTAAATTATATTCTGTGAGCTGTCCATTATAACATCTGGCACAGGTGTCACAGCACAGGTCAAAGGTCAGGGGTGGTATAGGGTCATGTACCTGAGGTCCATGGTCTCCACTATCTCCCTTCAAACCATTACTTCCTGGGTCGCCCTGAAACAGACAGACACATCAAACATAGCAAACATAGAATCTGGACATGAAACACATGCAAAACTCAAAAGCCAGGTTGGTGGATGGTGGAACTAAACTATAAACATTATCCAAACACGTATGGCTGGGTATTGTGTGTTATACTAGTGGGACGTGCCCCGTGAGGATATTACAAGTGGGCCCCCAAATAATTGGCCAAACACTAAGACTTTATTGATTAAAATAATAAAGAAAAATCTTTAAAATGTTGAAGATTTTGTTTTCATTGTGCTATGGATGAATAGGAACTTAAACTATGATCCAAGGCCGGACACAATCGATCGATTGATTATTAAAATAAACATGCACGCGAACGAGTTTTTTTCTTGTGACATCATCTCCTTGCGCCGTTATCTCCTTTCTTGACATCAGGATTACATCACATTATATGCAATAGACAAAAATAGTGCTGGTTCTAACAGGGCTTTTTACACGTTTACACATGAATGTATAGTTCCTACTATTCGCACCAAATTGAGGAACAGAGGCATCAGAATCTGCAATGGAGATCACTGCTACACAGATCACTGGACAGAATAAGTCTCTGACTGGGCTGTATGGGCCGTCATCACGAGAATGCATTGTGTTGACAGTCTCTCTATGACTATGACGTTTTTTTTTGTTTTCAAGTGAACAGAGATAAAAAGAAATGTATAACCGTGCATGTGTAGATGGGCATCTTTTCTTAAAGGAAGGATTTTTTTCAAAATACCTTTGTACGTGTGGACTAGGCCTTAGTTTTGGTTAACTAATTTATAATAACCCTGAGTTGAATATCGTCTCTGTCAGGTCAGGTGCAAACCTCATATGTCCAAAACTGTTACCTTTCAAATAAAAAACAGCAAAAGTAGCAGATCGGCAAGCTCAAGCTTGTAGATCTGCTACTTTTGAGGCTTTTGTGTGACGCTGTAGTATGATCAAGTAGGGTGTTAATTTACGAAAAAACAGACAGAGAGTTAGAATATGGAGATAAGAGGTTTCTGCCCGACAGCGACGATGTACAGGTGAGGTGTGGGTGTATGTTCAGGTACATGTGCAGTACAGGGTGTGCAGGTAACGATATGGATGAGTGCTCTGCAGGTGACAGGTTGACATACCAGAGGTCCGGGGCGTCCAGTGAATCCCATTGGTCCAGGTGGTCCTTTGAGAGCCATCTGAAGATTAAGGAACATTTGAGTACAAACAATAAAGAGAGTATCATAATCTAAATATGCTTAACAAAAAACATCTAAAAAAAATCCAGATCTACAAGCTCACAACGTGTCGGATTGTGGCGCGTTGTCAGCTTGTAGATCTGCTATTTTCACTGTTTTTGAAAAATTAAAAGAAACATTTAATAAAATTGGATTAAACAGAAACATTATATTCTCATTATTAAACTTTTCCCAAAATAGGGATGCCAGGGATATGGTGAAAACATAATATGCTCTCAACTGAAACATCTTGATAAAGGAGATATTATCTCCTTATCAAGATGATACAGTTTGTTCAGGCCAGGGTAGACTGTTTGCGCCTTTCTTTGTCCTCCTTAAGGATGGTTGGAGTTGTGGTAGTCTCAAAACCTAAAAGGAACTAGAGAGGTGAAAGGTTGTGACAAATATAATAGTGTTCACTCACCCTGGCCTGAGACAAGATGGCGGCTGCCTGAGCTTCCTGTGCCGACACACTGGGACCCTTATCTCCTCCACTCTGGCCGAAACGGAACTAGAAGAAGAGAATTGAAGTTCGACATGAATTATCAGAAATAAGAAGTTAAACTGATCCTTTTCCTATCTTAGGAACGTCTCCTAAGAGAGACGTTCCTACGAGAGAATATTTGTCAGAGACACATCACTGCTCAATCGCACCATCTAGCAGCTCATGGTTCCCAAACTTTTTAGTTCAAGACCCAGAAGAGAAATTAGAATTTGCCCAGGACCCAAACTAGTGAAAATAGAGGATCTGCAAGCTCACAACACTTCGCTTCGCGAAGCTTGTGGATCTGCTATTTTCACTACTTCTTAGACGTTTTTTTCATTTATTTATGGAAATTATTAGATGTTTTTATTTTATTTATGACATACTTTTGAAAATGTTGGAATTGTTTTTAATTGATGAGAATTTTACTTTTTGTTGCCAGACCCAGAGGGTCGGCCTACATGAGGCTTTGTCCCTCTTTCGTCCATACATGGGCATGTCCCCTTTTCCCTCAGGCCTCAGCCATAAAAGTCTGTCCCCCTTTCGTCCATACATGGGCATAGAAGGGACATCTGAAAAGGGACACAGGCTGACACGTCATGTGAAGTCCGGCTTAGCCGTGACGTAGTGCTCTGATCTTATAAAGGTCTGACAGAACCAGGTCTCCTGGTCTTTTTTAGTTTTGTACTCTTTTGAAATAATAAAAGCAAAAATGTATGTAGGAAACAAAAAAGGGAATATTTTCTTGCGACCCATAAAAATTGGTCCACGATCCAAACATGGGTCCCGACCCACTGTTTGAGAAACAGTGATCGAGCTCAATAGGTCGAACATGACACTGGCATTATCAGGGTTGGGAGTCCCATTCCCTCTGCAGCTCACTGTATAGAGCGTGACACTAGTGTCTCCACACAGACATGTTGCCACAATTTTCAAACACTTCTGACTAACAGTCTGTACTTCGGAACCTCTGAAAAAGAGTAGATAAATAAAGCGGCTGTCCCCCCCCCTCGGTATAAGAGATATTTAAAAATACATTTTTGTCAACATCACATCGTGATTGGCCGAATACCATTCCGGGCTGAAGAGCAGACTAGAAAAGTGCACTCCTCGGAGCACAGATCTCCACCAGGCCTGCTCTCCTACCCAGGGCTGTGTGTCAGCCGTGGGGTGCAGCCATCAGAACACAAGGAAGCTGCGGGGGGGACATTGTTGGGGAGTTTGTACAACAGCATGGTGCAACACTTCCCGTTTGTGGCACCACCTATGGGCAAAAGCACTTTTGGAGATGCGCTCTATCGAGGCTCCTCAATATACGATTCCAAATTGGGGATGATTGGATGTTGTGTTCATGATATATGGCGTTTATTGTGAGGCACATTTTTGAAGGCAATTATAGGCAAATGGTATGGAGCCAGTCATTGTCACATGACTCACGAGACCGTTTGTACCTAATTTGTTGAAAAACAACAAACAGTGACACTTGTTGCATTTGTGGCACCCCCTATGGGTGGCAGTGAAAGTGAAACTTTTAGCTCTGCATGGTTCAGAAGCCCCTCAATGAGTGACTCAAATTCAAGGCAGATCGGACGCTACATTCATGATTTCTGACGCTGGGTTCTGACAATCTGACTGATCATTGCAACGGTGCTGGAGATTAGCGGTACAGACAGACACATGGACGGATGGATGGACATAATCTCCGCCTTCAAGCCTTGCGACCTGGCGGAGATAATGACCAGACGGAGTTCATTCAGTGTTTGGGTTTTTCCACTTCGCTTCTCCGTCTGGCTATCATCCTCTTTGAGCCGGATTTCCGGCTCAAACAGGAAGGCAAGTCTGGAAGTGACTCGAATTTTACATTGGAAGGCTCTGTCCAGCCCCGCCCACGGACAAATTAGAAGCCACGGCTCCTGGGTGCCCGTCTCGGCCTTCTCCCGCCCCTTGGAAATAGCATGATTTCCAGACTGATAAGCGAAGTGCGATTTAAAAAAAGATTAAACATGCTCTGAAAATATGAACGTAAGGGGTCAAAGTTGACTCACAGGCAGCATGACGGAGGTACCAGGAGGTCCAGGAAGTCCATCAGCTCCAGGGATACCAGCCTTACCAGGAACACCCTGAAACATGGAGACAGGAGTGAGTACAAAGTATACAGTAAAATCCTCATTTAATTAAGGTCAAAGTGTCCCTGAGTTAGACACTTAACCCCTAACTGCTGAAACTGGATTTCCCGCGTGACTAACAAAGATCTCCCTCTCTCCCAAAGTCTGAATTGTACTTATACTGAGATTTTGCCTTGCACCTGAGATTTACAAGATCACAACGCATCACATCGCGATGTGTTGTGAGCTAGTAGATCTGCGATTTCTGGAGCGTGACACTGAAACGCAACTAAGTATAAATAAGACCCGCTGTACCACATGACTCAGCATCTTCCTATTGACAGTAGGTCCATGACTGTAAAAGAAATGTTCACAAGGCCACTTTTGTGCCACAATCAAATAGTCGAGGAAACATCTAATATAAAAACACATGGGAAATACTGACCCTCTCACCAGGATCACCAACAGAGCCGGGGGGTCCAGAAGAGCCAGATGGGCCGGTGGGTCCCTAAAAGATAAAGAGAGAGTTGAACAGAAAAAAACTGACCGAGATTCAGGGACAGGAAAGGATAGCAAGGCAGTGAAAAGAGAATGAAATCCGAATGAAATTTGAAAATAATAAAATACTGCTTTTTCTTCTAATGATTGAGCACTGAAATAAAATACATGCTACACATGACTAGACAGAGTGGTGTATAAGCTTTGTAAACCACCGATATCCTGTCCTGGAGAAACAACAAGAATATTCTATTCTATTCCATCTTAGTCTTGCTCTTTAAGCCCTTCATACCATGGTTGCTACTCATATGTGAAGGATAATTAAATATTATGCAGTGACATTATAATATAATGTTGTCATTGACTTACAGATGGTCCCTCTGGTCCGGGAGGTCCCTCAATCAACATACCCTGGAGAAGGTCAAAACCAACACAATGAAGATGAGCCAAGAGTTCCCTTCCAAAATGAGATAAAAGCATTTCAAATACTTTTGTGACTCCCGAGTGTCCAGGAGCCAGTATAGTCTCAGCATCCACAGCAAGTCCAGGAATTGAACTCGCTTCAAGCCTACATTTGAACTTTTACATTTTATCCGTTTGGCTGAAGTTCTTCTCCAGAGTGAACAGGTGGGGGGAGTCAGTCAGCGTCTTCCAAAATGTAAGTTTCAGAGAAGACATTTGACTCTTTGCAGAAACGTGCAGAGAATGTTATAGGGGCAGGGGCTGAAATTCCTAAAAGGGCACTTTTGGATCTACAAACTCACCACGCGTCACACTGTGAGCTTGTAGACCGGCTATTTTCGGTGTGCGACACCGCTATCAACTAGGTATAATCAAGCCTTTACTGGAGATGCGGTGCACGGCATTGATTTCTACACTGAGGGTAATTCTGTCAACATAAAATGCTGCATTTCCGTACATGAGAGTTTGGAAAAGGCAATTCTCTTGAATGCTGCCTTCGGGTAAGGCATGGAGAGAGGGCATTTGCGTTTCTGTCACCACAGTAAAAGCACGGGTAAAAGGGCAGGGGCTCAAGGCCCCTTTGATGTCAGTCTTTGACAAGACTCATGGCTTGTTGGCTTGTTGATGGACACACTCAGACTCCTGTTGAGAGTGAACCCTCCAGGTAATCCTGAGATATCGCATTCACAAGGTCGGGACAGATATGGACAGATGATGGATGTACGGACAACTCGAAAACATATAATGCCTCAGGAGGCACAGCTGTCCACCAACGGAGGCATAAAAATGTATGAATTAATTAATTAATTAATTAGTAACTCACAGGCTCCAGGACAGCAGGGTCCCCCTTCTCTCCTTTCTGGGCTCTGACTGCAGCCTGAGGATAACACACATGTAGCCAACAACACAGCACAGTCAGTACAGAAGTACACACGCACACACACACACACACACACACACACACACACACACACACACACACACACACACACACACACATATGTCGTTAAACTGTAGTAAAATACCATTTAGGGATGCGTATCCACGTCAGGTAAACATACAGTCAAATACAAAATAAAATGAAAGAATCAAATCATAACTCTGTTTGAAAACACAATGTCAATGCATTCTTCCGTTCGATGTTGAACTTCAATCGCGCGACGCGAAAAGTAGAAACGCCAGACTCAAAACTACCTGCTCCGACTGTGAGACAGAGAGTAAGGAAATGGAAGAGTTACCCACGAGTCCTTGCTTCACTTAACTGTGTCCATTAATACTTGTCTTTTCCCCCATTGACACAGAAGTCTGCATACGCTTATTAATAGCAAGTCTAAATAATGGCATACATGAGAAAAGAAAACAGAAGGCATTCAAAGCAAATGAACCGAGGGCCTGGTCATTTTTCTGCACTTGTGAATGCCCCTTTGTGTATGTAGCTGTCCTGTAGAGACTTACTATACACACAATATAGAGTAAATCCCTATTTCAACCAGTAATGCAGGAACCAGATCTTGGCCGAATAGTATTTGAAATGGATTCAAATATATATATTTTGTCTCTGTGATCGCCTGGTACAGTATGTGGTGAAATCCACTGAGTGGTCCTCAAAGTGACAAATATATTAATAAATAACTCAACGCATCAGTTATTATCATGACAATTTTCATTAATCTGGAACCCAATGTATTTGAAAATACCTCAAATACAATTCCACCAAGATTGATTTGGTTGAAATATACCAGATTTAGCTCTTTCTTTTGGGCTCTTTGTTTTACCGGCCCTCCCCGGAGCAACAATTTGACTTACGCCTCCCTCGTCCGTCACAGCGGACAGGGCGGGGCCTAGGTTGGCATCGCCCTCTCCGCCGGCCTCCGGCAGCGGTGGCTCGTTGTAGTCCCGGTAGGAATAGTCGTATTCCTTCAGGCCCACGTCCCCGGTCACATACTCCTCTGTGAAGAGCTCCTCACCGACTGACTTGACGGCGTCTACCACCTCCTCTACCACCGTCTGCTCCACCTGGACACCGCGGTGGCAGATTGGCAGATGGCCGGGTGGCAAGAGGAAATGGAGAGAACAGAAGATGGAGAGATGGAAGGAGGGAGGACAGGAGGAAGGAAGGAAAGTTGTAGAGAGGCATGTTGGTAGGGAGGTGAAGAAGTATTGGAATGAAAGAAAGAATGGAAGAGAGAAGAAGCCATGATGGAGGAAGTAGTAGAAGAGGGCATATGAGAGTCTTACCTTGTGCAAATAAACAGACAGTGAGACAGGGATATACTGTAGGGCAAACTGGCATCTCGTGGACCTTTCGGGCCCCACTTCAGGTAACTCTGGGCTGACTTTCCCAAGTGAATCCCCAAATACTGCCTTAAATCTCACATTAATCATCTATCATTTGGGTTCATGATCATGTGCGTTTCCACCAAAGCGTGTGCATAGATACTAGCTTGTGTGTTATGGTAAGTTACCAATAGTATACTGTATACTGTACTGTATATGGGGCCTATGTTGTTTTAAAAAGAAATGGGGGAAAAAATGTTTTGTCTCAAGCAAAACACACAAATATGTTTAAAATCCGACACAAAACAAATAGTATTTTAAATCATTTGTATGTTGTTGGCGTAATTTATTCATCAAACGCTTGTCATATTGAAGAAGTTTTTAGCACTTTGTCCTTTACCCAACATTGTAACTTAATTGGCTCTCTTCAGTGAAATGGTGGTGAACAAAAACAACCGACTTAAATTCCACATGTCGTATCTCCTTGAAGACCATTAACACACAAGACCGATGAAGCACCTTGCTTTGTTAAAACATAAAGCTACTGCTGCCGTGGAGCAAAGCTATTAGTGCTATGTTATGTCTCTAGTTAACTTACCATGTGTGATTAAAAATATCTATATATGAGTCCAATGGAATTATCTTAAATGTCTTCCCATGGAAAAGGGGCATGATGGAAAAAGAACGTACAAAACATTTCTCAATAACAACGGCACAATGGAATGTCTTCTATCAAAACAAATCTATACCATTAACAGTTATTTGCTTGAGATAAAACTCTTATACTGTGGCAATACATTACTTTCAAAAACAGTCAAAGATTTTCATAGCATCAAAACGGGCTATTACAGTAGTTCTCCTCATAAATGAACAGTGGAAAACGTCAACAAATAGAGTAGGCTAACGATGCTAATGATGGACAATTAGCATGATCACCAAAACACAACTCAGTCACAAAGTTATTGTTGAGTTATTTGGGCTGTGAAGGCAGCCACAACTACTACAACTACGATACAGTACGTTCTCACAAAATGCAGTTAGATTTGTGATCAAACAAGAATGCATTCGAATTCATCACCTTTTTTGTTGTTCTGGTTAAAAATGCATATCAAATATCCCTATGTGCGTCCCGATTTACTCAAGATCGTTTTGTTCTTATCTCAAGACCACTAACAACACAACGTTATTTCTTGATATGAGAACAAAACGTGCATCCTGTGGTTAGGGCAAATGAGAGTCACATGAGAATGTTTGATGATACAATAATGATGCATATGATGCATTCTTCTTTAGATCAGTTATACGTCTCGTCTCTTAGTAGTTGAAGAAATGTAACATGTTATAATGACTAGTAACTACTTTGGTTCCACTACATGGGCTGGGCTCACCACCACATTTATGTTGCAGTCATTCTTCTCTTCTTGTTTGCATCTTTTGATAAGAGGTCTTTATAAATAACCCCTCGGAAGTTTTCCCTCATAAATTTGCAGGTTTCCAGTGCCAGTAACACTACTAGAAGGTTGCTGTACAGTACCTACAGGATACTAAACTAAACTTAACTGGGTTAAGTGGAGAACAGCTAGCCACTTTCAATTTTTCTATTCTTTTAAATAGCTGATCTGTAAGCTCAAAATGTGTCATGATGATGCGACACGCAAGCTTGTAGATCGGCTATTTTCACTATTGTACGTAGGTTGTACGACGAAGTATAAAATAGGCTTTAAGTGGTTAATGAGACAAATCGATCGAATAGATTATTTGATTAATCAAAAAGGCCATCGATGGAATAATCTCTAAGAAAATAATCGATAGTAGCTGCCCTAAAACTGAGCTAAGTTAAAGGGGATGTTACAATCTTTTAACAGATTGCAATGAGTGGCCATACTGTACCTGCTGAGGTTTACTGTGCTTTATCAATATCTTCTGTATCTGTGTCTCTGATCAGTATGAATGCTTTCCATTACCTGGCCAGTTGCCTCTTCTTGTCCAATGATCTCACCCTCTGGCTGTGGCACCTCCTCCTCATAATAATATTCCGTCTCTGTAGGGGTGTGGCCAGCCTCAGAGTTGTCAGTATCTACGTCCTGATTGGTCAAGTTGACAGGAAGTAGTGGGGAGCGGGAAGGAAGTAAGCAGATTTAATTCGAAGAGGGCGGTTAGTTCGAAGTCCGGTGGCATAAGGTGAGTTAAGAGAAGAGGATTGGAACACATCATAAAATGGTGGTTGCCAGACACGAGGAAAATTCGACAATGGCAACTCGCATTTTCAAAGATATGAGATCTCATGTTTGAAAAGAAATTTCAGTGTGTTTTTGAACATCGATGACTATAAATCTTGCCAGCTGCAAGATTTAGGGAGTCATCAAGACTTTGTCATCTTTGCTGAAATTTCTTTCTTTTGTAAATGGTTTTAAAAAGCCCACAATGCCATGGTAGATTCATGAGAGGGTCTGGTATGCTCTTACTGGTGTCCGAAGAACCACCAAGGGCCTCTAGTTTCACCATCACCAAGTGATGAAAATATACTGTACCCTTACGGGTCCATTTTGGTTACATTTGCACATCCTCAGAGATAAATTAACACTGAGGATTTTAGTGTATAGGATCAAAATATCATCACTTTGGGATATTTGGTGTCACTGAAGGGCCCAGAAGTATAGCACCAACCCAATCAGCAGCCTCACAGAGATGAGTTCAATTAATCTGTCCATTTATTAATCCATCACAGATGTACTTTTACAAAAAAATGTAATCATCCAGAGCACATAAAGATGATCAGCTTGACTGACATCAATGGCCCTTGTGTATTGTAAACACAAGTGGCCAACCATGTGCTCCAAATGCCACTGAACTCCTGATCTAAGCATGCTGGAAACAGACAGCTTGCTTAGATACTTTCCTGTGAGGCTGCTTTATTCATATCTGACACAAAATATGACCAAAGACAGGAAGATAGAAAACACAGATACTTGAGAGAGAGAAAATGAAAGAGAGAGTAACGGAGAAGTTTGGGAACATTTGTGTTGCATTGTATGTATAGTACTGTAATTTTGAATGTGTGGATGTAGGTTTTCTCAACTTCAGTTTCTACGTCATTGCAGTCTGTGCTCTTTAGTGTGACGAATGTGTACTTTTAAATATCAATGTCACCACTAGATAGACATGGTAGGGTTGGTGTCAACGTGGACTCCAGAGATCCATTTTCGGGTGGAAGTGAGGAGGAAGGAGACTGCACAATTAGCCATGCTTCAATGTGACAGTCTCATAATCCGCTGTATCATATCATATTTATATAGAGATCGTGCTGATCATGAATGATCATATGATATATACGCAGAGGATGAGAGGGGTCCAGATTGGAATGAGCCAACTTCCTTTCTGGAGACCAGGAAGTCCAACATAGAGGAGTTACCACAAACTTTGCACAGATATTTAATATACAACTATCTCATTTGATTCTCAGCAATGCCGTTTAGCCTGTCCATAATTTCACTTCAAGGTATATTTAGCTTAGTCATCATTCTATTTAGTTTTCTTTGGGTGCAAAACTTTGTGGTAAAACCTTGCATGTCGAAGGACCCTCCAATAGCCAAAAAGGACATGTTGGAACATACACCTCTGGATATCTTGGGGCCCCAAATCACAGGCCTTCCTGTTGTACCTGTTGATAACCGTTGCCGTTTTTCTTCTCCGGTACCGTGGTGCCGCTCAGTGCAGTCTTCTCGAAGGGTGGGAATTGTTTGTGCTGGGATTTGACGTTATTGAGATCCACCACTGTCACCTTGGACTTCGTCGGTTTGGGGGGAGTCGGCAGGACAGGAACGGAAGTAGGCGGATCTTTCTTTGCGATGACAGGCTTTTGGACCACAGTCTTCACTTTTTCTACCTTGCTAACAGATGTTTTGACCAGGGGGACTTTAGTGACCACAGTTTTAACTTTAATGACCTCTTTGACCTCTGCCCTGATCTCGGTTTTTGCCACCGGAGCTTTGGTGGCTGCAGGTTTCGGTACCTTTGCAGGTTCGGGTTTCGGAGCCTTTGTGGGTTCGGGTTTTGCCGCCTTTGTGGGTTCGGGTTTTGGTGCCTTTGCGGGTTTTGGTGCCTTTGTGGGTTCCAATTTTGGCGCTTTTGTGGGTTCGGCTTTTGTCACTTTTGTGGGTGCAGGTTTAGGAGCCTTGGGAGCTACAACTTTCTCAGCAGATTTTGCTGCACTGATGACAGTCTTGACTACTTTTTCTACTTTAACAACTTTCTCAGCCTTGGCTTTAGTAGTGGTTTCAGTTTTTACAACTTTGGCTACTTTCTTCTCTACTGCAGCTTTACCATTGCCATTCTCCTTTGCCTCGCCACTGACTTTGTTCTCCGCTTTACCATTGACCTTCACTTTCACTTCAACGGAGGCTTTGCCGTTAGCTTTGGCCTCTCCATTGACTTTCTTCTCTGTGGCTTTGCCATTTCCGTTGCCGTTAGCTTTAGCTTGAACGGTTGCTTTCCCATTACCATTAACTTTCTTCTCTGCCACAGCCTTGCCATTCACAGAAACCTTGGCCTCAGCGGCAGGCTTGGCCTCAACGGCAGGCTTGGCCTCAGCAGCAGGCTTTGCCTCAGCCGCAGCCTTGCCATTTCCATTCACAGCAACCTTGGGCTCAGCTGCAGGCTTGGCCTCAGGTGCAGGCTTGGGCTTGGCCTCAGCCACAGGCTTTGCCTCAGCAGCAGGCTTTGCCTCAGCCGCAGCCTTGCCATTTCCATTCACAGCAACCTTGGCCTCAGCCACAGGCTTGGCCTCCGCTGCAGCTGCAGGCTTGGCCTCAGCCGCAGCTGCAGGCTTGGCCTCAACAGCAGGCTTGGCCTCAGCCACAGGCTTTGCCTCAGCCTTGCCATTGCCATTCACAGCGACCTTGGCCTCAGCCACAGGCTTGGCCTCAACCACAGGCTTGGCCTCAACCACAGGCTTGGCCTCAGCCGCAGCTGCAGGCTTGGCCTCAGCTGCAGGTTTACCGTTACCATTAACTTTAGCCTCGGCTGCTTTTCCATTTCCATTAACTTTAGCTGCACCATTGACTTTCTTCTCAGTGGCAGCTTTGCCGTTTCCGTTCTTTGCAGGGGCGGCATCTGGCTTGGGCTTAGCGGCCACGGTGGGTTTGATCTTTGAGAGGAGGATGTCTACAGCAGTTGGCTTAGCTTTGGAAGGCTTGGCGGGGGCAGATTTAGGCGCTTTGGTGGGCATGGGCGGCTTGACTACGAGTTTGGATGGTGCCTTGGCTGGCTTGGCTGGCTTGGCTGGCGGAGTGGGTTTGACTTTGAGAGCAGCAGCTTTAGAGGGGGCTGGCTTCGCATTGGCTGGCTTCTTCTATTATTGCGCATATACAAATTGATTGAGAAGTGGCGTGTGTAAAGTGAAGGTGCATGTGGACAGAGACACAGTGAGAGAGCAGAGTGAGAGATGGAGAGATACGGTATGTGGAGGGGTTGGGAGGGGATGAAAAACACGAACAAGGGATGGACAGAAGGAGAGAAAGACAAAAGGGTGGATGTTTTGAGACACGGTGACATAAAGATGGCTAAGGCTTGGATGATTTACTGAGACTGTTCAGGCATTACTGGATACAGCTGGAAATTAGAACAAAATGACCACTGAAAAGTATCAATTAAAAAAGGACATGTCATAAGGTATAATTATTTTGTTGAACAAAAACTAGTAATAGGTAATCAAAACACTTGAAATTAGAGAAGACATGTCCTAGGTCATTGAGAAAACGTCTTTGATGGTAATTGAATCAAAAAGATTTAGCTGATTCTGAATATGTAGCTGGTCTCTCCAATAATGCCATTCTCCATTATTAAATGAATTAAATGACAAAGCAGCATCTTCTTGCTAATGAGGTGTGGAGCCTGGTGCTCTCTCGGCAGAGGCACTGGGGGGCTATGTCAGGTAAAGCTAGTGCTGAACACACACACACACACACACACACACGAGCACGCACGCACGCATACACACACACACACTTCACTGAAACTCTGGTATCAGCTGTGCATATCCCAGACAGACACTCACACACACACTTTGCTAATGCACCAAGCTGTCCAACTGCGGGTGAGTGAGAGGGAGATGCTGCTTAAAAAGCCAGTAAAAAGCTATGAGGTCAGGCAAGCAGATGCATGTTAGTTTGACTCAGGTAAACCTCGACGTGCATTCATTCATTCAAACATACGCAGTTCCACTTACTGCTACACAGACACATGCAAGGACACATGCTGAACTACCAGATAACACAAAATTGCCCAGACTGGATATTAATACCAATTAAGTGATATAGCATAAATAAAAATGATACACAGAACAGAAAGACTGTGGCATACCTACTTGTGTTTCTATGTCATACCAAGGTCAAACGTACGAACGACCACGAATGCATAAACCGAGAGAAACGCACGTGCATTGACAATTCCCATGTTGACAAAGACAAAGACAATGACAATGACACAGGGTGACACAGAGGGAAAACGCATGCGATGACATCCCACAACAAACGTCAAGAAATCATGCAATATACAGTAACAAGCGACAATAGAATCAAGACTTGAGTCAAATAGTATTTGCAAATACTTATATAGTTTGTTTCAATCTACTTTGCAGCGAAATGGGCAGGGCTTATACACAGGAGGACAATAAGACGAGCTGCAGAATGTCTGGACAATCGCAGCAACGTGAATTCTCCTGACTGTGGTAAAACGCCATCCATCACGCGAGCAGAGGAGCTTGAAACAAACGAAAGCCAGTTCTTCGTAAATACTATTGAACGTGCGTCTGACACAATGTTTTCCTATGTTATGTTAACCCGGCATTCCATATTATCATCATCCTGTCAGGATGGACAAACACCCAGGCGCCATTAACATCAACCGCATCAGTCAGATTGACGGCCTTCCGTGCAGATGTTAGAACCAAAGGAATGGAATTAGGAGTATCATATGGTACAAGCTTCTTATTCTGTCCCTCTTGTCGTGCGTGGCAGTTGGCATGACCCAGGACTGATGGTGTGCAATGGTGTTTACACGCTACACTGTCAAATCTAGGGTGTTAATTAAGTCAGTGTAAAAATGTACTTTTTTACTCTCTCAGCATTAAATTATACACCCCAGAATTGACTGTGTATTGTGTGTGTGTATATGTGTATGTGTATGTGTATGTGTGTGTGTGTGTGTGTGTGTGTGTGTGTGTGTGTGTGTGTGTGTGTGTGTGTGTGTGTGTGTGTGTGTGTGTGTGTGTGTTACAACACAGCTAATCCCTCTAACCCCTCCCCAGTGCCCCGGCCATGTGTACACATAGCCACACACTGAACACACACAAAATGAAAACACATTGAATTGGACGAGGACACAACACAAACACATGTTATTGTACAGTGTAGTGTTAATTATTATTGATGAAGACGAGGTGCACGTGGTGTGTGAGTGTACGGTGTCAATCAAAAAAAGGTATGTTTTGATTTTAAAAGAGGGAGACTGGGTGAGAGAGACTGATGGGAGACGAGAGAGAGAAACCCTACTGACTAAATCAAGGCAATGACAACATAAAGAATTGTAAGCAATCAAAACTGTCTGAGGTCAAAGCATACTCCACGTGAAGCCGCTATTAATCAAATCATGACTTTAACCAACATGTTCCGTGTCATTCTTAAGTGCTATCCATACAAAGAACAATAATTTTAACAATAACGATAAATGTATCTTTTTTTTCTAACTGACGTGGATGGCAGAGTCCATACCACAACTATAACGTCAGACACTGGCAAACGACATAGTTGGGAACACTCTCAGAGAAATTTGATGAACGATAGAAAGCCAATCAAATCACGTTCAACAACTGAACTTTATCGTTCATCAGTGTGGACGATCACGTCATTATCATTATATTTATAATTTATCATTATACTTTATAATTATCATTCTTGTTGTGGACACACGGTAAAATCATGGGCGTTAATTTTACAAATTGAATGTAATGGAACCACTGTCTTAAAAAAGGAATACATTAACATGGATTTCACTGCATACTTTATCTCTGTCTCTCTCTCTGTCACTCTCCATCTCTCCCTCCACACCCACTCCCTCTCTTTTCTTCTCATCCCCCCCTCTCTCTCCTTCTCCATCCTTTACCTGGTGACTGGGGGTCCGTGGTTGTGGGGAGGAGGAAGGGGTCTGAGAGGAGGTAGTGGGGAGGTGGTCTGTGCTCTCCTCGTAATAATAGGGGTATTCATGGTTATCTTGCTCCTCATCAAAGTACTGAGAGAGATGGATGGATGGAGGGATGAACGCAAAGAAAGGAAAGAGGTAGAGTTGGGACAGTAAAAAGAAAGCCAGCGAGGAGGAGTAGTGAGGGAGATGGAGAGAAAGGGAAGGAGGGATGGGTTGGGGTGAGGAATGGAGGGAGGAATGGATGGATTGACGAAGACAATGAAATGGATAGAAGGGGGAGGGAGGGAGGGGTGGGGGGGAGAGGGGCTCACATGATGGCAGAGGAATGGAGGGAGAGGAATGTGTGTGACAGTGGAGGGTGAAGAGTGAGTTTTCAAAGGGTATAGGAGAAGAAATGAGGGAGGGAGAGGTTGGAGGAGCCATGAAAGGATAGATGAAAGTGAGCAAGGGGACAAGAAGGGGATATGGATGGGGGCATGAGAGAGAGGGGAGAGAGAAAGAGAGAGAGAGAGAGAGAGAGAGAGAGAGAGAGAGAGAGAGAGAGAGAGAGAGAGAGAGAGAGAGAGAGAGAGAGAGAGAGAGAGAGAGAGAGAGAGGGAGAGAGCATAGCAGATGGTAACTTCTTTTCTATTCATCAGGTGGCCACACAGTAAACCTGGAACATTCATTTAACTCTGGGAGTGTAAAGATAAGACTGGTCCATTTCTACACTACCAGAGTTGAATGACAGGGAACAGAGTGACCACGATCGATGAATGAGAAAACCAAGCACAAAAGGCAATGAATAAAACCACACCGATTTATATTCATTCACAAAGCAATGTCATCTCAACAGCATCAACGTGGCAGGGCTTGGGGACTGAGCTAGTGACATTTTTGAATTAATTGGGCTTTTCACCTAAAATATAATGGTTTGCCTGTCTCACTTAATATCACACCTATCCCCAATACCTAGTGAGTTAATAGTTAGATTTTTTTTCCCCCTCCCAGTGATGGAATGAGGAATCAAGGTGTTTCAAGGCGTTTCATACAAATTATCTTATGAACTACTGAACAGGCTGTACAGACAATTTCTCTTGAAAAGTGAACTACACTGTAGGCTAGAACAAAAATCTGATGCATTGTGGGTGCAATACCCCTTCAAAAAAACAACTGTACTTGTTATTAGATTAACAGATTATATGTTTCTTTTGTTTGGTGTAAACAATTGTACAATTAATTAACGTACAGTATACAACCAGTCTCAGTGAATATAGCGGCTCCATCTTAAACCATCTTTATGTTTAATCTTTGTTTTTGGTACGGCCCTAGAGAACCAATTACAATCATGATTTTTTTTTATCCCAAAGTGTCTATGAACCTGACACATTCCCTCTGCTTCAACCCACGGGGAGAAAGAAAAATATAGAAATGATCAAAATAAATAAATGAATGAATAAATAGAATAACAGTTGGTTTGTATCATCCTTTCCCCCTACAGTCTTCCTGTGTTCCATTGTGCTACAGTAGGAACTGTAACTCACAGCTTGTGTGTCACCAATGCAACGTGTCTTTTCATCAATGATCAAAATATGATCATTTTCCAGTTTAAAAGGTATGATCAAATTCTATTTAGACGGTATATAATATATATGTACGTAGCAGAAAGAACATAAGTCCCTGATCGTCTCTAGATCCCTTGAGGACAGAGAGAGGCAGAGACAGATAAGGTAGAGAGGAAACTGGATTGATACAAACCAGTTATTGTTGTTGATGATGATGATGAAGATGATGGAAAGATAGAGAGAAAGTACTTTGATAACTTTGATTGCAGAACCTTGCAGACTGTCCATTCTGTTTAACCACTTAAGCCCTCTTGTCTTAGAGAATCGGACTTGAGTTACAACTGTACTTTGACAGATTTCTTCTGTCTACATCAAATCCCTCTGTCAAAATAGACGATCTACAAGCTGACAATGTGCATCGCATTGCGACGCATTGTGAGCTTGTAGGTCTGCTATGTTTGGCGAATGGTCTACCCAGAATATGGATGCTGGGGTTCAAGTGGTTATTTTGGCTGGCCCTTAATCAAATCGATATTTAAAAACGTCCATCAGCAACTTGTATGTTGCTTTACTACTACAGATGACTTTACACATGTACCTCTGTAGGTGAGAGAACTTTCTACATTTATGAGTTTAATGATTCACATCATGATGGATTTCCTTCTCCATTAATAATCCCACCCACACACATATATTAAGCTGTCTTTTTTTCTTTATGTGTGTTTAATATTTCCATATATTATAGTATGCCTTGAACTAGCCAGAAGCTGCCAAGAAAATGAAAAAAGAAAGTCTGCAGGTTCTGTTTGGGAGGCTGATATGAGCTGTGTGTTAATGTGATTAAGGTGGGATTATGGCCGTCCCTTCTGAAATTAACACTGAACTTGTCTTGTGACAGTATTGTGTGTGCATGCGCGCGTGTGTGCGCATACGTGGGCATGTGCGTGTGTGTGTGGTCCTGCCTCTTCTCTGTTTAGCTAATGGTTGGGTGGTGTGATTTTATGACAGAGTTGGACCGCTTACATCAAAATAAAACCTTTGAGAACCCGTAATCATTGATGAAAGACTGTGTCAATTGTACGCAATTTAACTTTATTATGAGCTCCAGAAATGTATTCTCAAATGAATGACTTAATTCAGCGTGTGTGCATGTACATAAATCCTGCGTGCTAGTGTGACAACATAATACTGAGTGTGTGCATAATGTATATACAGTACATCCATGTGCGTACCTTCAGCGAACGCATATGTGCAGGTATACATGTATGTACTGCGTGTGCCGTGGAGGGGCATTGCAAGTGTGATGATGTATGTGTCAGATGTATGCGATTGTGTATGTGTAGCCTATGTATGTCATGGTGGTGTGTTACTCACGTATATGTTGGGGTCCTGAGCCTGTATCTTGGGCAGAGGGGAGTCACAGTCTGGGCTGTAGTGTTCACAGTAGTCATAGGCAGCCTGGGGGTTGGATGCAATCAACAGCTGCTGGATGTCTCCCTGTAGATTGACGACAAGCACAAACACATCACTGATGATGACTGCTGTCAAAAAGACAGAGCATCAAAGTAACTGCACCATTTCTTTTCAGGCATTTTCTTTTTGTCATTGTGTTGATCAGTTGACAGTGTAGAGCAGTGGTTCTCAACCTTTACATGCTGTGACCCGCTAAAATAAACCTTTTCATGCTGTGACCCCCCAAAATAATCATATTTTAACTAGGGACCCCACCATCCTGACAAGCACTTGGAATGTAGGAATTAGGGCATTCAATTTAGTTTGACTCAGTTCCACAGATAAATATTTTGTGTGTGTGTGTGTGTGTGTGTGTGTGTGTGTGTGTGTGTGTGTGTGTGTGTGTGTGTGTGTGTGTGTGTGTGTGTGTGTGTGTGTGTGTGTGTGTGTGTGTGTGTGTGTGTAAATAGCCGATCTACATGCTCACAACGTCTCATCAGGGAGCAGTGGAAATGCGTGTTCCTTCGTATGCGTTAGGACCATTCACAAATGTAGCCTCTTTCTTATATCATTTGACAATTTGGCCAATGTTTGACCATTTTTATAGTATAGTTTGTTTATTACTTTTGATGCAGTAATGGTCTTTTGTATTTAAAGAAATTGAGGTATTAAAAAGGTCTTAAAAGTCCTTGAATTGATGACTTCACTGTCATCTAGGGACCCCCCCCAAAATCATGTAGGGACCCCCCTGAGGATCCCTACCAACAGGTTAAGAACCACTGGTGTAGAGTTTCAGGTGGGGGGGATATAACGCATGCGAAGGAACACGCAGTTCCACTGCTCCCTGCTGAACATAGTACCCTGACCAACCTGTAGGTGTTGCTAGTGCACACATTGAGATCACTCTCCCCTGCCAGCTTTTTGTGGCAATTGCGGCCCATTGTGTTCATTGGAGTTTCTGGCCAATCGAACCCCTGTCTCCACAGCAGTGGACAGGGACTTTACCTATTCCGTTCTATTCTGTTATATTCTATTCTGTTATATTCTATTCTACTCTAAACCCCATACCTGGAAGACCTCCTCGTCCAGCAGACGGGCTCCGAACACGGTGATTCCGTTGGTGTCGACCTCAGCGTTGTTTCCGCGGGGGAGGGCCTTGGTCATCTTCTTCTTACAGTCCAGCAGCAGGGTCACGTTCTTCTTGGACACGGAGATGGCGATGCGGTGCCACCTGCAGATGCGGGAGAGGAGAGCGACAGCAAGGCCAATAAATGCGTGACGTGGCAGAAGTCATGGGGTCTGGTCTAAGACTAAACTCAATGCACACACATGCATATGCGCGCACACACACACACACACACACACACACACACACACACACACACACACACACACACACACACACACACACACACACACACACACACACACACACACACACACACACACACACACACACACACACACACACACACCACAGATATCCCCCTCAACCCCCCGATATCTTTTTCAGCTCAGACTGCTTGCTGACTGTTTCCCTGGCTCGCTGGTTTACTGACTTGCCGTCAGCCAGGTTGATGCCTCTGAACAGTGGGTAGTCCTCGGGGGCCGGCTTTCCATTCTGGTCCTCGTACAGGAAGACGGGGGAGCGTCCCATCTCAATGCCCAGCTGCTGGATGCCCTGCTCGCTGTAGATGGATAGCAGGAAGGCCTGCAGGCCCGACTGGGCTTTGACCAGAGCCATGATAGAGAAGTTCTCTGGGAAACGACCTGGTGAGGAGGAAGAGAGACAGAGACAGAGACAGAGGGAGAGGGAGAGGGAGAAGACAGACAGAGACAGAGACAGAGACAAAGAGACAAAGAGACAGGGACAGAGAGAAGACATATGATGTTAGATCGCAGGACAAAAAGTAGAGCCGCAACCAATGCCATATTTCTGGGTCCAATGCCGATTTTGGAGAGTCCTAGACCACATGTTACCGTTCTTTTGACCGATATTTCCAAAACATGTATAATCAATCTGAAAACCTTTGATTGATTAAAGTTTCTATTTGAGAAGAATCAACTTATAAGCAAACCAAAGAAATAAGAAAGTAAACACAAATAACCACTTAGCCATATTCAAATCTTTCCAAACAATAGCTCATCTACGCTCACAACGGGGTCGCGTGATGATGCGCTGCAAGCTTGTAGATCTAGTATCTTTGGAAAATGTTCACATATAATGATAGGGACACGTCGGGTGCATAATTGCCGATACCGATGTTTCTCAAAAAAGGCCAAGACCGATACATGGGTTGGGCTCTAACTAAGAAGAGGACCTGGAGACATGTCTGGGCCTTCATCAAGGCCTTGATGGAAGAGTTCCCTGGAAAACAAAACAACATGGAGACAGGAAGAGAGTGGAGACGATGGGAGGGCACAATTCATTTGTACAATTTCAGCGTCTATCGTTTGTTTGCACAATACAGAATACTGTTTGTTTGTTTTGAGAATGTTGATGTTTATTCACTGCTTCGTTTCCGTTGGACTGCTTCGTTCCTCTCTCTCTCTCTCCATTGAGGGAGAGAGAGAGAATTAGAGCGATAAAGAGATACACAGACAGACAGACAGACAGACAGACAGACAGACAGACAGACAGACAGACAGACAGAGATACATGTCATGGATACATACATACATACATACATACATACATACATACATACATACATACATACATACATACATACATACATACATACATACATACATAGATGAGTTATGCTCTTAACACCATTACAGCTATAGATTTAATTTAGTCTGACACATGGGTTGTGGCAAGAAAGAATGCAGGCCTAAATGATGCCTGGATGCAGAGATGATAAATGCTGTACTGCAGATACACTGTAATAACAGGTGTGTGCCTTTTCAGAAGGAAATTCAAATTCCACAAAATGAGAGCTGAAATGAGCTTTGACGTTTTAGGATTTCTTCACAGCCCACATAAATGTTACCTTCTCTTCTCGCCCCATGCTCCGGGGTGTCAGACAGTGGTTTCAACTTAATTTGTTTTGGCTCTTTCCAACTCATTTGCGTAGCTGAGCTCTCTCGCTTTCACAACACATAATTATACTTCTACACATGAGTGCATAACTACCTCGCCCACTTAACTCTTGTGAAAGTTGAGTTCCCAGATGAGAATTAACGCTAACGTAAATAGCAACCAGTCATGGTTGTAATGATAATGAACGCTTTTCATGTCCATAGGAATTCATCGCTTAACTTACATTTGGAGCCTGCATTGAAACCATCAACACAAGTACATAGTAATCATTCACACTTTAATCATTTTTAATCATTTTGTTTCCTATATTCTGTATGCCATCTTTATGTTGATGCTTGTTAAGCCTTTAGTTTAGTTTAATGCCCTTGTGCACAACCAGAATTCTCACTTAGAATGAAAAAGTCTTCAACTTTCTTTCCCAAAACAAAATAGTAGTGTGGTCAGAATTGTGTGTCTATGGAGGGCACACTTTTGATTAAAAAAAACTAAATTCATGATGCTTTTATTCTTTGAATTGATTTTTAATTGGATGTGTCAGATTTTTCTACATAATGTCTGTCAAAGTGCTCAAAAACTAACCATAACCCTAACTTAATCAGTCTGAATGAAATAGAAAATAAATTCCAAATGCAGGCAATTCCAGAGTGAATCATCTTTTCCTTACAGCCACTGAGTGGCCGTTATGGTTCAGTTTACATCAAGGCTGCAACTATCAATTATTTCACTGATCACTTTTTCAATTAGTCGAATAATCGAGAAGCGTTTTTCTTTCCTTTTTTCCCACTGAATCGATTAACCATTTAAACCCTATTTTCTACTTTGTCGCACAACGGTGTCATGCAAATTTATTGTGAAAATAGCTGATCTACAAACTCCCAATGCATCACAAAGTGACACGTAATGAGATTGTAGATCTGCTCTTTTTTAACGATTTCTGCATGACATACCCAAAATAGGGATGGATTATGAATTGATTAAATTAATTAATTGGATTAACTGTTGCAGCCCTATTGACGGTTGACCTCCTCACTGTACCTGAGAAGAGTTGCTTGGTGGGGGCGGAGATCTGGGCCTTCTTGGTGATGCGGTAGGCGTGGTCGGCGGTTCCATGGCGACGGGAGGTGCAAAAGCCAGGGACTTTCCTGACACCTTCGGGAAGCGAGGGCACCTGCAGTGCCTTCAAGACATCCACTGGGTCTGACAGGGAGAAAGAGAGAGAGAGACTTTAACTTACAGCAGATAAAGAGGGAGACACACAGACATTGACTAGAGCTCGACTGATGCCAGATTTTGGAGTCCTAGACCACCGATTACCAATATTTTGACTGATATTGTGTCAAAAAGTACAACATCTAATCAATTAGTAAAACAAAAAAGTGTGAAAAGTATGAAAATGTTTGAAAATCTTAGCCTATAATGACATGAACCAAAATAGGGATGCCAGGTTAAGAGTGGTTAAAATTCGGGACACATGGCCCGGACGATTGGCGTAACCGATTTACCACCTAGGCTGGTAAATCGCGGGTTCGACTCCCGGTCCCGACGACCTTTACTGCGTGTCACCCCCCTATCTCTCCCCCCATTTCCTATCAGCCTACTGTAAACTATCAATAAACGCAAAAAGCCCCCAAAAAGTATTTAAAAACAAACATATATCACATATATCGGTTGTATAATTGCAGATACTGATGTCGTCAATAAAAGTCGAATACTGGCAGATGTATCGGCCAAACCGATATATATTGGTCTGGCTCTAATGTTGCTCCACATCCACTGGATCTGACAGGTTAAGGGTGAGGAGGGAACATTTTATTCAACCATTAATAAACGCCATGGATTCAATTTTAATTGAGGGAATGAAACAGAAGTAGAGTGAAAGAGCAAAGGAAAGGAAGAGTGATAGAATAGAGTCAGAGGGAGGATACAGACAGACAGAGATGTAGCTTTTCTGTACTAATGCTCATGCTGTTCTGATTCAAAAAGGAATTATTGGATCAGAACAGGAATTATTTGGAAGATTCGGCCCTACTAATGCATGTATATTATATCACTGCAGGGAAGGTGTTCTGTGATGGGGCTTTCTTTAGGTTTTACTGTATGTGTGATATGTAAGAAGATGCACTGTGTCCGAGAAAACGGGCCCTCTTCCAGACCACTTCTACACCAACAGAGAGAACAGTGGACCTCAGTTTAAATGAGAGCAGCATTCAAATAGAGCAAATAGAACAACCGGCTGTCATTGCTGTGATACTGCTGACTCAGATAAATGAATGTCAGTCTGTAAACACAAAAGCATTTCACATTTTCATCCGATGTGCGTGCGAGTGCATGTGTACGTACACGTCATGCACATGCATACAAATCCTACAGTATGTGCGAGCATGGATATCAGTTAACCACACACTCGCACACGCACACCCACACACACACGTGGATAAAGCACAATGCCAGTCTTAGATCCTGCCTCCACTTTCACACATTGAGGCCAGACAGTTCATCTCCCAGCCCACAGTCTGGACTGAGAAACCGCTCAGTGAGTAGAACACTGCCAGGGTTAGGGGTTCCATTCACTGTCTATAGGCCCAGGAGCAGATCACTAGACGACACTCTACAATAATAGGTCTGCTGTCAGCTGAGGGGAGCGTAGGGCGGTGTGAGCTGATTTTCATTTAAATTAAATTCAACTCATGTTGTCGTATGTTGTTTGTTTGCACAACAGCGTCACAGCAATTTCACTTCCCTATCTAGAAGCCCTGATTTATGTGAACAACATGCTGATACAGTGCAAATTCTGAGTGTTAATTTAATTAACACTCGATTTTACTGCGTACCCACTCACCAATGAACAGAACATGAAGAGTTTTACAACTTAGCCCTGAGCTACAGTATCAACTGACAAATGAACCTCTGAGTACTAGAGGTCAGCCATTAAACTGCTGATTGATTTGTTATTCATGGAGTTCTAGAACTTGGGCCTAAAATACCAGCTGAAATGAAAGCTAGCTATTTGAAAAAGAGTCACGTACAGTACGAACCAGGGCAACATTTCCCCAAGACTTTAAGGACACAAAGCCATGTTATTTGGTTAGGGATAAATATGGCCTAAGATTGAATGTCAACGTAAAACATACTGTACTTTCATCCAAAACCTTGATGGGTGTTCAGTGGTCAGCTGGGGGAGAGGTTATGGCATTACAATGATTAGAGGTGCATTTACAAAAAAAGCATTGAGATCTCCACAACAAGGCAAAGTAAGGCAGAAATTCAGCTCTTAGCTCTTGCCTAGATAGAAGATTGATCTTGTCATAGTGGACTGTGGAGGATATTGAGTGAGAGCTACCATAAGTATTTATATTCTTTAAAATGACTACGGTATATGATATTTTTCTTTAAAACATTAAATGTTTTTCAAATTACAAGCAGACCCAGTTTAAGGAATTGTGCAGCATGACACTCCTCTTGAACTGGTCTCGTCTCAACCGTTCTGTGTTTGGGGTGGGTCTAACTAATGGCTCTTTCTGCTGTTAGCACCCCATTAAAGCTTATTTATAGGCACACACTCTGGCACTTGTTATAATAAACTTGTGGTGGCAGTCAAACACAGCCATGGTAAAAGGCCAGGGTGGTGGTGACAGGACTCCAACCCAGATCTGCTGTAATGGAGCTTATGAAATTACTAAGTTTAGTCATTTTTCATTTACAAGCCACATTTAACAAGCTATAATTTCCAGGTTCTATAATAAGCAAGAGATTTATGGAGGGGATTATGGGATTATGACTGCATGGGCTTTGCATACTGGTAAAGCACAATACAAAAACTTTAAGTAGAGTGATTATCAACAATTATTTGTTTACAGCACTTTTTGATTGCACTCACCCTATATTAGTTTAGTTAGAAAACAGCACTGCTGTATCCACTGTACTGAACACACAGGTTCAGGAGATTTAATCCATGTTTATTTCTACAAACAGAAGCTACAGCTCAGCATGAAGAGGCTAACATCAAACACAAACAAACAGAGGTACAGCTGGAGTGGGCAGGACCAGAATTATAAGGGAAAACAAGATGATTGGCTAACGAGATGGCTGTGGGGAGTGGCTGGAAAAACACAAGATAAAGACTGACAATGCAGCATGAGACAGGTCAAGGGTTATTTAAAGAAGCATAAGAAAGGATTTAGAATGTTGGTACGTCTGCGCCAAAACATTCACTTTTCTTCCTGATTCCTGAGAGACCCCAGAGCCTGTCCACCAATTGGTCGTGATGTCACCCTGACAACCAACAAACAACCAATAACCACAAATCCGATCCAAAGCCTGTCGCCCCGACTATGCAGAGATGGCAAAAAATGCTAATAATCAGATTAGATATGGGAAAAGTGAACAATCTGCTCTGTCAGTCTCTGCATATGCCACTGGTCAATGCACATAATGCAAGTTCAGAGTGATTTTCCAACCCACTGAGGAGAAAATGGATGAGGATGACAGGAAGGAGAGTTTTCTCAAATTATAGATGGATAGATTATAGGTGATAGATAGAAGAATTAAGACTCAGGGTTGTATAGTGTACCATAACTAAATATAATTCCACATCAGTGTTTCATGAACTCAGAGACCCCAAAAGGTAAGGTCAGTATATATATAATATTTCAATTAAGTACAAGTGGCTCAAAGCCCTCAAAGTATTCAGACAATATTATGTTTAACACCTCTAGGAATGACTACCGTGCATTCATAACTTCTTTCTAATATGCAATACTTTTTTTTTTGCTTTTATTGCTTGCTTTCTTTATTGCGTTCTACTGTAAGCAATAAGTGAAGCGATGCATTGTTATGGCTTCCCTTCGGCAATGGTGTGGTTTCCCTCACGCAGAAGGTGCCAGGGTTGCCTGGGTGCTTAGAGAGTGACTGTCCCATATCCGCATAGCGGACTGGCCAGGTCAAAGGTTCAGTCTGGGCCACTCCAGCATTTACAAAGAAAGCGTCAGTTATTCACAACACAATGTAAATGGGCCCGTGCTCAAACGGCGGTCCACGTGTTTAGGTGACGCCCAGTGTTAACAGTTGGGCGGGCAGCCCAGCAGACAGCAATATTTATGTGGAGGGCACAAATGGCGCGTTAATGTTGACTCAGAGACACTCGACCATCGGCCATTAACGTCATACTGTGACAAAGAAGGAAGTGAAGGGGAGAAGTTGAGCGTGTGTGTGTGTGTGTGTGTGTGTGTGTGTGTGTGTGTGTGTGTAGGGGGGGGGGGGGGGGGGGGGGTGTAATGAAGACAAGTAAAGGGCAAGAGGGTGAAGGGGGAAATGAAGTAATTGGGAACATTGGGAAAGAGGAGATGGAGAGACTGGTAGAGGAGAGAACGATGCGGGGAGCAGAGAGGAGAGGAGAGGAGAATAAGAGAGAGAGAGATGGCGAAGGAGAGCATGAATGATAACATAATGCTACGCTGACTTTCCAAAACAGGAAGCGACTTCAAACAGTTCCTCGGGGGCCGGGAATGCTAACAGAAGGAAACAGAGACCGAAATAATGTGAGATCAAAACATAAAGTAATAGAAAGACTCGAGAGAGAGAAGAGAGAAAGAAGAGAGAGAGAGAGAGGAGATGTCCAGAAATAGTGAGGCAGAGAAAAAGAGGAAAGGTACAGACAGCCAGGTGAGAGACTGAGAAAGAGAGAGAGAGGTGTGTGTGTGTGTGTGTGTGTGTGTGTGTGTGTGTGTGTGTGTGTGTGTGTGTGTGTGTGTGTGTGTGTGTGTGTGTGTGTGTGTGTGTGTGTGTGTGTGTGTGTGTGTGTGTGTGTGTGTGTGTGTTGGGGGGGGTCAAAGGGAGGTTGTAAAGAGGTGTGAAATTGAAGGAGATGCCAGTATGAATAGAGAGAGAGATGGAGAGCGAGACAGAGGTTTATAGAGAGAGGTAGAGAGAAGTAGGGAGGTCTACTCTGGACAGACACACAGTGGCTATAAGAACAGCCAGTTGTATGACAGTAAACAGTGGTGGCAACGAGGGGTGGGAGGGGGGTCCTGGATCAGATTGCATACATGGGGTCCCCCCCACCCCCAATACAATGTACCCCTCTGTTCCCCAGCTCTCTGCCTGGCTGGCCCACATACGCTGACCGGGCCCTTCCTGCCTCAGAGGCCCCCGGCAGAAGAAAGAAGAACCACAGAAATACGACAAAACACACCCGCAAAGATAACATCGCCGCACGGTACAAGCTCCCTCTCTTTGCACTCTGTAGTCTCTCCTCTCTCTCTCTCTTTCTCTCTCTCTCTCTCTCTCTCTCTCTCTCTCTCTCTCTCTCTCTCTCTCTCTCTCTCTCTCTCTCTCTCTCTCTCTCTCTCTCTCTCTCTCTCTCTCTCTCTCTCTGTGTCCCCCCTCTCTTTCTCCATCTGTATTTTTTCCTTACCTTAATTGCTTACAGATGGGCGTTGTCCTTTGATATATAAACACCAGCCAATTACACTGTTGCCCTGAAAAGGAGGTGCCAGGGAAGACCAGCATGCGTGTGAGGCTAAAAGACCTTCACCCATTCCTCACTATTACCACCCAGTGTGCCCTTGAGCAAGGCATACAGTTCTGCTTAGTGGTGTCCCCCAGAAGCAGGGCGTTACTGTACGAGTTGGGGGGGCAATCCTAAACTCATACACCCTTGTGTTAGCAACTATGAGATACAAAAAGATCCTGGACGTTACTGCCGACCCCCAGGTGAATAATCTAATCTATTAACGACCGATTTGAACCTTAATTGATGTTTTCAATTACTGCTGTTCTCCTCAGCCACCACTAGATGGAGTAGCTATAGTTCAGTTGTTGACAGACAGATGGGACCATTGAGACCACCAGAGCCATTTTCAAGCCTTCAAAGACATGTGTCCCTCACGCTCGCACGCACGCAGGCAGGCACGGCACGGCACAAACGCACGCACACACACACGCACACACACTCATCTTTTAGCCAAGAGCAATAAGTAAGCCTTGCCGAGCCATGTGGCCTATAGCTGGGCAGGAGCCTATCTCCTGTGTCTGTAGTGTGAAAATACCCCAGCCATGATGTACAAATACACCTCCTGGACATGACGCTAGCATGTCACAATCAACCCCCCCAATCAACCCTTGATGCTGAGTGCCAAGCAGGAAGGCATTGGATCCCATTTTATAGTCATTGGTATGACCAGGCCAGGGAATTGAACCCCAACATCACAATCTCAGGGCAGACACTCTATCCACAAGGCCACATGAGCTGGTTCAAGAGTCCTGAGCTTTAAAACATAATACAAACAATAATAAAAACAAGTAACTAAGAATACAGGAGAAAATACAAAAACAATAGAACACATATGTCCATATGTACATACTACAGTACATTGAGAACAAATCAGTAAGTACAAACAAACTAATAAGCTTTTAAACTTTTAAAGGTTCAAACATTCAAACTTATAGGACAAACACATTATTGCGTGTCACACACGTGTCACATGGCTGAATCCTATATGTGCGCGCGGCGTACAGCACAACGTGAGAAACACACACATGGCTGACCACATATTGGGACACAGAAATAGACACACACGCCCTCAACAGACAAACAATGCCAAATGCTGCTGACCAGTGCCTCTGTCTACAGTGAACCACAGTGTGTCCATACATCTCGGCCTCAAGCATGCAGAGAGGCTGTATAACGTCTTAGCGGACCACAGACAAACATGGAGCCACAAACAGCTCCCGCTGTCTAAACACTGGCTGGGTAAACAGCATGAGCCTGTTCACATCACACTCGCTGGAGCTACAGAGCTCTGGCATCTGGATAAACACATCAATTATAGCAGGTACAGGACTAGACACACATACACGCACGTGCACACACACTCGCACGCTCACGCGCATGCACGCGCGCTCACGCACACACATACACACACTACACATGTATTTACTGTATCTATTTCAAGATACACAGGACAGTCCTCATTGTTAATTTAAAATTCTAACTCTGAGAATGTACAAATGAAACCAAATGGACCCGTGATGATTTTACTGTGTGTACATGAATGCTCTCTCACACGCACATGCACAGGCATACGCACACATGCCATAGTCTATGCCTGGGACCATCACTGCAGTCTTTTGTTAGTGTCGGTCCAACATTAATCAAGTCCAGTAGTGATCCTGCTACAGTGATTCTCACGTCACCCCTGTGGCCACCCCTCATTTCCCTGGATGACCCCTGGACTTGGAGCCATTAGACACCCTTACCCTGTGTACTTTGGGTGCTCTGTGTGCTCTGTGTGCCCTGTGTGTGTGTGTGTGTGTGTGTGTGTGTGTGTGTGTGTGTGTGTGTGTGTGTGTGCGTGTGCGTGTGCGTGTGTGTGTGTGTGTGTGTGTGTGTGTGTGCGTGTGTGTGTGTGTGTGTGTGTGTGTGTGTGTGTGTGTTTGCTTTCTATCCTTTCTTCTTTCCCACCGGCGTTCCAATACAACGGTGCCAAATACCGGACACACACTCCAGCTGACACCACGACCCCTCAACTCTCACCTTTACACAACACGGACATTGTTACACACACGGTAAGGGGGGGGGGGGGCTGAGTCGCCTGTTAAGACTCAGGCAAATGAGTTGGTGCATGGCCCCTTGTGGGTGCTTTTTCTACAATCTCTGAGATACATTTACACTCAGGATTTTACAGTGTGGCAGTGATGGTGGCAATAGGATGCGGAAGGGAGAAAGAGAAGGTGTGATAACAAAATTTGAATATGACCCATAACCACATGAACCCCGGCGTCCTTATTCTGGGCAGGTTGTCATGATAAGCAAATATTGGCGAAAATAGCAGATAGATAGATACCTTTATTGATCCCGCCGGGGAAATTCAGGCCCCAGAGACACTACAGCAGTAAAAGTTACATGGGCAAAGTAGTACATTAGGCATCTAGTACAATAATAGGTTTCTAGGTATCTAGTTCTAGAAGCTCATAACGTTGTGAGCTTGTAGATCGGCTATTTTCAGTGAAGAGATTTGGGGTAGAGATTTAAAAAAAAAAGAAGGGGTGCAAGTGCAGACCCCTGGAGGACCCCAGTCAGTGAAACATATAGGTTTTAAGTGGTTAATATGAAAATAAGACATTTAATGTCAAACAAATGTCCCTCCACTTAACCTAGGCCAGTAACAGACTCCAGTAACAGGACCAGAAACTGCTGCTGGTCGTGCGGGGACAGCTGTCCGTTTCTTCCTATGCCCTGTCCCTGACCTGTCCATTAGTGTAATGTTCTGGTTTACATAATAGAATATTACAATTTAATGGCGGCTTACTAACGCAAGAATAGCAGCCCTCCGCCTCTGTGTGTGAGGAGGAACACTATGAGAGGTCTTTGAGGTTGCTTTCTGGGGGATAGGGAGAGAACTGAGGAGGACACAGAACAGAGAGGAGAGTGTTGGAGTTCTCTAGGTGGAGCCGGGCGGGAGGCTGAGCTGTGCCCATTTGTTCCGCTGTGATGCGCTCACTTTTTCTGCTGTTGTGGATGTCTGAATAAAACCTTATGCTTCACCCTGCAAGGAGAATAGACTTTTTCCACGAAAAAAGGAAGAGAGACTTTGGAAGACAGGATGTGAGAGAGAGCGATGTGCGATGCAGGCAAGAATATGTGAAAAAATAACACAAAACAAAAACAGAAAGACGAATGAGAAGAACATCAAAGACCTCTAAAGCTATTCAGGATGAAAACGAATGCACGACAAAACAAAACCAAGTTTATCCTCAATTACTGGTTCTGTGCCTCTGTTTGGCCATCTCTCTCCAGTCTGCCAGCTGACCATGATGGCTAGGCGGGTGCTTGTATGCGCAGTGCTCACTGCAAGTTGTAATTTCCAGCATCACACTCTATAGTTACGATTTATTTATAATGCCCGGTAATGTAAGTAGATCTACACAGACAGAAAATCCATCATAGCTACCCACGCTGTAAAACAAATAGAGGCTTTTTGAAACGGAACGCATTTATGTGGATTTGGAATGAAATACAGCTGCACCTGCTAATGTGGTGGAGATCATCATGTCAATTTTAAACTGCGGAAAGCTATGGATACAAAATATGTACCAATACACAGGGTCTGACGTACCCGTTGTGTGTGTATTGTGAAGTTCAACTAAAGGGAGAGCCTATCGATAAACTTGGTTAGGATGCTAGAGGAAAACCTGATGGATTCATGTTGGTTCCATGCATTTCTACTGAGACTGAAAATTATGGGAATGTGCAGAGAAATGCCACTCATTATACAAGCCTATTGTAGTCACATACTATGGATGTAGTTGTTCAACAGGACGTGCATGACTGAAAAAAATATAATGATAACATATAATGATGACAGTGAGATCTTGGCTAAATATATTTAGCAACATCAAGAACAAAATGGTAGGCAAACCTACATGTCAACAGTGGAAATGCAAGCAAATGCAAAGCATGCACAATTTGCACATTGGAGATTGCTCCTTGTCTGTGACCCTGCTAGGAAGTCAGCCGACCCACTTTTAAGTCCCCACCCTCTGGTTGAGAAACCCTGCTGTGTACCATACAGTGTCTGCTCAGTGCTATATATATGTTTTAATGAAGGTCTTAAACGCCTACTGGACCACAGCACTGCACAGCAAAGTTAATGTTACCGGGTAAACTTTACACTTTCAGCGTTAATTGAACAGCTGGATTTTACTCTCTAGTAGTAGTTGATCCCAGTCTGTAGCTCTCACTGGAGGCTACTTAAAGGAGTAGTTCACCCAAAAAAAGGTTTATTTTCTATCAATTATACACCCCATGAAGCCTTGAATTCAAGGAGATTTTTTTCCATTCCTAAGCCAATAATTTGATGACCGGTGGAGTCTCCGGTAGGAGACTTGTGGAGTCTCCTACCGGAGACATTAGCATCATTTCAAGGCTTCATGGGGTGTGTAATCTAATCCTAATGTTGTGGTTCATCTTTCATGAAGATGAACAGCTACAATACACTGTAACTGAAATAGCTGAGATAGCTGAGACAGCACTCGGTATACAGTACATGTAGAGAAGCTAACGCCCAGCGGGAACTGAGCCCACCGGCACAGTAGGGTTTCGTGTGGTTCTGGAGGCCGGTCGCGTCTCTAAACCACTCTGTCATTGACGGTCAGAGCACTGCTGGGCCGTCTTATGTGGGTTTTCTCTCTATACAGCGTTCCCTTTCGGTGCATGGGACGCGCCACTGCTGCCAACGTGTGCCGTGCCAGAGTGATTCACAATGCTGTGTTCTATGTGGTACCGTGCCAGTCTGGGTCTGTGCCACGGTGGCATTGCCAGCGTGTAATGGCCTGGAATGGTGTGCGGTTTCTATATGAGGACATGGGAGGCTGAGGGTGGATACTGTACTGTAATTCATCCATCTGTAACTCTTGAGAGTCTACACATGTAACCAAATGGACCCGTAAGGGTGCATTTGGTTACATTTATAGAGTTAAGAGTTACTGTGTAGGAACACATGGGGGGGCTTAACTAGTGGGTACACTCAGTACTTCCATGGCGGAGCACAGATGCCCTTTGACTGCAATGTCCTGCTTCACACCCAGTTACACCCACTCACACCTGGGCGCTGCCCAGTGCAACCACACAGTCTGGAACTGCTGCCCGCTATAGCGATTAGTGCTTTGCTCAAAGGGATGGACAGTACAGTACAGTAGGTACTGTGAGTTTCCCATTCACCTTTTGCATGAACTCATTTCCCATAAACTCTATACTGCCGTCCCATTTGACCCTACAAAGTATTCTGGAGTGTTAATTTAAGTGTAAAGATGGACCCTTGTGGGTCAATTGTTTTATTTGATATATATTTAATTACAATATATGATTGTATTCATATGTGTATGTGTATATTGTGTATATGATTTGGTGCCACAAAGGCTGACCACTGGCACTGCAAGGCCTCTCTATATGACCTCAGAAACAGAGGGATCTAAGTAAATATGGATGGAGGAGGCCTCTGATGTCACTGGGAAAAAAAGGCAACAAGTCATACAGTGACCCACCAAAACCGTGTGAAAAGTTATAATGATATGAAACGGATCATCTATCTAAAGCCTTTGTGTGTGGTGGGACGGCGGTGGTGACAGGAAACAGACTGGGGACAGACAGGGGATGACACGCACCACAGGTTACGGGTGGGGTTAACACCCATGATGTCACAGAGCAGCCTGTGTGGGAGGGTATACCGGCCAGCTGAGCCAACGAGACACACTGGGAAACCCGTCCTTAAGTCAAATAAAGTGTCTGAGGCAAATAGTAACTCTTCACCACAGGGGTATATGACTGTACTTAGCCCGCAGGCTGCCAGAGGTTAATACTTTATACAAACACAATTGGTCCCACCTCTGCTCCGTGACTTAGCACAGACACACACACTATACTTTTTACATTCTTTTGCAATGGAGAGGGGGGAGATTGAATCTCCGGCCATCTGAGGTAAATGTGGCTCAAGCAGGGGAGGGGAGTGGCTCAACTGTCATCGACAGGCCCCCTCTAGGCCTCTAAGTCAGGGGTCTTCAACAGGGGGTCCGGGACCCCTAGGGGGTCCTCAGAGTTACTACAGGGGGTCCGCCAGATCTTTGTGTGATAGGATTTTTTTTTTTTACCTTAACCACTTGAACCCTAGCATCCCTTTTCTGAGGAGAACTTTAGCCAAAAAATAGCAGATCAAGCTCACAACGCCTCGCAGCGTGAGGCGTTGTGAGCTTGTAGATCGGCTATTTTTTGGCAAAGAGGTGTTTGGTGTAGAGGGAAAAAAGAGCAGACCAAGTAAACAAAAAAACACAATTTTTATACAATATAGAGGGGTCCCTGCTTCATCTCTCTCTCAGCTAGGGGGTCCTTGGCCTGAAAACGTTGAAGACCCCTGCTCTAAGTGATTCAGGACATAAAAATATCTCAGGAAATATAGGAGAAATCTCCATCTATAAATAAATGACATCTAGAACACCATTATTGAAAAGCTAGAGTCGAGGAAAGCCATGACCCCTGTCAAAATGTCTTTGAGCAAGGCACCGAACCTCCTGCCTATACTCTCTTATTGTAAGTCTTTCTAGACTATACAGAAAGACTACTACTACTCATTTAAAAGTCTAGCAAGTGACCAAATGCGATATGAGGTGTGTGAAAGCAAGAAACAAAACAAGAAGCTACGGTTGTAAATGTTTCTTAGCATGGAAATCCCCACCTCAGAAACCGTTTGACATCTTTATGGTCATACTTTACAGCCTGAGGAGATGTTGAAGACCTGCTGCTTTGAAATGTGATGTCTGTACAGTATTGCTGGTGTATTTTTTTTTTAAACTAGGGTCCTTGTGTACTGCTGGTTTTAATGTAATCAGGCACTAATTTAGACATGGTGATGAAAAAATAGGTGTATTCACTAATACATTTCTACCCCCATCCTGCTTGAATACGCTACTTTACTACTGAATGCTTTATGTAGAGTGATATATAGTTGATCATATGCCTTGCAGCGCATTATTATCCGTAATGTGTGTCTGTGAAACCTAGTCGAATTCCTGTACATTAAGAGCAGTAATTATAATCACATGAACCCTATGGCGTCCCTATTCTGGGGTGAAAAATAGCAGATCTACAAGCTACAGTAGATAGCTGTTCTTTGCCAAGACTTTTGGTGTAGAGGGAAAAAGGAGGGGACCTAGTAGACAACGAAGCGGTTAAAGCAATTCTGATTTGTGTTCCTCATTAATTCAGGCTATTGGCACAAAATAGCATCACCTGTTGTTAATGACATTAGTGTGAAATGTCTTTCAAATACTTTGGTCGTTTAAACTTTCTGTGTCTCTTGTGTGGCCAACCCCACCCAGCTGGCTCTGGGGGAAAGCTGAGATGAACCTAGTATTACAGTATTGGCACGTGCTGTCTTCTGACCCTGGGCTGCTATGGCTAGACTGTGAGGTCTGTAAAAGAGATGCGCTGCCTGTACTGTACATTATGCATGCATGTTGCAGGCAGCACACATCTGGCCTCCCACACCCACCTCCACTGGCCTCCTAGCAGCTAAATAACAGCGACTTGGAATAGAATTCCATACAGACACTCTGTCATTATAAAGTTGGCACGCTCTCCTCTCTCTATCCCTCTGGCAGAGCTATCTTCTTCTAAGACGGGAAGATCTTTCTCCACACTCTTAACACACGGTCACACAAACCAGAGCGGCTGTGGCAAAGAGGGAT
The DNA here is from genome assembly GCF_963454915.1 of Gymnoscopelus microlampas. NCBI lineage: Eukaryota > Metazoa > Chordata > Actinopteri > Myctophiformes > Myctophidae > Gymnoscopelus > Gymnoscopelus microlampas. The sequence goes on from NC_139952.1 coordinate 37,684,994, forward strand.
GAGGTTGCTTGTCAGTCTAGCCATGTGGTTCTTGAGGTTCCTTTGCATCGGTGGTGCTTGTGGTTTCGTCTGCGATGGGGATTTAATGCTATGAGGGAATGTTGATGGGTTGAGGGGACCTCATATCACCCCCTGGTGCATGACGGATAAATGAAGCGCTTTAGCATCTACAGTATGATACAAGTTTGGCCACCGGTCATATGTGAGTGTATTTCAACCCTATAATCAGAATGTGGCTTTAAACTCAAACATGTAAATGTACACCTGTGGTCTATGCCAGTGAGACAGGATGGGGTGATAAGATAAGATAAGATAAGATAAGATAAGATAAGATAAGATAAGATAAGATAAGATAAGATAAGACAGTTTGTATTGTACTTTCATGGTTAGGCGGCACTGGTGAGTGTAGAGTTCATGTCTAGTCCTATCATGCTCATTGTAAAGTGCCTGCCAGTGGCCACGTTGACCAGCAGTTTACACTGGTATGGTTACACACTGAAAACTCTGCACCACACACGCACAAATGAATGCATGCACACATACACATCTGTGTATGTGTGCTGTGCACGTGGTTATTCTGCCAGCTCATTAGTCATGTCAATGTGCACATTAGTCTGCCCCTGCTGTCCACAGACAATAATGGTAAGAATGACCTTTAAATGCTGAACATAGACTGTCAGCAAGGCTAACACGTTGACAGCAACCCGTAAGCACCCTGGTGGCCTGTGGGTTTCTCTATTGTGAGTAAGAGGGGTTGTCTATATAGTATGGATCTACTGTATATGTGTAAACACTGAGCTTTTTTGAAAAACCTGACTTGGGGATGCTATTCACACACTACAATCCAGTGTTATTTTAACTCAGCATAAAATTAAAGCTGCCTTCCGGAATTATTTTAATGACTATGTGGTTTTAACCAATGTGTATGGTACTAGCACATCTGCAGTGCAGTGGTCTCCCTAAACTCCCTAAACTTCCGTTGAGAAATGTAGACTCTGGTGTTAGGCGAGCCACGCACTGGTATAGTATAGTATAGCGCCGCCTGAAGCTCTCAAGCCCAATATACTGTATATCTTCCCTGGCCAAGGGAGGATTTCCTCTTGAATGAGTGGTAGATGTTTGTTAACCATAAGACTAGGGTTCAAATTATCTCAATTACCTCTCTCCATTTGGTTTGCAGCTTTAACATAATGTGGCTTTATTGTGCAGAGACAGAGAGACTATGCTAGGATTAAACACAGGTAAATGAGTTGAATTCTATTATTTAGCGTATGTATGACACCAAAGTGAAGAGGGTTAGGGTTGGGGGGGGCATGAGAGAAGGAGATGAGAATGAGAGGAGAGACAGTGTGAGACAGACAGATGAGGTTAAACAGAGAGAGAGAGAGATGAAGCAAAGAAATGGAGAGAAACAACAAAGATAGTGAAACAGAGAATTTATGAGAGTGAGGATGTGAATGTATTCAGTGTAGGCCCAAAGTGCCACTGGAACGGCCGAGGAGGAGAGGAGAAGAAATCAAAGGGATACCAGACACCCATCAGTGGCCTGCATCACATGATGTGACCCACCAGAGTTGACAGAAATGTCCACACACTTACGCAAAGTCACAGGTATGCTGTGCAGCGGCTACAGCTGCCTGAGCTGGCCTGATCCACATAGAAGACCCATTCACTACCCCAAAGGAAGAGAGAGAGAGAGAGAGAGAGAGAGAGAGAGAGAGAGAGAGAGAGAGAGAGAGAGAGAGAGAGAGAGAGAGGCAGGAGGGAGGGTGTAAGTGTGGGGAGAGGGTATGTTATGTTAAGCTGAAGTGAGACAGACTGGCCTTTGAGAAGAACTCTGCTTTGAAAATGAGGTTGGGGAACATCCATGTCAAGAAAATATTGCCCCTATTTTCTCCTCATCGCAACAAAACCCTGCTTTCATGGCCCTTTCCACCACTCTTTTCATGTGCCGTGGTGGCTGCACAGGGGCCACCTCTCTGGTCGTCTCATTTTCCCAGGCAAAAGAGAATAAACATTTAAAAGGAAGGGGAAAAAAAGGGGACAGGCGGGCATTTTTCTGAAGCGGCCACCGTTTTCTCTAAATCGGTCTTTCACTAGCTGGGTGGGGTGCTTTATAGTTTACACTCAAGTCAAAGGGCCATGATTGCTATCCAGTACTGTGTGAAAACGACCCAACTAACTCACTGCCTGCAGAGAGAGAGGTTATGAGAAGACAAACTGGATGCTTTCACGCGCATGCCTGTAGCCTATCTGTGCGCAGGAACACAGCAGCTTCCAGAGGAAAACTGGAGCATAGGCCTACTTTGTGCGCTCACACATAATAACTGTGATTTTATCGAAAGCTACATGGGCTGAAAATTTTGGTAAAAACGAGCACCTTATTGCAAGTGCACGCCATTTCTAATCATTTCAGATCTTCGTCAAGGTGCTGGATGGTAACAGAGGCGCATTCACACTCATGCTGCATACATTTCCACACCCTTAACAGGTGGGAACAAAAATCCATAGCTACACACACACACACACACACACACATACACACACATATATAGACAAACATGAAGTGTATACAAAGCGCGCATAGACGAGGAAAGGAGACACTAAACGCATTCACTCAAGTCAAGCGCCTTGCCATGCGCTCTACTGCGACCGACGCGCTCAGCTCTGGTGCGCGCGGCGCGCTCCCACTGACTGTATAATAACCTATTCATAGAAAAGGTAAAAGAAAAAAAAAGGCTTCCGTTTCCAAAATACACACGGGAACGTACAATCACCTCCTGAGATCTAAATATGTTGCTGGAGCCAAAGAACATAACAAGAATGCGACAAATTATTATAATTAACCATCAGAAACGCACTTAAAAAAACACTTGAATAGACAATGAATGGCATCTAAATTCTAGTCTAAGTCAAATAAACATAATATTTGTATATCCTATGTGTTCTAAAATATAATAAGGCAAATATTGTAGGCCTGAATCAGTTAACCAAATCGAACAAGGCATTCATTCGTTTTAATTTCCAATTTTGAAAGCTGTTTTTTTTTTTGCAGGGGGGAGTCTAACTTTCATGATGCGCTGCAAAGTTATGAAAGAACCGAAGTTGGCAACTATCCTCAAAGATGTAATAATTTTCGATGAAATTATTTTAATATTCAAACGAATTAAATGGAAAAGTGAATGGTCTACTATCTCATTTTGGAACAAAATTATTCATTCGTCATAGGCTTTTGCCAAACTATTACTATACAATTGATTGAATGAGTAGGCTATAACAGCAAATATAGAAGATATATAACTGTACTCCTCACACGACACTCAGGGGTAGCCTATAAATAACCAGACGAAGACGACTAGTGGTCAGGCAATGAATGTGCATGCACAGTCACAGACTGTTCATATTCAATAAATAGCCTCCTATACTGTAGGTCGCTACAAGTTGATGGGAAATAGTTGTGCAAATTTACTTTAAAACAAATAAAAACTGAATAGGGTATGTAGGCCTATAATAGAAAATAAAAAACTGTCAATGTTCTTTGGATTTTGAAAGTAGGCCTTCATTAAACCATATAAAAGTGACGAAATCAGTTGAATTGTTTGCCAACTTCGAGTATTTAAAGTAAAAAAAATAAAAGGTTAGAAGAATTGAAACGTGTGTGTTCATGCAACTACATAAGGCATCCACAGTCATTTCTGTGTTTAAAAAAGAAAAAAAAACTTGAAAAAAAATCATTAATCATTGTCACATCCTACATGCCATGATATTACCCAAAACTCTGCTCAGAACTGGTGGCGGGCCGGGGAGGGGCGGGGGCCACAGGCTACACTGGTAAACAGCAAGTGTCCCTCAAGAGCCATCAATAGCTACTTTATTGCATACAACTGGTGGATTAGCTATGGTCTGTCAAATCAGTTGAAAACGACGGTAAAAAAAAAGCAATGATATCGGACTTAAAAGCTAAAACGAAGCTGCATGAGAGAATGATAAATGTGAGGGCATGTTGCAGAGCCTCTCGTGCACCGTTCCATCCTAGAAACGAAGTAGCCTAGGCATCTGTGTAAATATGAGTGTTTGGCTGGTTAACATAACCGTATAAATCCATCTTTCTATGATCACATGTGAATGCATATTGTCCAGAACTATTTAAAAATGCTCAAATGTATAACTGAATTCCTGGAATAGCTGAGCTGTTGGGCCAACCACTGGGGGATATCATGACACCTGTCAATAGGCTTGGCTCCAATCACATGTTGGCCTCTCGGGAGTTGACGATATAACACAGGCCAAAGAGACAAAATATCGGCAAAAATAATAATAATTGAAAGGGCAGTTTGTTATTTTCTTAATTAGCAATAACGTTTCCACTGTCATCACGGTCACATTAACTTCTAAGCGTCCCCTGTGGCCGAAATAATGCCAAGCTGCAGCTTTTGGAATGTGCGTAAAGAGCGCACAGTATGTAGACCCAAAGTCAAAGATAAGCATCTATGTAGGGATTTGTTATGTTTAGAACAACAACAACAACAAAAATATATATTTAAGATGGACATCTTGTTGCATGAATCATTAACAAAAGGTTAACAAGAAGAAGACAAAGCCATCATCTTACCTGCACTGGCCACGGCAGCTTGGCACAGGGCGAGCGCAACTGTTACCAGGGCGAAGGATGAAAAGTCCGCCATGCTCCAAGGCCTCCGCTTCTTCCGAAAGCAAACTGGCATATCCATAACTGACAGTAAACGGAGGTAACGGTGGAGGCTATCCTCCTCTCACAGAAGGATCCGACTCACCGAACCTTCTGAGAGGCACAAAAAGAAAAAAGGCACGCCTCTGGAGACGTGGTTACCTCTCTCCTCACGGACGCTCCCTTCTTTAATAAATTACCTATACCTATGTTATATTTACAAAACTTTAAATACTAAAAGAAATGGGGTTATGGGGTGAATAAATATGTTTTATTTAACGCTTTGAACCCCTTAGTGCTAGAGCCCCATTGAGTCAGAGGGGATGAGTGGTGCCTAAAGCGGAGAGAGCAGAGAGAGACCCTGGCTGAAATCACTCTCTCTCTTTCTCTCTCTCGCCCTCTTTACTTTCTCCCACCAAATGTGAGATAGCGTGTGTGTGTGTATGTGGAGAGAGAGAGAGTGTGTGTGAATGATTGAGGGACCATGCAGGGGGAAGGAGGAAAGAGGGAGGGAGGGAGGGAGAGGCCGTGCGTAATTGCGCGCACGGGGGCACACGTAGCATACGTGTACGAGAGATTGCGCACAGGGCTTTTTTTTTTAATGATGCACAAATATTTCGCTTCACGCTCAACAATGGCGACTTTCTTCGATAAGCCTGTGATTTAAAGTTACGTATAGAGTCAACCGTTTGCTAAGTCGTACTTAAGTTGAGGTAACTAGTAAAGCGTTGCTACCAGGTGAGCCACCGAGATAACTAGTCAAATCCTCGATTCGAGTATTAGTTGTAGTTGTTTGTACCAATAACGGCAACTTCTATGTACAGTAAGTAACCTACTCAAATCACTCCCTCAAACTCTCCAAGTTCTGAAATGGGCTATAATTGCGTGCTACTTCTCTCGTTATTTCTTACTTGCCATCCTTATCTTACTGGTGATGGCACCGGGCTGCGCCATCCGTACCACAAGGCTCGCTTTTTAAACCATGAGGCATGACATGGTCCATCTGTCTGTCAGCGGACGTTTTCCCTCCAGGTGAAAAATCATGGATCAGGTGGTAGCAATAGAGTGTGTGGCACCACTGGGTCCACAACAATTACACATAAGGGCCAATCAGCGCACTGTCCGTACTAGTAGCCACGCCCCTGACTTGAAAACCTCGAGTACATCATCGAATGTGATTGGCTAGCCCCACGTGACTTTGTGACGTAGTGGTATAGCTCAGGTGTGACGAGTCAAATCGGTAGGATGAGACAGACAGGCAGACAGGCAGGCAGGCAGGCAGGCAGGCAGGCAGGCAGACAGACAGACAGACAGACAGACAGACAGACAGACAGACAGACAGACAGACAGATAGATGGCACATTCTATCTATTAAGATATGCACATTTATTTATAATTTACAGCTGTAAATACTGTTTGCTTTGCCTTGACTTGTATTTACAAGAAAAAAAAATAAAAAAAAAATATTTAATATAGAAAAAAATATTTAGCATAGAAATTAGCAACAATGTTATTCACATTTATACTTAAGTAAAATAACTAATTACTAAAAGTCACAAAGATTTTAAAGGTACAGGTATAGGCTAGTCAGCAGATTAACACTAGCTTTGTCCAAATGAGCAAGATGGTGGCAAATAGGGTGATAAACGACCGAAATGGAAACAATACACAGGACCACAAGGGAAACAATACACAGGACCACAATGGAAACAAGCCCTCATGGCTTTTTACGTTATCCTTTTAGCATTATTGTATAACTGTACTTCTGTACTTTTTGTTAACTGTTAATAAAGTATTCAATCAATCAGTCAATCAATCAATCAATCAGAAAGGGAAATTAACTGTGGCCTACAAAAGATCATCTCCATATTGCATAAGTCCAGTTAGAAGTTTATTTTTGTATTTTTCTCATTGCTTAGAATAAAGACAGGGTTCACACACACACAAGACTACAGATATTGGCAATATTTATAAAAATGGGGATTTACTTCCTTGGCCTAACAGGCAATGTGTGCAAGAAATGTGGCGCTGAACGGTCCAGTAGTTTGCATGATTAACGCAGACACACGCACAGACAGACCCTCTTCTAGAAGGCTTGGCTCGGCCCCTAGGTGACACGCCAAATAGAGATTAATGTAATGTATGCACACTCAAATGTCTCCAATTTGTCAGTAAAGAGATATAGGCCTATTGCACTAGGACAGCACATGTCAATGTGGAATTTGTCCTGTGCATTCAGTGATGTGATGATACATACAGTGTAGTTCATTTCTTCAGCAGGCAAAGGTTAAAAGAAATAATGGGGACTAGTTGGTTGTGAGATGTAAGTTTTGAATATGGTAAGTTGAATCTACTGCATAACATTCATTCATTTCAGTCATCCCAAAAGGCAATATATTATTTTCATCATTTGAAAGACATTCTCACGTTCTCACCTGTCTGTCATAACATAACACTCTTATAGTAAACCCTCTATATTTCAAAGCCATTATATACATACCCGGCTGTCTGTCTTTCTAAATGTGCTCTACAGTCTATGGTTATAGTCACTTTCTTTGAATGCGGACGCCACAGCCAGCAGGCAGTAATTAACTATAATCATCTCTCTTTCTCGCCCTTTCATTGCTTTCCTCTATTTCTGCCTTTGATTCTCTGATGGGAGAGGAGGGGCGCGCGTTTGTATTATGTGGTATTTTCTCTGGGCCTCCCCTCTTGTTCTTTCGTCCCCTATTTACATTTTAGTCGCTTAAGCTTAATTTATACTCCATCATGCAAGGGTGTTGCTTGACAAAAAGAACAGATACAAGATGACACATAAATGAGGCTTTAGCTGACACCCTTGTATTAGAAGTGAGCAAGCAGGTAGGAGGTTCAGCAGCACACTTTGACAGGACAAGCGGCTGACATGTTACACATTAAGATTGCACATACAAGTAAGCCTTGCCAAGCCATATGGCAGGAGGCTATCTCTTGTTTCTGTAGCGTGAGGCAGCATTTCTATAGTCTTTGGTATGACCCAACCGGGGAATCAAACCCGGATCTCCCAAGCTCAGGGTGGACACTCTAAACACAAGGTCAAAGAGCTGGTTATATACTAATATATTATTTAACATTTATTTAAATACGCAATCTCATTGAGACCTGAGGACTCATTCTCAAGAGTGATCTATACAGATACTGTGTTCATGTACATACAGTATACTGCACACATATATAATTATGTAAAAGTAGAACATATGCACACAGCACCTTCAAAGCACCTCACGGTGTGCTATGACTATGTGATTAATGTACATACTTAGCTAATTCTTACCTTACTACTTTTTGCTATTTGTAATTCTGTCTTGTACTATTGCTGTTATTGATGCTACAAGTTACTCTTGTGTACTCGTAAATGAGATGTAACAAATAAAAAAAATCTCTCTTGAATCTCTCTCTGTTGAGGGGATTGAACCAAGAGTGATCTCCATTACAGGACAGTTAGTCACTCCACCATTTTGGTGGCCTCGCTAGTTTTATAAGACCTTGCGGTTTGGGTGATTTGAATTGGACAGCAGTAGTATGTTAGTGAAGAAGTTCTGCTGGAATGCACTCTGCTTTCCGTGTTCTGTTTAGGGAGCAGACTGCTCATTTGCTGTCGCCTGTAATCCTATGGGCAGAGGTCTCTTTTTTTAGGTTCTGTCCGTGAGGCCAGATCTCACGGAAAAAAGGCAGTGCCCTCTCATCAGAAAGTACAAGGATGCATTTCTATAAAGCACAGTAAAAGAAGGGGCACGCTGCCATGCTGATCTCTGCACCCGTTTCAACTAAGCTACTTCATCCACCAATTACACAGCCGGCATCAGAAGAAAAGAGCACTTTTTTTTATAGTTACCGAAGATCATAAGTATCTGAGAAGAAAAGAGCACTTTTTTTTATAGTTACCGAAGATCATAAGTATCTGAAAATCTAAACCAACATCTGTAACTTCATGTCTGGAAATTGAAGATTGTTTTTGTTCTGAGGCCAAGAGAACATAAAAAAGGCAGAGAGTCTCACTCTCAAGACAGCACTGGACAAGAGAAGACAAACGCAGAAGAAGACAGATAAGGGAGGCCAGGACAGAAGCAATTTGTCTGGTGCAATGTTGAAAACAATAACAAACACACAGTAACTGCCTGCCTGCATACCTACAGTAGCTATTAACTGCTTTTCCACGCCAACCCATTATTGTAGTTCCACCACAGAAGATGTTATTTTCGCTCTGGGGGGACTTTGTCCTAAACTAGGAAGTCCAGGAAACTCTCCCTCGGTGTGGGTTAGTTTGGGGTTTTTATTTTAAACTTCAGAACACAGTGGACCCAGTGTTTTTATGCCCTGAGAGCTGAGTTCTGGTCCCCATACATTCTGAGCTGTGGATGCCACATAGCTTGCAAAAAGAGACACCAGAGAGACCTGTGGTATGTGTTTGTCCTTGGCTTTGCTAGTGCATGATCACGCATGTGTGTGTTTTTGTGTTTTTGTGTGTGTGTGTGTGTGTGTGTGTGTGTGTGTGTGTGTGTGTGTGTGTGTGTGTGTGTGTGTGTGTGTGTGTGTGTGTGTGTGTGTGTGTGTGTGTGTGTGTGTGTGTGTGTGTGTGTGTGTGTGTGTGTGTGTGTGTGTGTGTGAGAGAGAGAGATACACTCTTTAGTGGCTAAAGTGACACTGAAGTGACACAGATTGCCTGGCATAAATGTGCATTTGTCTGATTGTCTGTCTTGGTGTGTGTGCATGTGTGCGTGCGCAAAATCCAGCATTTTGGAAGCTTTTTTATTTGAACAGCCTGATCTGCAATCCTAAACGCTCACCATCCATATTCATGCTCAAATAGCCTTTAATGCGTCTCCTCCAGAATAAATAAAAACTGGTGTTTGCCTCTGTAGCTGTAGGGCAGCAGTAGGAGGTGTTTCACCCCACGTCAATTTGCCTCCTCCCCCAACCACATACAGTAACATCTAAAATGGCCATAGCAGTAGTAAAAGTCCTCATAATCTGCTGAGCATCTACATTATAGGGAAGTACTCTCGTACCACCAGTGGTGGAAAGTAACTAAGTACATTTTGAGGTATCTATACTTTACTGGAGTATTTCCAATTGTCAGTACTTCTTACTTACTTCTACTCCACTACATCTCAGAGGCAAATATTATACTTTTACTCGACTGCAATTATTTGAAAACCTTAGTTACTAGTTACTTTATAGATTTTGATGATTATTACAAATCATACATTACCCACTTCAGCCCTATATACATTTCGGCCATTTGAAAATAGCCCATCTGCAAGCTGACAAAACATTGTGAGCTTGTAGATCTGCTATTTTCAAAAGATTTGTATACATTTTATACATTTTGGTACTTTAAGTACATTTTGAAACCAATGCTTTTGTACTTTTACTCAAGTAAATTTTAATTCCGGACTTGTACTTGTAACAGAGTATTTCTACATTGTGGTATTGATACTACAAAATGTGAGTACGTTTTCCGCCACAGCTGGCCAGAGCAGTCGTAAAAGTCCTCATAATCTGCTGAGTGTCTACATTAAGGAAGTACCACATATTCCAAAGCAGAGGAATTGTATGTAAGCATCCACCAAGAGTTAATTACATGTCTGACTTAGTGACTTCATACTCTTCGAACAGTAAAATAAGTAAAGCCTGTTAACTTAGCCTTATACACCCCAAGGGGTCTATACTAGTCTATACTTTGGTTCTACACTAAATTGTCTTTGCCAAAAATAGCAGATATATACAAGCTCACTTGTAGATTGGCTCTTTTAGCGGAATGTTGGCCCCCAGTATAGGCACGCTAACATTACAGTGGTTTGAAATATCCTGACATGAGAAAAAGGGCAGATGGTCTTTGGTTGTCCACGCCAGAAATAAATCTGGTGAACAGGTTTCTCTTAAGGTCAACGGCAAGTTAACCCACCAATTACTCAGTTCACCTTCGATGTCAGCTGTTTTTGGAATTAATAAAAAACGTACAATTTGTCAGGACAGATAATTTGAGGGCTGTACGAACCCGGAGCTCACCAGTCTCTACGGCGGTGAGGTTCTGTCAAGGGCTGGCCACCCACAGAACAGATTTCCTACACGCCAATCGGGTCACATTAGACTTTTAATTGGTTGTGATGTCATTATTCAGTTGCTGCACTTGTTGCCAATTTAGGGTTGAATCGGCTCTAACTAGTGAGAGGGTCTTTGTAGTGTGTGTGTGTGTGTGTGTGTGTGTGTGTGTGTGTGTGTGTGTGTGTGTGTGTGCGTGTGTGTGTGTGTGCGTGTGTGCGTGTGTGCGTGTGTGTGTGAGTGTGCGTGTGTGCGTGTGTGCGTGTGTGCGTGTGTGTGTGTGTGTATGCGCGTGAGTGCGTGCAAGAGAACAGCTGGAGCGGAGAGTGCAACAAGTGCCCATGGACTGCCCTCGCTCTCAATCTTTCTCTTTCTGCACTACTTCCAAAAGGGGAACCTTGTAATTACAATAAAGCGGGACCATATTATATTGCTGACTTCCTTGAAAAGTCTGTATTTTAGAGGGCAGGGCAGCTAACCTCGCACACACCCTGCTAGCCACAGCACACTGAAATAGATCACAGAAGGAGGGGGGTGCCATGGCCTGGGAGGAAACAGAAAGAGGGAGTGTGAGCTGATATTCCAAACACTAGAACAGTGGGGTTTGTGGAATGGGATTGACGTTAAAGTACGGGATAATGTATAGTGAGGCGGCCATTATTGGAAAAGAATCCCCTGCAAGCTGGCTTTATTTTCCAATAATGAATGTGTTGCTGACATAATCCTGATTATTACATGGCTACTTACAACAATTTGATAAATGATTATTGATTTCATCAGCCAATCTCGGGCAAGCTACTTTAAAAATGTACTTCATTAAAAATAAAATAGAAATGTGGAATGTGGAATCATGTAGAATCATGTGGAATCATGTGGATTGCAGGATCCACATGGGAACGGCATTGCTCCAATGTGGCTCTTGACTTTTAGACTTTATGTGGCTTTATGTTGGCTATGATGCATCTTTGATACATGACTCCAAATTTGGGCAAGGTTTCAGCCTGAGCGATGTGGTGAATGATGTTAATGAATCAGTCATTTGTAATGATACTTTGGACACTACACTTGAGGCAAAATGTGTGTGTGATTGATATTGAATATACTACAGGGTTGCAACTAACAATTGTTTTGTATTCGATTCATCTGTTGATTATTTTGTAAATGATTCAAATAATCTATGTGATTAAATTAGATGATAACATGACATTGATGTGGTTAGTTGAATAATCGATTAATAATTTCACCCCTTACTGAATAGATGTAGTGCCTGGTGAGACTGAAGGAGGAGGAGTGTGGAGCCAGGTTATACAAAGGAATTCAAGAGGAGAATGGGTCAGTGATCTAGACTTTGGCCCCTGAACACACCCAGCTAACCACATACCTCAAAATAGTCCGCAGAGGAGGATGGGAGGATGGGATGGAAAGGACAAGGGGTGAGAGGCTAAGAATGGGGGGGACGGAGAAAGAGAAAGAAGGTGAGAAGGCAGATATAGAGGGAGAGAGAGAGAGAGAGAGAGAGAGAGAGAGAGAGAGAGAGAGAGAGAGAGAGAGAGAGCGAGGGAGAGAGAGAGGCCCTTGCATAGAGAAAGGGCATGAGCGAGTGGGTGTGCTTCTTGCAATGTGTGTGGCAAGTGTGCGGCAAGCGAGGAAGTTTGCATGCCAACCATTAACGTACAGTATGGCGGATGTGTGTGTGTATGCACACACACACAGGAAGACACACACACACACACACACACACACACACACACACACACACACACACACACACACACACACACACACACACACACACACACACACACATCAAGAGAGGCGTACCTGTCCGTTCCAATGTATACCCACCTTTATGTTTTTATTCCCCCTCATGGAGGGGTGGGGGAGGTCAGTTAAAAATGCCAACATTTTGACACGTTTCTGTGGGCCAACTGTGTGTGTGTGTGTGTGTGTGTGTGTGTGTGTGTGTGTGTGTGTGTGTGTGTGTGTGTGTGTGTTACAGAACTAAATTATTCACTTTTACATTAATTCATCCAACTTACTTTGAGCGCATGCAGCATATCTCTCAGCGTTAAATATAGGTCTCCAAGATCGCTCGGATGCACTCCATTTAGCACAATCACTCACTATTAAAGATAATTTGTCCAGATGTGCCTGTAATAGTCACACTAATAAATGGCCATTATAGAACTGGTGATATAATTGGAGGAGGGAGGGAGGGCGGGGCTAACTGAGCCAGTTAACTTGCATTTGGTTTTGACACGTGCAGCAACGATGTTAAAATTAATGTTCCATTTGCACACACGCACATGCACATGCACACACAGAAATATTCTTTAGTTAAGGGCTTACGTACGGTAAACAAATAAATGATAACTTTTAATAATGCCCACTGTGAATCAGTCACATATTGGTGGATGACTCATTTTAGAGTGCAAGCCTTTAAGTAACAGCTGATGGCAAGAAATATCGCTTAGGCTTGTAATAACCAAATGTAGATGGGAATCTGAATCCCTCCAAATTCCCCCAAAATTAGAAGCAGGCAGACCCGAGATGTAGAGGAGCGATAGGAGTCACATGGAGGTGGTGAGGGGCTGGGTGGGTGAGAGAAACCTGAAGGGAGGGAGGGTGGCCTGGATAGGTACGGGCAGGAAAAATCACAAGAATGAAGAGAGAGAGAGAGAGAGAGAGAGAGAGAGAGAGAGAGAGGAAGGGGGACAGAGAGGGGGTGGGTACACAGGCATGCAGAGGGAGAAGGGAATGAATGAAGGCCATTGATGAAGAGAGTGAGGAAGAGAAAGAGTTGGTGATTGCAGGGGAAAGAGTAGGAGATAGATACAGAAGAGAAAGACTATGAGACAGTGGTGGTGGTGGGGAGGGGAGGGTCAGAGTGAGAGAGAGGGTGAGGAAGATGTGATCAACCACTATCGCACCCAGAGATAAGACAAATAAACAAATAATCAAATTGTGGTGGGTTTGAGAGAGATGGATGGATGGATGGATGGAAGCTGATTGTATGACATTCTGTATAGTAGTGTGTATATCTGTCTGTCTCTTATATGTCATCATGATTTGTGTGCATGGGGATCTCATCTTAAACAAGCTCAGTGCTTAATGAGTCTCCCAGTTTAGTAGACCTTGTATTGTGAATGTTGTACTTCCATGTACTGATGTTCTCATGTCTTACTAAATAAAGCACATCAATCAATCATGGATGGATGGAAGGAGGAGGGAGTTGAAGGCATCCAGGCCACCAGCAGTAGGATGCTTTTGACTGACCCTATAGTGAAGGAACTGGGTGTAACCGTAGGGACTTTGACAAGACTGCTTTATTTATATCCTCAGCACCACAGAATCACTGTTTATTCCATAAATAAAGGCAAACACTTCTTCAGCACTCACTCACTCACTCACTCACTCACTAACTCGACTGCACAATGGTACAACATTACGGACCTTCTCATTCACACAGCTTCATATTAACACAGTTCTCATACATGGTGGCCTCTCTGCTGGGATGGAACACTGTACATGTAACTCCCAGGCGGGCCACTCCATGGGTTCAAACACACAACCTTCTAGGCCAGTGGTTCTTAACCCGTTAAGACCTGAGGCCGATTCTACAAATAACAGTTACTGAAAAACGTATGTCACTATATCAGCGGTTATCAAACGTTCTCATGTTTTAGACTGAGGCCTTGGGGGACTCCGATAAACTATGTACAGTATATATAAGGTTTAAGTGATTAATCATAATTTCAAAAAGAAGAAAAAAGTGTTGCACACACTGGCTCCAGATGCAATCACATAAAATTGTGAAATTGTAATTGTATATTATACAATCACAATTTCACCCAACAGATAAACAGCACAAAATCCCACACTAAATTGTCTTTGAAGATACTGGTTTAGTAGTGTGTAGAAACGTCTTTTCAAATGGAAAAAGTGTCAACACATCTTTCTTTCTTTTTTTCTTCTTTTTCATAGAAATGCATTCTTTAGTGATGTTCAACAAAGGGTACATTAGCATTCAGGCTTATTATTTCCACATTATTATTAGGGTATTAGAGTAAGCAACTGTATGGTTTTATGAGGGAAAACTCTCTGATGTGAACAGCAGTTCAGCACATGGTTTCCCAATCTTTATGACAATAATGACAAAATAGGGATGCCAGGTTGAATGTATAGTTAAACTGGAACAACAATCTCATGAAATTACATTTGAGATACTATCTCCTTTCCAGTTGACCCCCTGGTGCCAACTGGAAACCCCCCCTGGGGGTCACGACCCCCACTGTGAAAACCACAGTTTCAGCAGACAGATACAGTAGAATGAACTCAGCTTGGAAGTGCACACAGTTCAGTATCTGTTGTGAGGAGGTTCTGGTGTATAGCCTCCTGGCTGCTCTCCTGGGCTCTTACAAGGTCTACTTTCATTAGGAGTCTGAAGGGACACCTATAGGGAAGCATCACCCCAATGTCAAAGTGACCCCTCCCCCCTGTGACCTTGCCCCGCGACCTCTCAAAGACCAGCTGAGAGTCTCCAGTTCCAGCCGCGTGGCGCTGCCCATTAACCTCCACCACATACACATGCACGCCAGCACGCGCGCGCACGCGCACACACACACACACACACACACACACACACACACACACACACACACACACACACACACACACACACACACACACACACACACACACACACACACACACACACACACACACACACACACACACACACACACACACACACACACACACACCACAACCTAACTGCATGCCTTCGATGCTTCACATACTTGCCGCTTCTCTCCTTTCATCCTGTTAAAATAAAGGAAAGCCACAACAGAAGCTTGTTGTTGTTTTTGCACTCTGTGTAATCATCTTTAAGTACTGTCTCCACATTGGTGATGTCAAAGTGCAATGAAGAGGAATTTGTGAAAGAGATACCGAACTTTTAGTTTTTTATGTTCTAAAAGGTTTTGTCTTAAGGTATTGATTGATTGACTAATTGGCTAGAAACAGCTATTTCCACTCGTTCTTGGGGTGCTGTTCATCCTCTACTATGAATACAGGATAGGTGGGCACCAGGGACATCTGGGCACCTCAATGTAAAATTGGCTGTTTTGTCTGAAATGTTAAAGTAATGTAAAGTATACATGATGTGAACATACATGGTACATCATCATCAGACTTAATTTTATCTTTCTTGTAAATTGTAGAAATATTAGACCTTAATTGTCGAATGTTTAAGCATGTTCTAACCACGTATACTTTACATTTTTCAAATATATATATATATATATTTTATTTTTTTTACATTTTGGACAAAATAGTAAATTTTGCTCCAAGTTGCTCCCATTGATCTATACAGGGAGCGAAGCCCAAACAAAAAAATAAAAACTTTACACCTAATTTTTGCCACATATACCCTCACTCTCTTAAAGGAACACTTATCTATATCTATCTGCCATAGAACACGAATGCATCTTCTCTGCTGTATGCCTGGGCGATGCAGCGAGATCTATTTAGACACTCTCGTCCAGAAAGTGTGACAGTGAGTGAGACACTCTCGTTGTCTCACACTTCCTGGGTTTCCTCCTCTTACACCTCCAGTGCGCTCCTGACGCTCTCTTTGTCAACATGCATTCTTGCTCATACCATCTGTGTGGGGTTGAGGGAACTTAAAGGGCAGACTTAAAGGGAGACTTAAAGGGAAAAAACTTTTGACCCTTGTCACCCAAGGGTTGCCGGTTCGACTACCGGAGCCGGCTGTGAACATACAGTATGGGTGTGGGAAGTGATTAAACAAGTACCACGGAGGTGTCCTTGGGAAGCCCATGTGGTTTCTGGCTATACAGGAGTTATTGGGGGATCGGCAGCAGAACTGGGCATCCAAGTGTTAATGTGGATATAGCTGTATGAGGGTGATGAAGCGAGGCTTTGCTCAGTCAAATTTCCATGGGTAAATAAAGAGTTAAATGAAGAAAGAAAAAAATCTCTCATTCCCTCGCTCGCATCTCTTCCCCCTCTCTCTCACCTCCCATATTTACCTCTAACTCGTCCACTGTACCCAGAGAGTGAGAGAGGAAGAGAGAGAGAGAGAGGGAGAGAGAGAGAGAGAGGGCCCTGGTCTCTGCAGGTTCCTGTCTTACAAAAGACCCCTCTGTTTCCCCCCGTTGCGTTTCCTTCGGCAGCCACCCCACCCCCTTCCTCAACACCCCTGTGGTACATTCCCTCCCTCTCCCCCGACGCATTCCATATTGACCCCGGACGGCCGAGCGAGGCTACCGGAGTCCCTCTCTCACCTCACCTCAGCTCTGTGAGAACTCGATATGAGCGCTGCTGCTCCTGTTCATGGCAGCAACTTTTGTTTCGGCTGCAATGGATGGATGTGTTTGCTGGGACAGGGTGACAGGTTGATTACAGTGATCACAACATGATCCAAGATGCGAAATGACAAAACAGTAGCAGTACTTTATCCTAATGCTTCCTTCTGGGCAGCAAGTTGGCTCCATTCATCAAACCTGAAAGATGACTGCCCCATCCCACTCACAAAAACGGTGTCACGAGAAAATAGCGATGCCATGCATTTTCTGTTTTGAAAGGTTTTGAAAATAATGTCCAAAATAGGCAGGTTGAATATAGTTAAAAACTGTGCATTTTAAAGTAGTCATGAGTCATGACTACTGTATAGCCACATGTTAATTTGGGGGTAAAGTTCCTAGGTTCCAATGAATTCCTGTTGGCAGTTAAAGAGGCTATTGTTACTACCTCAGGGGCCTTACAAAACAGGGTTAGGTCAACGATCCGGAGATAAACAACCAGCGGTGTGTGTCCTGACTGGGACCAGTGTTCTAAATCAATCCATGCCCATGTTGCCATGGCTCCCTTCTGTCACTGTCTCTGCTTTCCACGTGTGTCAGTGTCCAAATAAGCTAGAATCCCCTGGTCCCAGCAGTAGCCCCTGAGGTCGCTCATCTTCTGCGTTGAAACACCATCATTACACGTTATTGACTTGTTTTTCTATAGAGCTTGTACTACGATACGATACGATACGATAATACTTTATTGTCAGTTTGCACTGAAATTTGTCTTGCGACCCAGAAACAGCCATGTATGCAACATATAACAGTACACACATTTGACATGACACAAGAAAACAACAAAATACAAATACATACATAAAGACATGCAAAGACAAGAGCAATGTCCACCACTCAGCCTACCCCTGGCTTATAACTCCTGATTAAGCCTCAATGTCGTCTGATGGACAAAGGACCTCTTCAGTTTGACCTTATTGTATGTAGGAACACTGTATCTCCTTCCTGAAGGCAGCAACCTATATTCTCCATACAAAGCATGGCTAGTGTTTGAAGTAATATTCCTTGCCAACCTTATCATACTGTCATCATACGTAGACGTATAGAGCCTCTGAAGTGGCTGTCCAACAATCTTTGAACAAATGTTCACTTGTTGCAGCAGTTGTGACTTTAAAGCTACAGACAGACATCCATACCAGGTGGTACTACAGTACTGCAGGACACTCATAATAACAGAAGTGAAAAACAAAAGAAGAATCTGTCTACTAGCACCAAAAGATCTCAGACGGCGAAGGAAATAGACTCTTTGTTTTGTCTTCTTACCCACTGATTCAATCTGGTCCTTCCATGACAAAAGGTGGTCTATTACTACTCCTAGGTATGTATACGAACATACCTGGTTGATCTGTTCACTATGAATAGTAATAGGGGATCTGTGTATCTCTAGTGGGGCACCAAAAACAATCTCTTCTGTCTTTTTTGTGTTAATGATAAGAGCGTTGTTATCACTCCATTCCACCACCTTATTTACTCTGTGTTGGTGCAGTCCAGGATCACTGGAACTATCCAAAAGAGAAATCAAAACTGTATCATCAGAGTACTTTAGAATGTATACTACGTGTAGTAAAAATGTAAACAGCGCCCCTAAGATGGTGAAAGGTTCCAGGGTCTTGGTCAAAGGCCTGTAGGAGTGGACACACATTTTCTGTTGTGGCAGTCAAGCATAAGGGATCTGTAACTATAACTACCAGGCAGCCAGCCATTCCCAGTTATGGTTTCTCAGCCATGACCTATAGGCTCAGTGTAGCCTGACAGAGTGTCGCGGGTTCGAGTCCCGATCCCGATGGCCTTTGCTGCATGTCACTCCCCATCTCTCTCCCCATTTCCTGCCAGCCTATAATGTCCTATCAATAAAAGCATTAAAAAAAAGAAAAAAATAATCTGAAAAAAAGTGTTTTCAGCCATTAAGGAGCAACTGAAAATGTTATCATAATATCTGACAGGGTTACACAAGACAAATCAAGTTAACTGACTATTGTTATTTGATAAATTTGGGTATTTGGGTAAACTAATGCAGTCAATGCCAAAATTCTCTCCTAATGCAAAACGAGAACATTTGGGCCCCAGTACAGACCCCCCCCCCCCCTTTACAAGTCTGAGTTAATCAGGTCAGGGAAAACCAAAAATAAAAACAATCACATGGTTATTGTGGAATGTTTATGGGCCATTGGGCCACGATCATTCTGCCCTCTGTGTCTCATCAAAGTGCTTTTCATCTAGACCCGTTTTTGATTTCAGTTCGCTCACATCCGGCCCATTACTGAAAGTACGAACACAGAGCCAGTCAGAAGGATAAATAACGGCGACGATATCCAATAACAAGGATACCCTCCCTTTCCCTTTCTCCCTTTCCTTCTCCCAGTCTGTGCTCGTCCCTTCCTCTCCCCATTTCCCCTCGTGTCACATACATCACCCCCTCTCACGTTCTCTGCTGGCACGATGACACGGTGTCATTACTGCGCACACACACACACACACACACACACACACACACACACACACACACACACACACACACACACACACACACACACACACACACACACACACACACACACACACACACACACACACACACACACACACACACACACACACACACACACACATGCCATAGTTTAGCGTGTGATGACAGTGCAATAATAGACTTGGTTCTTGAACTTTGGGGTGGTGACACACAAATCCCAAATCACCAACAAAATGTGATATGAGCAGAAACGTGGCCATCCTATATGACATTCTGTAGAGGCGTGTTCTTTTCTGTTGCTAAATTATTCATCAATACATTTTTTTTTTTAAAGATTCCAGTTATTTAGCTCTCTCTTCTAAGCTCTTTTCGCTATTCTGGTAGCCTACCGACACATCCGTCTTATATGATCTTACTGGTATCATAAGAGACACTGAGGCTCTGCATATACTGCTTGTAATGTTGGTGATGGAGAATTTGAAGCTTATTCTAGAGTTGCACGTGGCAAAAATAAAGCTAAACCTAATGTTCCAGTGCAACAGCAGTGTGACACTGGGAACACACTGGTTCCCAACTCCTTTACTACCAAGTCACACTTCAGCGAAACAAAACAAGACTAATAATTGAGTCTAAAAGCCCCACTACTGTACTGTAGCTACAAACAACATTAAAATGTAAAATTTTGGCCCAAGGGTACGCTAGAGGAAAGGCCATGGGGTCATCAAAATGAGTAGGGTTCATCTTTCGGGGAGAACGTTTCATGGGATTTTGGGGACAAGACACATTTAAAGGTAGGGTAAGTGATTTTCTTTGGTTAAGATAAGTGTTAAATAGCTCTATATTCTGATAGTACTCATTGCTCCAGAGTGTTTGTTCCGTAAAAGGAGTCTCCTTGTCTCTCCACCTCTTTATAAAACAGAAAATGCATTTTCGTTTCAGTTTCAGTTTCATTTCCCATTTTATCCAATCAGGATAGAGAACTCAATCAGGATATAGATTAAACAAGTGAAATTGGAAGTGATGACACTAAGAAATGAGCAGGCAAAATTGGAACTGGAACACTATAAAAATGAAGCTCAAAAATGGGTACTTTCTCCTGATTGGCTGAGATTTTGACACCTAACGGAAAATGTATTTTCTGTTTATTAAAGAGCTGGAGAGACGGGGAGACTCCTGTTACTGAACAAACACTCTATAGCAATGATTACTATCAGAATATAGTGCTTTAACCTTTTAACAAAATACTTTTTATTTTAACCAAAAAATATCACTTACCCTACCCTTTAATTGAAAATGACATACCAGTATTTCACCCCTCTCAACTTTGGAACAGGAATACTGAAAGATACTGATGATTGACTTTACACTGTTAGTGACTTTTGCTGGGGGTTTTTTCTCTCGTAAGGTGCCATCGTCACGTTGCGTGTCTTGTAAAACGTTACTGTTCAGTGTTCACATGGGATTTTGAGTTTCATAACAGATTGTCCCCCTCACAATATGATGATAGAGTAGACTACAAATTGGATGCTTTCTTTGAGTTCATGATCACATACCTGAAAATAAATGGTGGCATGTTGGTGTCTTTCTGAAGCTATATTTGCAGGCCTTGCTATGCGGTATGGTTGCAGCTATACAGTTCGTGGGAGAATATAGCTTGCACAAAGGCCTTATCCATGGCCATTCTCGCCCAGACAATGCTGAAGTGAAAGAGTTCAGGGTGTGGTTAGCTCTTGGACGTAAATATTGTAGTGTGGGTGGCTTGTGGAGACGCCACAATGGCCACTAAGCGGCCCCCACCTCTTTGTTTCCCAGGCTTGATCACATGTCAGCAAAGGGGTGATTTATAAACACGTTTGTACTCATGGGTTTGTGTCAGGGTTCATTTCCTATGGAGAAGATTATCGTACTATATTTGTCATTTTGTCAACTAACGTAATCCAACTTCAGCAGAATGGCATGACAATGATCTGACAATGATCATAAACTTTATCACATACTTAATTACCCGGGGTGATGGTTCCCAAGCCATATGGCCCATAGGGCAGGAGCCTATCTCCCGTTTCTGTAGCGTGAGAGGGCTTGATGTACTAGTACATCCCCCAGCCATGATGTACAAGTACACCCCATGGACATGACGCTAGCCCATCTTTGACGCTAGTGCAGTATGTCATAGGGACATACTGTACCACAATCCATCCCTTGATCCTGAGTGCCGAGCAGAGAGGCATTGGGTCCCATTTTTATAGTCTTTGGTATGACTCGGCTGGTGATTGAACCCCGACCTCCCAATCTCAGGGCGGACACTCTTAATCCCAAAGCAGTGGCATTGGGCTGATAATAATAATTATAATAATAATTTGGTCCCCACTCCCCAGTGCTTTTTGTCACTGTATATTTGCACATACAGTACCTGAAATGTGTCCTCTACATTTACCCATCCTTTACTGTAACTACCATAGAGCGGTGAGCAGCCTTTAGTACGGCGCTTGGGGAGTGGTTAGGGGTTACGTGTCTTGCTCATGGACACTTACACTCATTGCTGGGGCCTGGAAACGAACCTGGGACCTTTGGCATCCCAAGCGGGCTCTCTAAAATCATTCATGGCAGGCCATAGCTGAAGCAGGCTAAAGCACTGGCGGTATCTTCCCAAGGGGTTATATGGCAGCTGACCAATCAGTGCCGCTGTCATTATGAGTGACCTTGTTACTTAAGGACAAACATGGACAAAAGTCAGCCGCCACACACTTTTACTGTGGATGGTTTTGTACATTTCATAGCTGAGGAGACACTGGAGTTTATCTGGCCAAAAAAGAACCAAAACACAGAAAAGAAAACAGCTAGCGGCCGTCGACGGTTCACAGAATGGCTGCATAGCGAAGGCCAGAACAACCGCTGTGTTCTCATCTAACTCCCTCCCCACACTGTCAGGAAATCCTGGTGGGTCTACCTCGACGTTGACAGTAATGTTATTTATCAAATTAAAGTGTTTTCTCATCATCTTTGTGAAGAAATAAGTATATGGATATGTGATACACAGATTATTGCCCAGCATTCGTTGGTGCCCTCTTATCCAACCATGGGCACTGCTCCATTGGACTGACGCTGTCCCTCATCGGATAACTTAACTAGCGCAAAGATAAGGACTATGTAAATGTATAATCTCTACTCAACTTTAACCCAAGTTTAAATGATTGAGTGACATTTTGGTGTGCACTTACAGCTCTTAAAAAAAAGTGGATTACAATAAAAATGGTAACAAGAAAAATAAACATACAGCAATATATTGTGCATATGTATATACATACTGCATATAGAACATGTCTATAATTGTGTGTCTGTCATGTTCTGATTAAAAAGCGGCAGAAACTACATTCAGAACTATAGAATTATATGTCTAGATTTCTCCCACATTTAGTCACGGCCACTATGCCACTCCCCTCACAGCCAGCTAAATGTACCATGGTTTGTCTACAGGCATGGCCTAGCGTATCATTACAGCCTAGAGAACATGGGGAAACAGCAAAGTGACCAGTAGTTTGGCTCAGTTAAATGCTGTCCCTACACTGCTTCCAAAGAGTTTTTGAAACCCTTACTGCCTCTCCTCTTGACATGGAGACAACAAGTTCCATAAAACAAATAGGGTGTTTTTATAGATAATAAAAGCTACATCCTTGGGCTTTTGAGCTCCAAAATACAGTCTCAAGTTTAAAGGCAGGTAAACTTAACAAGATAACCAAGCCCTTCCTATGTCTAATTCGACCAGAATTACAAACCAAGTTAAATGGGTCAGCATGCTATTGGAGCAATAAGGAGTGATATCCCAAGGACAAAATCATACATATTTTGTAAGTATTGCCTGACTTAGAATTATGTAACTTTTCCTTAATAGGCTACATGCGAGTACTGTACTGCCTGCCCACACACGCACGCACACACAGACGGACAATATCGCCACGGATAGAAGTTCAACAAAGCTTAGCCTTCCTCGGGTGTGTGTTTACGTGTGGCGTGTAACTGTGTGTGTGTTTGTGTGGATGGATGCATTAGGTCAGGGGTCTTCAACAGGGGGTCTGTGACCCCTAGGGATCCTCAGAGTTACTACAGGGGGGCCACCAAAACACTGACCACTTGAACCCATAGTATCCCTGTTCTGAGCAGAACGTAATCCAAAAATAGCAGATCCACAAGCTCACAACGCCTCGCACTGCGAGCAGTTGTGAGCTTGAAGATCTATTTCCGGCAAAGAGGTTTGGTGTAGTGGGGGGAAAAAAGCAGACTAAGTACAGAGTGAAAGGTCAAGATTACTAAGTACGGTTTGTGGTTAAATGTCTGAAATACACATTAACATGAATCCAACACAACACTTTTGACAGTGCTGTCAAACAAGCCTATGATGCTATCTATGAAATCTATGAAAAAGTTTAAGTATATGTACTTTTGTGTGTGTGTGTGTGTGTGTGTGTGTGTGTGTGTGTGTGTGTGTGTGTGTGTGTGTGTGTGTGTGTGTGTTTACTGTCTCTCACACAGCAGCACCCACCAAATAGCTGCCGGCGAAAGACATCAAACACACTGCTCAATGTGCTCGTGTATTCAGCGCTCTGCAACGACACGTACCCGGTGAGATTGGACATTTCTCTGAGGCAGAATTTGAAAAGAGAGAGGAATTTAACCCTCTGAATCAAAGGTGGTCTTTATGTAAAGCCAACAACACTCTGTGCACCTAGAAGAGGATGGAGGGAGAGCGGACAGGAAATGCAATGGAGTGAAAGTGGCAATGAGGGAGAGAGGGAGAGAGAGAGAGAGAGAGAGAGAGAGAGAGAGAGAGAGAATTTACAATTTAGCAGACGCTCTTAATCCAGAGCGATTTACAGTAAGCAAGGAAAAACACAAGGTAATACATCAAATGCATGGAAATAGTAATCTAGTCATCATCGGTCTAAACAGTATAATATCAAAAAAAGAATAATCTGTAGATTGAAACTTTACACACTATAGCATTGGTTCTCAAAGTGGGGTCCCCCAGGGGTCCTTGGTGGGGTACCAGGGGGTCCCCAGCTAAATACGTTAGTATAGTGTCACAATCACTTTAGCCACTTTAACAATTATTGTATACTGTGGATATTCAAAAATAGCAGACCTACAAGCTCATAGCGCGGCACATGCACTTGTATATTTG
This sequence comes from Gymnoscopelus microlampas, assembly GCF_963454915.1. Taxonomy (NCBI): domain Eukaryota; kingdom Metazoa; phylum Chordata; class Actinopteri; order Myctophiformes; family Myctophidae; genus Gymnoscopelus; species Gymnoscopelus microlampas. The sequence goes on from NC_139952.1 coordinate 37,709,791, forward strand.
CTATTTTTAACTCAAATCTTTGCTTCTGGGGGTCCCTGGAACAAAACATTTTGAGATGGGGGTCTGTGGCCAAATACATATAATTTTGGGGGTCCTTGACATGAAATGGTTTGAGAAACACCGCACTATAGGATGCCAGGTCTACAAATGAATCCGGCATCTGTCTACAGTACATAACATGTTATCTAAATGTAATTTTAGCCTTTGCATAAGCCTGCAAGGTCGTCAAGGCTAGGGCAAGTGCTACGGGCTAAGGTGGAGAGAGAGAGAGAGAGAGAGAGAGAGAGAGAGAGAGAGAGAGAGAGAGAGAGAGAGAGAGAGAGAGAGAGAGAGATCAGGGCAGATGGAATGGTGAGGATTTGACAGTGCAAGGAAGGCAGAACAGACAGAAGGTCAGAGGGAAAGCGAGTGTGAATGATGGGATGAAGACGCACTGTAGGACGAAGAGAGAGAGAGAGAGAGAGAGAGAGAGAGAGAGAGAGAGAAGGTAGAATAAGAAGTGGGAGAGAAGGTGAGGGAAGGGGCGTGGGAACAAGCAAAGGGAGACTGGAGAGAGACAGAGGGCCGAAGAGAGGGTGAGAGATCGAACAAAGGGAGGGTGAGGAGAGTGAGAGAGAGAGGACTAAAAAAAGGGGAGACGGAAAGGCAGACAGAGAGGTCAAAAGTTGGATGACAGAGACAGGAAGATAAAGGGAGGTAGAGGACGCTTAGCGGTGAGGTGTTAAAAGAGCACAAGCAAGGTTAAAGATGCAGACAACAGGCTTTTAGTCACGCACTGTAAAATCTGTTTGTTTAACAACAAAAGTGTGCATTTTTTTTACACTTAGGATTTTGCTGTGCAGCTGAATATAATGTTCCAATCTAAGGTTGCAATAAAAAGTCATAATCCATACCAAAAGCATAACACAAGCAATCATTTGATCTTCCTGCCAAGGTCAAATTAAACACTCATTCTTAGATGATGAAGACCCACAATATATCCACATAATGACACATGCTCGATGTACCAAATTCAGTTATTTTCTGACATCTGACATTTTTGTCCTTGTATAAGAAGCCGCTGGAAAATGTATATGCAGACTCAAGCCCAGAGGTTATAAGGGTCTTATCTAAATACAGTGCTGCTGACATGGCTTTTACCAAACTTCATGAGGTCTACAGAGTTGTCATTGTACTTCCTCCCCCTGCTGGTAGCTCCTGGACCTACAGCCACACTTTCCACAGTAGCACACTTCTCACCTGTATACATAAAATCTGCTTCTGTGTTATTATGAGTGTTAAGTTATTTTTGGGAAAAGAAAAAAAAAGAGACAGACAGACAGACAGACAGACAGAAGATTCTGTTCCACCCTGTAATCTAGGGCAGTGATTCTCAAAATGAGGTCCAAGGACCCTCAGGATTCCCTGAGGGGGTTCCAAATGGACCCTTACAGGTCTGTAGCTCTGAGAGTGACCCTTACCGGCCCATTTGGAATGTTAGTCCTAGAGTTATGTTAGTCCTTGACAATAAAAAGTTTGAGAACCACTAATCTATGGACCTACAGAGCACATTAAAAAAATGTTTCCCATAAACTTCAACCCTTGGTTGTTCATTTCTCAACCTGGATGTTAATCCAATGTCAATGAAGATGACATATATCTGTGGTTTACATCTTTGCGGTCTAACCTTGTTGATGCTTGGTTAATTGCGTTGTGGCCTTCTTGTTAATCGTACCTATTTTGGTTGTACAACTAAGTTCTCCGTTTTTATTTGTATTTTGTAAAGCACTTTGTAACATTGTTAAGAAACGAGCTATGTAAATAAAGTTTATCATTATAATCAGGAACACTTTTTTTAAGCCCAACTATTCTGGAGGGAACATTCGCCAAAAGTAGCAGATCTAAGTGTTGTGAGCTTGTAGATCGGCTATTTTTGACGATGAGATTTTGGTGAAGATGGAAAGAAAATGTAAAGTACAGCTGCAACTCAGGTCCGTTTCTCTAAGACTAGAGGATTTAACCACTTAAACCCCAGCATCCGAATTCTGGGGAAAACTTAGCAGATCGACAAGCTCACAAGGCATCAACGTGTTGTGAGTTTATCGATCGGCTATTTTCAGCAAAATCTTTCTCCACAATAACAGAAAAGACACTACTATAGATAAACTGGTAAACCATATAGGGTTTAAGTGGTTAACTATAGCTGCTAGAACAGAAAGCCTATCCTACTAGGTCCCCGCAGGGCCAGAGTTCAGAACCACAAGATTAGAAGCATTCAGGAGCTCTAAGGCAATTTTTGGACATGGCCTACAAATAAACTGTAGCCCAAATACAGCAAACACACTATTATTTCATTTCAGTGTGTCATTCTGGGTTCCAAGTAGTGAGTGAAGTGACAGTGAGTGAAGTTCCATGTCTTTTATGTATAAGCCACAGGGCCAAGTGGAGTCACTCTGGCCAGGGGATCTGAAGGGGATGGACAGCTAACTTTAGGGGAGGGCACATAAGATATACTGCATTGCATGGGGGGAGGAAAGATAACCTGAGCGATACTAAGACAGAGAGTAACCAGAGTGATAGCAAGAGAAAAGGGCAGAACACAAGAGATGACAGAAAAAGGGAAGGAGAGGGGGAGAAAAGACAGTGACTAGGCAGAGAGCGGAGTAGTTGAAAGATACAAGAAAAACGGGAAGAGGACTGCCCATTGCTGACCAGAGACCAGCCCTCCAGCAGCAGAGGGCCGATCAACCTCCCCTCCACCCACACATCTCCGCTGTCAGCTCAGCAATTTTCCTGCAACAGGTTCATCTTAGAAACAGGAGGGTGGGGCAGAAAAATGGGCGTCGATACCCGGGCTGCGTTCAAGATCAGCCTCACCCCCCTGTTGAGCAAACATGGAGGGGTGAAGGAGAGATGAGAAGAGCACTGGTTGCTCCACACAGCCTGAAAACCGGTGGACAAAAAGCGCACAGTGCTCCCTCTGGTGTATGGAAGGCGTAAGTGCGGTGCCAGCAGTCACTCGAGGCCTGGGGGTCCTGCCGGGACGGAGCCAGCTCAGTGAAGTACCAGGCTCTCTGCTGGTATGGAGGAGGGAGGGAGGCAGGGAAACAGAGCCAAACTGGCTAGACAAGGGGGCTGGTGTTTTACCTGTCTGAACCTTGCAATAATGTGTTTTAGATGCATAATCAACACAAATGTAAACTGGGCATTTAAATGCAAGGACCATTTAATTTAAGTACTTTCGGAAAGTTACTTGGAAACTATTCTGATCATTGATATTAATAGATAACTGTGGTGTTGTTGTTACAATGTACTAACCCAATCCCTAAACCCACATGTCTCCCTTGGAATATATTTTTTTACAATAGATAATAGATAATTGTGAACAAAAAAAAACACTGCTCATCTACCAGTAGACTTGAGTGAGGTGCTGGAGCCAAAAGGAAACCACAATGAACAATAAAAGGCAGCCTCCTCAAAACATTATATGTTTTATATAGCAAGCTTCCGGTCAGAGTCATGCCTGAAGAAGGTCTATGACCGAAAGCTTGCTATATAAAAAATGATTTTGAGTGTGCGGAGGCTGCCTTTTATTGTACAATAATGATTAAAACAAATGTGGTACTATTGTGATCTTGATGCATTTCATTTGCAATGTTTCAAACCATGAGCATTTCTGGAAGAGGAAAGAAGAAAACTCCAAAGGAAAGAATGAGTGACAGCCCAGGTAAGTTACAGTATTAAAACCTTTACTCAGACATGATTCAACAAACAGAAACAAGAATCAGAATTAATGACCGAAAGGGGGGGGGGGGGGGGGGATAACAGTATTCATGTTTTTCTTTTCCTTTCTTTCCCAAAGCACACAAAATAGCCAATCAGCTCTACATGTGTGCTGGATATACAAACAGGACAAACAACAGGCCAGAGAGAGAGAGAGAGAGGGAGACATTAAGAGTAAAATAAAATTAAAAGAGACATTTTAATTTAAAGTGAAGATCCCATTTTGATATAAGAAGTTTAAATGTTTTTAATACTCGGTAATAAAAAGGAACGAGCGCAGTCGAGAGACGTAAGGAAACATACAAAGAAGAAGTGCTGTGTGTGTGTGTGTGTGTGTGTGTGTGTGTGTGTACAAGTATTGGTGAAGAAGAGTAAACGATAAGAGGAAGATTCTAGATCTACTGAAAAATAGCTTTTGTTCGTTTTTTCTTTTTCCTTCTCCGTTGACAGCTTAACAGCTGATCCTGAAGTTCTTGGATGAATTCCCACCCCTACCTCTCTCTCTCTCCCTCTCACTCACTCACTCACTCAAACAAACCCACCCTTGGCGAAGTCCTCGCCTAATCTGAAGCTAATTCGATAGAGATTTCTTTATGTTTATTTTTTCCTTTCTTGGCTGGCAGTGTTTAGCTACAGCCACATGCACGATCCAACAATGTCAAAACACTAGTTTTGCAATGGACCCAAACAAACAAAGAGAAAACCAACTTAATTCCCCCCTCCCACCACCAAAAAAGAGAAGATAAAAAGATGTGCAGAGCTAGATCTGTGGTTAGGTTAGCCCAGTCAAATATTCCTAATTTCATTAATTCAGTCAGTCATTGGCCTGTCCTCTTTTAGAAACCAAAGCAGAAAAACCCAGATAAAAAGCACCAATACACAGCTTAATAAGCACCCGAGAGGGGGGGGCCACTAACTGGTCAACTTCTCACTCTGTCCTTGACCAATCCAGCCCTCTCCACACCTGCTGTGAAACCATTCCTATTTGGGGACCCTTTCTAGTATACACTACAAGGCCTAACTTTCGTAGTACACACTCTTTACTGCACTGTACAGTACAGTACACCAGAACACACCCCACAAATGAGCCACTGGGGGAACTCGACATAAGTGTCCCTGCATTCTAACATGGCCGCCCGCTTCCAACAGTTTGGCAGTGATACAGATAAACGGTAACACTTTGACTTTACTTGGGTCTTGTTCCATCGTGTTAATCTGTGTATGAAGCTGTGGATAAGCATTGTGCGCTCTTAATCACTCTGTACTTTGTATTGTTGTTACAATGTTACACCCTTGTGTAATATTTTCATTTCAAGATTTCCCCAAGTACTGATACAGCAAATACTGTGTACTTGTACCTTTCCATAGGTGAATACACAGCTCAATAACCTGGAATAAGTCTACATACCATAAAGTGTTACTTATAAAAGTAAAACTAGTAGGATTAATTAAGGGTGGTGGTCTGAAGGCTTCATAATGCATTGTGAGCCTCTTATGATCAAAATAGAATGGACCTGTTACTCCAAACCTAATGATTAGTCACAGCCTTTGATCTAGTAAATAAAAGTTTCTAAAAGTTTATTTTTTTATTACCCCAAATAAAGCGGGTAATTTAAAAAAAACAGTAACAAAAGCGGCGACAACATTTCTACTGCTACAGTCTAAAACAGAAGTTTCACAGCATGCGTCGTCTGCCTCGAGTGCCGCCCCGCCACGACACGTACATTATCTTTGGGCTGTGGGGCGCCGGTCCGCCAGTCTCCCGAACTGAGACCGACCATCCGTCCGTCGCCGCTCTGCCATCAAGTAAGGTATGCGGAGAGGAACAGATTGCGCAGAGTCCCTGCCCTTGACACCCAATAACTGTGAACAGCTTTGCACTTTTATAGACATACTTACAGGCAACTGCCGATAAGGAAATAACCTCAGTATAGGAGCAATATAATAAAGTTGACTATATATTAAAGAAAGGGACATTGCAGCTCTCACTTGCAGTGAAAAAGAATCTCCCACTCTGATGATATAATGGATTGAGATGGCCTTGGGTGCCATGGCTTAGTCATTTCCACGTGCATCAAAACCATCCATTGAACACACCTGGCCTGAGAAAACAGCCAACTGACCTTCTGGAGCAGACTTCGATCAAAAGACACTGAAAACTCACCCAAGGATCAAAGCAACCACTCAAACTTATAGCATTCATAGGAAACTGACTTCACCATTTAAGTGGTTGCATGGACCTAACTGTGAAATGCACATCACAACTAACAGAGCCGCGACAACACTACTCTTAATGTCATTTTTAAGCCTCATTCACAGAGGTATTTTCTTTCCAGGTACACATGTTCTCTATAGACTATAGTCCATTCATAGGCAAGGCCATTCTGAAGCAAATCCAGCACTTTTTAGCCCAGCGTGGAGTGAGGGAACATAGATACACTAGGTTGACATTCAAGCGGTGAAGACCTGGGAGAGAGTGCCGAGTCAGAGAAGAGATGAAGGGAGGGAGGGATATGCTTTTAAAGCATCAAGCCATCCCTGTAGGGCCTGGTCTGCGATCCTCTACACAATAAGTAAGTAACAATCCTCTAAGTGAGCTCATCACAACCCTGTCAAACTGACAGGAGTTGGCGACCATACTAAAGTTCAGATGCAGACAGTCCACACACACACTTGCATATCAGGGCATGTGCATACAGCATGTAGCCTCCCCAAAACCAAGACCCTTTTCCCTCACTAAAACAGCGTGGCAAAACCTGAAGGTCAGTTTAGTTAAGCCAAGCATAGTTCTGGGCCCCTGATATGGACAGTTTCAGCTGAACATAGAGTGACGTCCGTTGTGGATGAGTACAAACTACTGACAGAAAGATGCTCTGTTACCATCTGTCAAGTTTACATAGCCGTGGTTTCAACAAATTGTTGGGGTGTTTTTGGCAAAAAGGAATGCATTTTGGTTGATATAAATAAAAATGCAACGTTTACTTTATTGACCCATTTGTTCATCTTCAATGTTTTCCAGTGCAATAAGTGCAAAACATCCATGTCACAGCCATAAGAACCATGTGTGCCCATGATGGAACAATGCAAGATCATAAATTTACACAAACTTGTTTTTGAAGCCTTTGAAAAAGACCTTATTCATCACCGCAGCACATAGATCTATGTTACAGAAGATTGACCACGTCCAGGCGAGGTTTAGCTAAACTTAGTCAATTGAAATTCAGGCTAGCTAAGCTCGGCATACATATAACCTTTAAGATTTCAGATTTAAATAACCTCAGCTCATAAAGTTCATTTATCAAACCATACAGACACAGCATAGCAAGAAATTAATTGTTCAACATTATAATTAGGCATGGGAGTTAAGACAAATTTCACTGCCAACTAATCTCATGTGTTCGACATGACAACTAAATTGCGGACAATTCCTCATTTGAATGACTTAAAGTCTCTTGTTCTACAGGATCACATGAACGCATCTGGGAACTGTACACTTGTAAATGTTGGAGATCTAGAAACTCCAACCTAGTCTATGGCTGCACTTGTCGCTCAGGAAAAGCTTAAAACAAAACGCCAGGTTAACAGGCAAGCATTTTGACCGTTGACCCAACAGGTCCTTCAATGATTCCCATCTCTAAGCATGATCACAAAGCGGCAGGCTTTCACATTCAAGAGGTACACTCCCAGGCAACAAGCACAAATACATTGAGGCACGGGCCTAACAACGCTGATTTGCACAGGCGCCGTTGCAGTTCTTCCATGAGTGTCCTGAATTTGGCATTGTATGCCCATTGAACACACACCCCAGAAAAAAAGAAGGAAAAACTGTTAACATATCATGGGCAGGGTTGCATTGCATGCCTTGCAGGAACCTACTGTATTTGACCACGCGCAGGCACACGCATAGATTTAAAACTACTTTAAATTCACACCTCAACAAGGTTTACAAAGGCTCCCGACTTGTAGTGTAGGTGTTAAGCGACGTGCGCGTCACGTCATTAAAATACAGTGCAACCACGTTCCAATTCAGCATTGCAACACTGATCATGGGACAAGATTATTCACATGAGTGTAGAGCTACACATGCCCAAGAGACAGCCTATCCTCTATTAGAGAAAAGTTTACACAGTGACCTAAAGAGTTGCACTTGTGAACTGCGTTTGTTCTTTTGAGAACAATCGGTTCTAAATGTTCCACATTCAGACCACTACCAACACCATCACCATGCCAAACGCTGTTTTGATCTAGTTTGATTGCTAGCTGTAGCATTAGTCATGGGACATGCGTCAATTCTGGTCAGAGCCACGGGCCCCCGAAGGGTGATGATGCCACCCAAAAACGTTCACACCGCAGCAACGTTCTCTGCACCAACTAAACAGTGACGTGACCTTGATCAACAGTGGGCAACGTTTCTCTGATTATGGAAAATGAACAGACCTGTTGCTGGTGGCATAATGAATGCTCAAATTCACTTCTATTTTCAAACAGCCTTCACAACCAAAACAGCCTACGGGGTGTGTATTGTAAATGCTTAGGGCCAGTGTTCTCATATAACAAGCCCCAGGGTGTTGTTAGCAGACTTTCCTGTTTGACAGGCTAGCTGCTTGGTGGCTTCCAAATCCACATCACATGAGGGGGAGCCAAATATCCTCTCTAGAAGCAAATACTGGGACTGTGTGCAAGGGCAGAGAATGGAACTCTCTTATCCCCCAGTCAAACTAGCAAGTGGATCGCCAGTATTCTACAGCCAATTTCCGCACTTTACTAGCCGGACTGTTGTTTCAGAACAGATCAAAAGACTGGCCTGTTGCACTGGTCTGGTACAATAGAACAGTGTTTCTCAAACAGTTTCACATCAAGGACCCCCAAATTGATATGTATTTGGCCATGGACCCCTATCTGAAAGGAGTTTTGTGCCAGGAACCCCCATACAATATTTTTGTTAAAAATGTTAATGTATCCAAAATATTTCAAGATTTTCAGAAAATTGTGTCACATTGTGAGTTTGTATTACTGCTATTTTTGAATAGCCCAAATATAAAATGGTGTTAAAGTGGTTAGACTGATTTTGTTGTTATATCAACTAATTTAGCTGGGGACCCCCTGGAACCCACTCAAGGGCCCCTGGGGGTCGCCAAAATCCCACTTTAAGAACCACTGCCATAGATTAGTTGAACAAACTTCACTAGCATTTGGCTACTAGGCTGGCTATACTTTTGTCTGCAATAAAAGATAAAAACATTGCTATAGTAGTAAAGTGGGGGAAAAAAAAGAGCTATGAGAGAGAAATGTTTATTTATTTTTTTCACAGATTTCAGGTTCAAAGACTGGAAAAACAAAATGGGTCAAACTGATGTGGCGGCGTACTTGCATACTCTTGGCTCAATGTGTGCGTAATGTGTTTGCAGTGGCGTAAACATGTAAAGTCTTCGACTGAAAGACCACGTTAGTTATTTAGCACCTGATGGGGGACAATGTTAACCCCTGCCCTGTAGAATGATACTGCAAAATGTGCAAAGCCTAGTTTCCGTTCTAATTGCTAACCAATACTACCATCTTCTCAGCTTGAAACACTCAAAATACTTTGACAAAAACAAATCAAAAAGGTGGTAGAACTTAAATCTGTATCCAGAGTATTGCTCACATTTAAGTGTGAGTAGTTCTTCTTTTTTTTATAATCCCAAGTTTGTTAACCCATTAGGACCGGGAAAGCATCCGTGTCGTTTTAGATTTTAGCGTTGGTTTTTCAAAAATAGCAGCCATACAAGCTCACAGCTTGTACATCTGCTATTTTCGAACATTTTTGAAAAATCTTGATAGTGTGAGAACTACTGATTTAGAAGGCTTTTGTAGAATCGGCCTCAGGTCTTAATGGGTTAAAATACCCAGGTTATGTTTTATGTAGCTGCATTCGACAGCTTTGTTTTCCAAAGCTGAAAGCTCAAGAGCCAGCTGCCCACAACTGAACTGCAAACAATGGGTGCTGTTGTCACCAAAACCAGGCAATCAGATCACTCCAAGACAAACAGGAAGTAAGAGTAGGCGACTTAGCGCCCGGTTTCAATGACAGCGCCATGGGGACATCAAGCGAGAGACGTGATCTACTTATTTGAGTCGACGACAGTAAAAATGGGCTCCGAAATGTTGTAAAAAGACAAAACATTTTCTGTCTATTGAACTGTTAAAACATACAACCTGTGCAACCTGATTTGCTTGCATAACATATTATATCTGATATATAAGAGTTTTCACCTCTGGGTGCATAGTGTGAGATTATCATCTACCTATCACTGATAAAAAGTTAACTGCCATTTTTGCATCATTAAGATACTTTTTCATCTAATTCACAGACAAACGAGGTCAACTATAGTCTCTGCGCACTGAACTAATGCGCTTAATATGAATATGAACGAGCAGAGATAACGTGTAGGATTTCTGCAAAAAAACTCATACTGTACAAATCCATCGTGTCACTCCAAAGCCATCCTGATGGGCCAAAAAACAAATGTGTGTTATGTTTTGTTTTTATTTTTAAATGACTTGGAAAGATCAACATCCATGGTGATGCAACATTGGCAGCAAATGTGTACAAAGTTATTAAAACATTGAATATAATCACATTTGAAAGAAAGGAGGGTGATGTCAGTGAGTGCTGGGACAGGACAGACAAACAACTCTTGTTTTTGTCTGTGAAGGTAATGGCCAATTATGATGCAAAATGCTTAAAAACAACTCATCACCTCTGACTGAACAGTGATGCGTGTTGATAAAAAATAATTAAAACCTACACGTAGTACCTCCTAGGCCATAGGTCAATCCCAGTTTGTCTAAAAACGGACGGTCATTTCTCTGGGGGGGGGGGGGGGGGGAGGGGAGGTGGCGGGGATTTTCTCTTTCTTTTTTCTAACACAGTTCCAACTCACAAAAAAGTGCATAAATGACCACCATAGAAGTAGATGAGGGCAAGGTGTGGGCATGAAGAAATAAGCAAAATAAATGTTTTTGTCTCGCATTAAGCTGGAACAGCTTCCTATCGGCTGTCCAGAATGGTAACTGTGTTAGCCATTTTGGCACAGAAGTAAGCCAACTGCCAAAACAAGAGAGAGGACAAAGAAGAGAACAGAGATAAAACAAAACATAATTCAATTCAAGTCATTCTTAATTTTTTCTTTTTACAAAGCCCGCTGTGCGCATCAGGGTGGGGTGGAGGGTGAGGGGGGTCAAACAAAGTGGCCTCCACCCCATTTCCTTGATTTCATTGCTTTGGGAACCAAAAAAAAAAAAAAGCTCTCATTTCATGAGTACAGTACTTCGAAAACAAAAAGGAGAAACTCAAAAGTTTCAGCGCAAGTATTCAAGGGAAAATAAACAAAACTAAACAAAAACAAAAAGAAAGCAAATTCAAATATTCAAACGTCAACGGCGGATTGGATGAAGTCAATTGGAGAGGCAGGTCTTGCCTGTCAGACACCTCGTGACGACCAACCGGTAAGAAGCTGTTTGACGTGTTGACTGTGAATGCTACGCACCTGTTTTTGTTTCTTTCTTTTTTTTAAAAGCTAAACTATACACAAGTAACTAACTGGCTGGCGATGAGTATAATATACAGAGATACAGCAAGCATTGTGTAACAAAGGAACCCCAGTTAACAGCAAGAGAGGGAGAAAAGTCTACTAGTTTATCGCAAGAAGCAAAAAATAAAAACCCACTCGGAGATGAAGGGGAATGGGGAAACCAAAAGCTAACTTAGAATAAACTTAAGACATTTACCGTTTCTGTGTGATTAAAAGGAGACAGAATTTCCTTGAGTCTTAACCCCTAAGGTGGAACACTGGGTATGGGTGGGAAATTGTGTGTGTGTGTGTTTCAGACAGCATTATGGTCGTTCTGAGCTGTGTCATTTGAGCATGGGCAGAGCTCCAGACTAAAGCCTGAGTTACAGCTGATTTATAATTGGTTGCACATTGTGTCGCACACTTAAATCTATAGTCAATCTATACAAGCTCTCAGTCTCAACACGGTGAACACCACATTGTGACGCGTTGTGAGCTTGCAGATCTGCTATGTTCGGAACACCTGCATGCAACAAAGTATATAAATCAGGCATAACACTTCCTACTGGCGGCGCTGGTGCACTATGTTTTTCCAGATGGTCCCACCAGCGCAAAGGGAAATATAGCCTGAGTTCATTTTAAAAAATTGTATTGGGGAGCATCTCTAGAAAATTATATTACTACCAATGCCTGTTGATCCCAAAAGCGGCAACACAGTAGAACATTTTCAAGTACGTTTTCTAAGTTCCATACAATCAGGAATTGAAAACGTAACCCAATTCGGGATTGCTCCATTAGTTTCCCGGTTAGTACTCGATGGTACCATCGAGTACTGTGACTCCAGAGGGCGCTGTGTGCACGGTTAAAACATTTGGTTCCAAGATCCAACTAGGAGCATTTTAACTGCAGCAACTTTAAGATACGCTACATCAGACTTCCCCTCCAATGGCTCCTCGTCAAAGGATTTGGAAGTACACTCATTCCAAATACAAGGCCTCCAAAGAGTCCTGGATTGCAATTTTGACCATCAATTACTTCCAACGTCACCTGTGATCAACTGATCAATGTGATAGATCTGTCAGTCAGAATTCAATAGGTCATCAATTTTTGGTGAAACAGAAGCAGAAGTCGATAAAAGGTCCAGATTTTGGGCTATATTTAACCTACCGTAATATCCTACAGATTGTTACACTGTGGCCTGTTTCGGCGCAACCATAAGACACAGCAACACTCCTGCACTGTACAATTTGCTCAAATCGAGAAAAACAACCTTTAATAGTTTTGAAAGTCTAACTGGTGGGACCCATAGAAAGAAAAAGTGTTACAAAGCCAAGTTAAATGGATGCAAATGCAACCATTTATATTCACAGTCTGGAGCCCTGTTGGGTTTCAAGGCGTGTGTGTTTGTGGGACAAGACTCACACGTTACACGCGTGTGTGCAACAGTCTGTCTGTGTGTGTGTGTGTGTGTGTGTGTGTGTGTGTGTGTGTGAAAAGGATGTACAGGTTTACAAGGGGTGTGTGTCTGTATATGTCAACACATGTACATGTATGGACGTGTGTGTGTATGAGTGCTGGGACAAACAGAACCAGATGGGCGCTGCAGTAATAGTGAAGCCCCCCGGGCAGAAGGGCCAATCATAATTGATGACGACAACCGAGGGGGGCGGTGTGTTGGAAATCCCGGGGGCAGCTTCTGATCCGAGCCGAGACCGGACTGAGAAGAACACCTCTAGGGGATCTGGTGGGGCGCCTCTAGCATCTCCATCAGGAAGGTGTCGATGGGCGTGTCACCAATCAGCTTGAAGAAGAACAGGTGCTCCAAGCACTTCAGACCAATGGAGCGAAGCGCTGGGAGCCGGAGGAGGAGCTTGGCGAACCTGAGGATGATGGGAGGGAGGGAGGGGGCAGGGTACATTTCAGATGTAGAGTTAAGGTCCAGTGGTTTTATGCAGTTTCCTGAGAATTTGACTGAGTTCAGGACAGGATATTAGCTAAATATTGTTTACAGTATACCTAACACCTTATTATAGGCTCTGTCTCATTTGGAAAGATAAACGCTGTTCGATATTGACTTTTTTTTGCCAATATCCGATATTGTCCAACTCCTAATTTCCGATATCAACTGATACCGATATATGCAGGCTTTTTGCACCAAAAGTCAACTAATTGTCACATATCTAATAAAATAAAATAGCTATAATATCAATATATCTAATAAATGTAATATAATACAGTGATGTTGTTAGGTTTTCAATGAAGTGAGTACCAGGACTCCCTGGCGGTCATATCTGTTAAGGTATACAATTTGCCCCAGTACTGGGAAACAAGTGTGCAAAAAAATGTTAGTAAATTAAAAAACAATGCATAACTTTTTGTATATTATATATTGCAATAATAATGTGTGGTTGTCACAAAATCCCAAAGCACCTCTGGACTCATGGCACGCCAGTGTGACTTGGCAGTGGCACACCATTTGATAGCCACTGGTGTGAATGACAGGCTATTTAACATGGTACAGTATTGTGTGTGCATCTATGTACAGTATGTAAGGCGCTGTGTGTTAACATTACCTGCCCTGCTGATCAGGGTATCTCTGTTTGCAGTAGGATTCCAGAGAGGCGTACACCCTCTCTCTCAGCAGCTCCACCTCACTGGGGATCGACAGGCCCTTGGCATCTGCCAACGCATACAACCGAGGATTAACGCAAAATGAAATCTCACGACGCCCCCCCACAATTGTTTCCTAAACAATTAACACAATATGTAACATTAAGATGTTTTAGTAATATTCTTCCTGCTGTTCTACATACTGCCAACAAGGTGAAGAAATCACAGATCCGAGGTTTTAACCTTTTATATGAAATATCCGAGACTAGTAAGATTTTATGGAAGATGCTTCTGAACATATTGCTAGAATGACCACTTCAAATTCTCTAACCTTAAAACAATAACCGAAAATAGCCTTGAGAGTTTGTAGATTGGCTATTTTCGGTGTGCAACATGCTTCCATTGAAGACATGCTGCCGCTGGCGATATACATGACAGGAGCTTTCATAAGAGTCAATAATAGTATTACTTACTTGACACAAATTTTGTTTTTGTGACTTTAGATTTTCTGTCATACAATAGGCTATTTGTGATATTTTTTGCTACTGCATTTAACAAAAATGTGTATATAACAGATTAAATAAATTAGTTTAATTTAACTGCTGCACCCTAGTGAGCTTTTTTGGGGTCTTTTTTGCTACTGAATTCAACACATTCACTGCCAGGGCCTTTCTAATGCTGGCAGGTAGCTTCTGCCAGCATTTGAAAGCATTCTGACACATTTTTCAAGAACCACAGAATATTTAGCTCCTGTACGATTGATCCCCTGATGGTTGCTAATCCCGGAGGAAATCACTGTGCTTCCGTGAAAAAAACAATGTCGTCGTGACCTCCCGTTCTCTTGTTATACCCAGTTGAAAATAGCATGTTTCGCCAAAAATACATAGTAAAAAGAAAAAGTTCTACTGCAAACTACTGCACCCTAAAATGTGTGTGTGTAGGCCAGTGGTTCTCAAACTTCTTCATGTCAAATTGACACTTATTAGCCCACGGACCACCATTTGAAAAGATATGCCAGGGACCCCCATAAGAGAAGATTTTTACGGCTCTATAGCAGTGATTCTCAACCATTTTAATTTCAAGGACCCCCAGTTTGACATGCATTAGGCTACGGACCCCGATTTAATGGCATTTCTATCTCTGGGACCCCAATTCATATTGTAAAATCAATGTTAATCTAACTCTGAGTAACGGTCCATTTGTACACTCTCAGAGTTACAGACCCATAAGGGTCCATTTGGTTCCTGTCCATCATTTACCTGGGTACCCCCTGGAACCCCCTCAAGTACCCCTGGGGGTCCCCGGACCCCACTTTGAGAACCAACGGCCTAAAATGCGTGTGTGTAGGCTAACCTGGATTGAAAAGGATGATGGCTCGGAGGCAGCCCAGCTCCGTCTTGTCCATCTGCATGTCTCTCATCTTACTCACCAACTCTGTCAGGACCCTATACACGTGGATGTCATAGAGGAGTGGCGGTATGGAGGGGAGGGGGGTTGAAGAATGAGAATCGAATGAGGTGTGGAGAGAAAAACATGGAGACAAAGATTAAGGACGGGGAGACAGAGAGGACAGGCGGACAGAGAGGGGGGGGGGCGGGGGGCAGGAAAGGACAGAGGAAGGAGAAAGTGCAGACTCTGTTAAGTTTATACATGGCAACAACATCTAATCTGTGGTCCGCTGTTCTCTAAATACACTGTTCTCGAACCTTTTCAGGCCTTTTCGGGACAATTTGGCCAATGTTTGACCAGTTCTTATAGTATAGTTTGTTGATTACTTTTAATGCAGTAATGGTCTTTCTTCTTTTCTTTTTTGGGGTATTAAAAAGGTCTTAAAAGTCCTTCAATTGTCACTCCACTGTCATCTGGGGACCCCCCAAAAAAATCATCTGGGGGTCCGACCCACAGGTTGAGAACCACTGCTCTACATGTCTGTATCTCCCTTCAAAAAGTAGAGCAGTCACAGCTCACGCAACTACATACAAGACAAGAAATGGAACCGCCTCCTCGGTCATTGCAGCAAGAAAAGTCTGCACCATCAGGATATGCCAATGTTTACCTGTAAACTGCTAATGTTTTAGTATAAAATTTGTATCACAGTTAACCATGAACCCTTGAACCTTAGCGTCCCTATTTGGCTTTAGATGTCAGTTGAATACTTCACAGACTGCGGTTGAAATCGATTGGCCTATGCTGCCCGCACAAAGTTTGCAATAGACAACAATGGTTATTATCTTTGACTAAACTTAAAATAATGACAATATTTCCCAAGTGTTGTTGAAAGTATGCATGGCTTTGTTTTTGAGCCACACACGGAGGAAACACAGACCTGCGCCAGACGTCAGACCTGTACATATACAAAATAACTTTGCACAATGGCGCATGCTTAAAAAGAACAGATCTACGAGCTAACATCCTGTACCTTCGCTAAGTGTTCCTTCTACTCTGCCGTTTAAATGGGCTGCTCCACGGATCTGTACAGCTGTCTGGACACAGACACACGGCGGCGCCGGCTCATAGAAAATACAACCAATAGAACAAAGACAAAATGCTTTTATCTCGGTCAGAAACAAAAACAAACCCTGTTCATTGTAACAGTTGTACCGGTCACATTGTAACAGTGCTACTTGGATCAGTAATATGTAATAATATTACTGTTTTGGCAGCTGTAATAAGTCATTACTGGGTAAAGTAATAATATCATAGTAATATATTAGTAGGCAACATGTTACTGCCCAACACTGCTCATAGGTAAAGTATTCATTTTATAAAGTGATATATTTGATATATATAAAAAATATATTTATTTATATATCACCATTTCCTTTTGGCCAAAGGAGACATAGAATGAGCAAGAGCTAACAAGTACAGGCAATGCCAACTGGATTTTTCATATTGTGGGGCTTCGCCACTGAATTTCGATTTGTGCAGCTTCAATCATGAATAGCTCACCTACAGTAGTAACCTACTATCAATAGTGAAATACTGGACGGGAAGGCCACAGCGTTACTAGATGCGATGTCTTGTTAAATTAAAACTCCACTTTTATATAGTAATTTTCCACACGTTTGAGCATGCTGCCCCAGTGCTCTGAAGAACTGGTGACCACTACAGAGACTCATAAATAGCGTTGTGAGCTTGTAGATCAGCTATTTTCGGCACACAGTGGCGTTGTGCGACAAAGTAATGAATCATGCCTAACTAATAACAGATCTCTCATAACCTAACTGGTGTGACACTGATCCTTACAGATTTCCAGAACCAAAAACATGTTAGTTCAACTGGCCTCAAGATGGTGCTATTAATCCATTAAGATCGGGAACCAAGCTAAATGATGGAGTTGGTCACCAAATTGACCCTTATAGATCTTTAACTAAAATGAAACTAAATGGACCCTTAATTTTACGCTCTCAAGAGTTAAATTATTGTTAAACATCTGCATTACTTGATTTACAAGAAGTCTACACAATTACAGAATGTAAAAGAATTGTTTTTTTGATAAACGTTTGCCTGTTATCTCTCCTAATGGCACAAAATATTTTAAGTCTTGGGTCTGAGAGTCTAAATCTCATCAAATGGTGGTCCGTGGCTCAAATGCCTAATAAATAATGGACCTTGATATGAAAAGGGTTGAAAACCACTGCATTAGGGCAGTGGTTCTCAACCTTTTCGGGCCACAACCCCCCAAAATAATCATATTTGAAGTATTAAGTCATTAAATTGTCACTTTACGGTCATCTGGGGAACCACCCCAAAAGTCAACCTGGGGGTCCCCACCCACAGGTTGAGAACCACTGCATTAGGGTGCTGAAATCTGGGATCTACAGCTGTGCTGCGACTGGCTCCTGTGTTTAAGCCATTAACCCATTTAGACCTGAGGCCGATTCCAAAAACGCCTTCTAAATCCTGACCTAAGTTTTCTGAAAAAAAGCATGTATTCAAAAATGACAAAAAAATGCATGTTGCTATATAATGTACATAGCAACAAGAACAAGGGGTTACTGGGGTTACTGTCCTGAAAGGTATAGTTACAAATAGGGGTTCCCATCCTAAATGGGTTAAGGCCGGGAAAGCATCTGTCCCTTTAGATTTTAACCACTTCACCCATTATCTTATACTTTGGCTATTCAAACATAGCAGATCTACAAGCTATATGTCTGCAATCTTTTGGAAAATCGTTGTGCAAATCTTTTTAATACATGTCTTTTCAAGTGAACATTTGTAATGCAAATCTTTGCTTCTGGGAATTCTACAAATGCCTTCTAAATCCCAACTCGCCATCATGCTGCTGCAGAACCTATATGTGGTAAGCGTATTAACCACTAGGCAATCTGCGCCCCGGTCTCTCGCTCTTCTCTCCCACACACGGACGGACGCACACTTGACTGAAAATTGCAGATCTACAAGCTCGTAGTGCGGCACTTGCCACGCGATGATGAGCTTGTATATCTGCAATTTTTTGAATAGCCAAAGAAATAAATAAAATGACAGAGATGCATTCTCGGATTGAAAGGGTTAAGATGTAACCTCTCATTGAAGCTAAACAGAGCTTGTTTTTCCCTATCGGTGCAGACTGCTGCGACCTCATTCCCAGATACGCCGGTAACCCAATTTATCAACAAATTATTTTTAATTCATCCACGTCGCTCTGGAAAGCATGACGACTCACAAGTTCATGACATGCGGTAATGGAGATAAGTCTTGTGCTTTTTGTTTTTCCAAATCGCACCACATCCTTATCCTACATCAAAGAAATCTGTTTATTACCAACATTCTACTGTCGGCACAGAACAGGGTGTCAAGTGTCGTTTGGACTATTTAGTCTCTGTTGGGTGGAAACCTCATATGTCCAAAACTGTTACTTTTCAGGATTCAAATACAAAAATACAGCTGTACAATATGCTGTCGTATCGTATAATCAAGTAGAGCGTTAATTTACAAAAAAACAAAAAGTTAGAATATGGAGACAGGAGGTTTCTGCCTGACAGCGAGGATTTGCTGAGGGAGGGAAAGGTTGTTCACTCTCCCAAGTCCCCACCCAGACCTTCCGAACCAGTCCAGGGATCTAAACCAGACCTCTACACCCCCTACACACACACACACACACACACTGTACACACAGACCAGAGCAGTATAATGGTGTGCTTCAGTGTTGACGTCTTTTTGCACACCAACCCATTA
Source organism: Gymnoscopelus microlampas (assembly GCF_963454915.1). Taxonomy (NCBI): domain Eukaryota; kingdom Metazoa; phylum Chordata; class Actinopteri; order Myctophiformes; family Myctophidae; genus Gymnoscopelus; species Gymnoscopelus microlampas. Next base: position 37,728,894 of record NC_139952.1, read on the forward strand.
GTTACCGCCACCATGGGTTCCCACTGCAGATTTCCAATGGACTTTTACAATTTGTGAACCACACAGGGAAATAATATACATATTTAAATCTTAAAAAAACAAATCTCTATTCCTTAACCCATTTAGACCTGATGTAACCTATACGTCTTTTTAGCGGCGCTAGCCGCCCTCTATACCTGGCTTTTGCGTCAACGTTCTGATTGGTCAGACACGTCAACAAAGTGATTGGTCAAGCTTCACGTGACACGTGGCTATAAACACATTATAAACACTTATTGATGACAAAATGTATCAAAGGCGCCACTACCTTCACACAGGTGTGATTTTTACCTTTCAAAGCGGGACCACATCCGTGTCACATTAGTTGGCTCCATATATAGCAACATTCATGTTTTTTATTATTTTTTCATATAATTGACATTTTTCAGAAAACTTAGGCTAGGATTTAGACAGCGTTTTTATAATTGGCCTCAGGTCTAAATGAGTTTGTGATTAACGGGTGTAATTTATGTCGTAACATGAAAACTCTATCAAGCTTATGTTACCCACAGACCTTATTTTCTGCATAAATAGAAAACCCTATGGTAAAAAAAAAACAATGACATTTGGTGAGGAAAGTGGAAACCCATTGCGAACTCACTTCCACATTTTAGGACTACAAACTATAATGCTGCGTTCACACTGGCAGCGACAAAGTGATAGACTACATGCAAGTCATTTTCAATGGAAGCCATCGACATGAAGCTAGAAACTGACACCTGGCAGTTGTCGCTGTGTGACAAGCTACCAAAAAAGAAAGGTTTAAGTGGCATCAGCTTTTTAAATATTTTTTATTGATAGTACAGTGGAGATTTGACAGGAAACGGGGGAAAGAGTCGGGGAGTGACAGGCAGCAAAGATCTGTCGAACCCGGGACTCACCATCAGGCTGCTGCAGAGCCTATATGTGGTGAGCGTATTAACCACTAGGGCATCGGCGCCCCGGTCTCTCGCTTTTCTCTCCCACACACGGACGGACGGACGCACACTTGATGACGCCAACAAGGGTGTTTAGCAAATCTGCAACAGGCGCGACAGTGTAGCTGACCACGCTTGGAAGTTTAGTAGCTTTTGGCGCCGTTAGTGTGAACGCAGCATGACACTCCACTATTAGTCCAGTGGCTTAATGCAGTTTTTTAACATTACCGTCCGTGACGAAGTGGGAAAAAGCGGCAAATTTTGCTTGATGCTCTTTTTGGACCTACTGATGGATTCTAGCCTCGCCTCAAAAGTTATAAGCCAAAAAGTGAATTGGCCTGTTTTTTAATTAGATTTTTTTTAATTCTTTTTTTTTGTTTTGGCTCCTAAGCTAGAATCCATCAGTCATAAAGAAGCTCCATGAAAAAGTTGGCGCTTTTATCCGCTTTGTAGCGGTAATTTTGCTAAGCCACCTGACTACATTCCACTGTCCACACAACCAAACATGTCAGTATACTTACGTCAACCAGGTTAATTGATGAGATTTTTCAGCACGAATGTCACAATAGAAAACTAAAGCAGTATCCACGTGTGAAGAAAATAAGAGTAGAGATGTGCGTAGTACCTTTTTGGACTTCAAACATTCCAAAGGAAACTATGACTATGTATTTGTTTTTGTGTGTGCATTTGCTTTGTTGTGTGTGTGTGTGTGTGTGTGTGTGTGTGTGTGTGTGTGTGTAGTGACGTATTTACCTGTCAAATATGGCCCCAACCTCAGCATTGTGCGCACTGTCCCTGTGTATCCAATCACAAGGCATTATTAAAATGTCATTACACAGTTGTACACAGTGTTATCACATTGGACCTTCCACTGTCTCTGCTGTCATTTGTCTTTTCAGTTTATTGCCCCTGATGAGCTTGGGCAAAATAGTAGGTCATTGTCCAGAGACAGGGTAAAATCCTGAGTGTTAATTTAACTCTTAAAGTGGAAAAAAAGGCAAATGTTTACACTGTTAAGAGTTAAATTAACACTACGAATTTTACAGTCCAATGGTGTGGTTGAGAGACCCTATCTCTGTTGCTGATCTAGGGTCAGCCAGACCCTCTGCCACTCTCTCACCGAAGACTGTCTACCAACTAAGTCTGTCTCAAAGACAAGGGGAGTGGACTGAATTAATTCTCATTAAAAACAAGCAAACAAAAGTAGATTGAAAATACCTCAGGCAGGGCCCGTTTGGATTTGAAAGATAAAGATTTGATTGAATTAAACTAATTTCCCCATTTAGTTAAAGGGAAAACTTCTGTTATTTCCTGTGAATCCTCTTATTCTATTGTGACATAACACTTCACATTACGCTCTATGGGACGAGGGCTGCTCGCTGTAGAAAAATCACCTCCAGCCTGTGTGTAAAACTCCTCAAAATGCATCATTTTACATTATCGTCTGTCGGGTGGAAACCGCACATGTCCAAAAGTAGCAGATCGACAAGCTTAAACTCGCCACGACGCTGTAGTATGATCAAGTAGGGCGTTAATTTACGAAAAAAACAAGAATATGGAGATAAAGTTTCTAAAGATTTTCTAAATAGATGGATCTACGAGCTCACCGCACGCCGTGAAGCATTGTGAGCTTGCAGATCTACTATTTTCGCTACTTATTATGATCCAATTAAAATGTATTTAAAAACATAAAACATATGGAGGTAACAATGTTTCTGCCCGACAGTGACTATATGCTGGCAGCAAAAAGAAGAGTAGAGCTCTTGACAAACAGAGCGCACTCTGAACTACCCTCCCAATAGAATCATAGGATTCAGGACAGGTTAAAACATCAGCAAAGTTTCGCCTTTAAACTTTATACATATGAACAAACGATTGGCTTACAAACTACTTCGCAACGCGTTCCGAGTACAAGAACTCTTCCTCAGTCAGCAGTGGTAAGCCTGAGGAAGAGTTCTTGTAGTCGGAAAACAACGCGTTGTAAGATCTTTGGCCAAAAGTTTGTTTGTTTGCCTGAACAAAAAAAGCTGTAAATTATCGCTGTTTGAAGTCAACTATTGTAAAACTTTTGCATTGTACAGTGCTCTCCCTCCTCAATTGTTTTTGCATTGGATTTTTGCCTCCTTGGGAACCCTAGGACTCTCCACTTTTTGGTGAGAAACTTTATACTAGGGATGGGATTATAATCGTTATCGCTTATAGTTATAAAAAACACTCACAATAATCGTATCACAGAGATTTAATATTTTTATATAAAGTATAAATTGTAATTATACTTTATAAAATGGACCTGTAAAGAGCACATTTGGTGCGCTCTTATTTCACTCTAAACAAATCGATTCGCCAAAATAGCTGATCTACAAGCTTACAACACGTTGTGAGCTCGTAGATCGTCTATTTTTGACGAAGCGTTCCCCCCAGAAAAGCGATGCGGGGGGTTCAAGTGGTTAACAACAGTGTCGTTTTAAGCATACTTTGATTATCGCGATAATATCATTATCGCAATAACTTAAGACACAATAATCGTGACATGTAATTTTCATATCGTCCCATCCTTACTTTATACAAACACATCTTATATTTTGTTATACAGTGCAGACCTGCTTCAAGGGCTCTAAGCGTGAAGTGCTCGTGACACATTATTCACAGTCCTGAAATGTATGGAAAACTCAGCAGGGAAGGGGTTATGTTAAAAAAAACAAGCCAATTCTGCAACAGCAGGAAAAGCAAGAAGCACATAACGCGCAAATTTGTCACGGATATACAACTAGATTAATGAAAGCCGTGTGATTAGAGAAAGGCAGTGACACTAAATGTTAATGTCAGATCTGCATAGTGGGGAAAAGGGAAAAACTAATTATCAACCGAAAACAAAATCAAGTGGGATTTCCCAGGCTGCTGTCATTCTGAAACAAAAGTCTGCTTCTACAGAAAGGCAAAAGGTTTGAGTAGGAAAATCAGGTAGCCCAGATAGCTTGTTTTCACCCTGCTCCAAGTTGTTCTTGCTTTTCTAAATACAATTAATAATAATAGTAATAATAATTAAGCCATTGTGTAACAATGTAATTACAGTGTAATTAACAGTGCATTGACACTTTGTGTTGAGGTTGGGGGGGTCTGAGGTTCAAAGTTGACGGTTTCTGCGAAGCTATATTCACGGCATGCTCTGTTCCAACACAGGAAAAAGATTACAAGTTGGTGAACGTCTTTGTGCGTTTTCACGTCTTTCGGAATAAGAGTAGGTAGGACGCCTGGTACATGTATGTTGTTGCACGTGTACTGTACAGCACGTGTGCAAGTTGCTTCAGTTCCATCGTAGGTCGACTTGCGTAGTGTGTGCATGTGATTGTGGGTGTGTTTGACAGTTTGTATGCATCAGAGTATGTTTTTGTATTTGTGTTTGTGTGTGCGCGCACGCATATCTCTACAAGGTAAGCATTAGTCACCAGCCTCCTGGCATGCAATGTCACCTTCCAGCAGTATCTAAAGCAGTAACAGTCACAGCCAATCAGAGCCCACCAAGAACACAGCTGCAGCCAACCAGAGGTGAGAACACAGCACTGAATACTTAGCGGTTCACTAGAGCGACTACCAACCAAATACTCAGTGACTTTCAACCGTCGAGTTTGAGTGCTGGGCAATATATACTGTTATGACTGGTAGATATTTACAAATCAATATTGACATATACAATAACAAGATTATAGAGAAATGTTATATATCTTACAACAAAGATTGATGACGTCCTCAGCGGTCTACAGTGTCCTTTTTCATTACTAAAATAATAATTGGGGGCTTTTCTGCCTTTATTTATAATACACAGTGGAGATTGACAGGAAACGGAGAGAGAGACGGTGTGTGACACGCAGCAAAGGTCGTCAGGATCGGGATTCAAACCCACGACACGCTGTCATTTAAGCCTATATGTGGTATGCGCCCTGACCGCTAGGCCAGCGGGCGGCCTAATCCTTTTTCATTTTCAACGTAACCCTGTAAACTAACTTGAGTGTGGCTCCTGGCTGGATTTAAACTAGGGTTGGGATCGAGAACCGGAGGAATCGGGGGAACCGGGTCCAACATTGAGGAGCCGGAATCGGTTCCATCACATTTGGAACAGTTTCTGGAGCCGGTTTTTAATCACACTGTCAGAGCTGGTATGTGGACTTCACCTCTGCTATACGATTACAATACTGGTGGTTTTCTAAGAGTTACAGACCTGTAAGGGTCCATTTGGAACCCTCTATAGGAATCGTTAAAGGGAACGTTAGGAGGGAATTGTCAAGGAACCAGAATCGTTAAAATCCTACCTAAAGGATCCCAACGCCTGGATTTAACATAGTGTTACATCACGGAAAGTTCATAGATAGAAAGCATAATATCAAGATATGTTACATATAGCATTGTTTGGTGCATAAATAAGATATCACTTGTTGCATAAATAAGATATCGCCCAGCACATCTAAAAATATATCATTTCTATAATTCATTATAGATTCATGGCAGATTGTAAGCGTCCCTAGGCAGGATAGCCAACTCCACCGATACAATGTTAAAGTTTGTCAGAAATAGATGAAGAATTCCATTCCAAAACAAGATATTCAACATTTGGAACACCTCAAACTGAAACATGGTGTTTCTGGTGCTTTTTAACCACTTCAACACTACACCGTTGCTGTCGGGCAGAAACCTCCTATCTCCATTGTGTTTTTTCGTAAACTTGGTCATACTACAGCGTCACACAAAAGCATCAAATGTAGCAGATCCACAAGCTCGAAACGCAGCGCGAAGCGACCCGTTTTGATCTTGTAGATCTGCAACTTTTGCTACTTTGGAATTTGAATCCTGAAAGGTAACAGTTTTGGACAAATGAGGTTTCCACCCGACAGTGACGATATACTTCATTGACTGGTCCCCCAAGGCTCTATACATGGCCTCTTCCTTTTTTTTATATGTTACTACGCCACATCTCTTCGCCGAAAATAGTCGATCTACAAGCTCACAACGCGTCGCAAGCTTATAGATCAGCTGTAGGGACGCTAAGGTTTATGTGGTTAAAGGATGGTGGATCAATGCAGTTGGTCGACAAAGTGATAAAAAACATCCAATAGATGACCATGAACTTCAATGGAAGACTTCCTCAGCATTTAGAATGGAACTCTTCGTACTCAGCTTGTGCACATTTCATTTGGATACATTGTGTGTGTGTGTGTGTGTGTGTGTGTGTGTGTGTGTGTGTGTGTGTGTGTGTGTGTGTGTGTGTGTGTGTGTGTGTGTGTGTGTGAATATATCTGATAGCTTAAGTCTGTATTTGTTTGCGTGCAAGTCTGGTATCCATGTATGTATGTATCTGACTGCATGTATACTGTATGTGTGTGTGTAAAGTACTTGTGCGCGTTGTATGTGTGCGTGTGTGTTACCTGTCGAAAATGGCGCCAACCCCTGCGCTGTGGGCACTGTTCCTGTGGACATGGAGACCCGTGGCCAACAGGATGCCATCTTTGACCGAGATAGAGCGATGCGAGAACGACGCGATCAGGAGCTCATTCCAGCCTGGTGGCACACACAAATCAATTGAAAAAGGAGTAGTTCACCAGTCAAGTCACACCAGTTCAGTCAATTACACACCCCATGAAGCCTTGAATTCATGGAGATGTTTTAATTTTTGTCGCATTCCTAGGCCAATAATTTGATGGCCGGGTCATCGGTCAATAGGAGACGCATTAGGACTCTTACCGGAGCATCAAATGATTGGCTTAGGAACGCGACAAAAACAAAAAAATCCCCATGAATTCAAAGCTTCATATGGTGTGTAATTGATAGAAAATTAGTAATTTTTGGGGTGAACAACTCCTTTAATCCCACACATATTCAATCCCGAGACTAGGGCTGTCACAATTATGAAATCTTACATGTCGATTAATTGTCACACAAATTAATTGTGTTTGTCGTTGAACACTGGAACATTATGAATAAAAATGACACTTCTGTTTGGCTTTTTAGGCTTTGAAGTTGCTGTGACAAATAACCTAAATATACAAAGAAATGACTGACATATTTAATACATTTTTACTTAAATAAAAACATAAGTAGTGGACATAGCTGATCTACAAGCTTACAACGCGTCGTATCGCGAAGCGCTGTGAGCTTGTAGATTGGCTATTTCCACTGTTTTTGAAAATAGCTGATCTACAAGCTCAGCGCGTCGCATCGCGTATCTCTGTCAGCTTGTAGATCGGCTATTTCCACTGTTTTTGAAAATAGCTGATCTACAAGCTCAACACGTCGCATCACGAGTCGCTGTCAGCTTGTAGATCGGCTATTTCCACTGTTTTTGGAAAAAGCATGGAAACAATTATGACAAAATAATTGCGATCCTCTCAAATACTTGCGATTAGGCGATTATGCAATAATTATGACAGGCCTAATCCCGAGACGCGGCGAAAATACCTGACGTCGCTCTTGGTGACTGAGCGTTTGATTGGCTGGCAAAAATAATTTGACGTGGAGACTAGACTGGTGAGACTAGGAATCGTACCAGCACGTAGCAGGATGACCTGGTCGTCGAGGGCCAATTCAGAGAAGTGGGGGATCCTCTTGGCCCATTCCACCAGGGTGAACAGCTGTTTGTCCGCTGCCTGGCAGATGTTGGTGACGGGGTCGTTGGGGCTGGGCTACACAAGGAACACAAGGCAGAGAGGCTCAACTCCACACTCATTTTCCAATATCAGCAAGACAACATCTGGATAGATTACTTGGAGAAAAAAAAAGAATTCAAAAAAGTCTTCGCTTTCACGTAGTGTCCAATTCAGGAGAAAAAGAAAAAACGCTAGCGGCGAGTGCTTGTGCGTGTTAAGATGCCAACGTGAAAATCAGTCTTAGGTTCTCAAAGTGCGGTCCAGGGACTCTCAGGGTTCCCTTTAGGGGGTTCCAAATGGACCCTTACATTTGTGTACAAATGGAACCCCCTCACCAAACAAAAACTACAAAAACAGCCTAGGGCAGTGGTTCTCACAATGGGGTCCTAGGACCCTCAGGGTTCCTTGGCGGCGTTTCCAAAACGACCCATATGGGTTTTTAACTCCATAGTTATGGGGGTCCTAGAAATTAAAAAGGTCTGAGAACCACTGGCCTAGGAGTTCATGCACCTTCAATTAGGCTTTAAAGGACGACTTCACCGATTTTCAACCTATCTTCATATAATAGGTCCTCACTAATACTCATGATAAAATGGTACAATTTTTTTCTACTCGGTCTGTGTCTCAGAGGACGGCTGTGGACAGTTAAGAAACCTGTCTACCAGTGACATCATCAATGGGGAATCCAAGCTAATAGAAACTGCAGGCTTTCTATTCCTGGAAAGTTGCAATGCAATAAAAGAAGCCATTGTTCTCGTGTTAATAAAAATCTAAATAAAAAATGTGGAAATGTTGGGAAAAAAATCATGCCTAACGATGATGTCACTGGTAGACGGGTTTCTGGACTGTCCACAGCCCTCCTATGAGACACAGACCAAGTAGAAAAAAATTGTACCATTTTATCATGAGTATTAGTGAGGACCAATTATATGAAGATAGGTTGAAAATCGGTGAAGTCGTCCTTTAAGTCCACGGATGGACCTCTCTGGAGACGAGACTCCTGCTACTCACAGAGTTGCCTCCGGACGTGCCATCGGCATGCAGCTCAGTCTTCTGCTCCACCGCCATCTCCGCCTCCAGGATCTTCTCTACCGGCATCTCCTCGTTCACCGCGCTGGTCGACTCCACCTCCGCCTCCCGCTCCTTGTTCCTCTGGCGCTCCTCCTGCACTGCTGCAGAGGGATGGCGGACAGGAGGACAAGGACGAGATGGAGGAACAGGGAGGAGAGATAGGAGTAGAAAAAAAGGAGGTTGGACCCCCCCCCCCGGAAGTAGGGAGGATTGGAAATGGTGTGAAGAAGGTATACACAGAGGAGGTGGCGGGGCGCGGAAGGAGAGAAAGTTGCGATTGAGTGAAAGATGGATAAATAAGAAGCACGAGAAACAATGAATGAAGGGATGAGAAGGAAAATTGCAGGGATGGGGAAAAGTATGAAGCGGGCAGAAAATACGATGGAGGAAACGGGGAGAAAAGGATGCACAGCGGACAGAGAGAGAGAAGACAGAAGGATAAGGAGCAGAACAAAGGGACGGGAAGAAAGAAGAGAACAAGCGAGATACACACAAATATGTACATTTCCTGGTTAGTTCACACACCTCACACCACCTTGGACTTACTTACTTTCATTCATTCATTCATTCATTCAGCACCCAGTGGACCAAGACAAACATGCCAGGAGTTATACTGCATATTGTCGTCCATCATATTACGGTAGCGCTATGAAATGTCCACACATGTGGATACTTTTTGGGGCAAAACTTCGGGTGTGGGTCCGTTAAGCAGGGTTTGGCTTGGAAACGATGAGACGACATTTGAAAACTAGTTCCTGCTCATTCAATTGTTTTAAAAAAAGGTGCACTCAGCCCTCTGTTATCCCTCTGTTAATTCATTGAGTGCCATTCACGTGTTTTACCGCTATGGTGCAACGTGACAATCACGTGTTTCACGTGTTTTTAGCAAAAAATATTGGGTTCAGAACCCAAGATATCATTATCTGAAGATTTGCAGCTCCATCCACTCCTTGTTTAACTTATAACAACTGAAAAAGGCTCTATCTCGCTTCCAAAGCACTTTTTTTTTACTTTACTTAATCACACTGGCCAGAAATAGCCAGAAATAATTCGGGCACTCAATTAGTTAAGCAAGTTATATTTTGTAGCGCATTGTGTTGCTCGTTGGAAATAGCCGAGCTCCAAGCGTACATCGCATTATGTTGCAATGTGTCGAGCTTGTAGATCAGCCATATTCAACGCACAACACCGGCACTTAAGTATAAATGAGGTCTTACACTAACATACATACATGCATGCATACATACATACACACACACACACACTCCTCTGCCCACCCTCGTCTCCCTCCTCCTTACATCTCTGCCGCTCATCCTGGACCACTGCAGAAGGAGGTAGAGAGAGGGCGAGAGGGAGAACGAGAGGAAACAAAAAACAAAAGAGGGAGAGAAGGGGAGAGGGGGATTAGTGTTTACAAGGCTTACCCCACCCCTCCCCGCTCTTCTCCCATCGCTGGCCTGCCCCCTCGCTCTCCCTGGCTCCATCCTTCTCTCTCTCCAACCCTCCTTTCCTACACTCCCCATCTCTTATTCCATTTTCCTTCATCGCGCCATTCCTCTCCTCCTCCAGACCTGAAGCCGATTCTACATGTCTCCTAAATCTTAACAGTTGTCTGAAAAACGTATCTTTCTATATCAGTGGTGCTCAATCTTTTTCATGTCAAGGACCCCCAAAATTATATGTATTCGGCCGCGGACCCCCATCAAAATATTTTGTTCCAGGGACCCCCCAGAGGCAAAGATTTGAGTTACAAATGTTCACTTTAAAAATATGTATATATTCAAAGATTTGCACACACTTTCACGATTTTTCAAAAATAGCAGATCTACAAGCTCGTAGCGTGGCACTTGGTGCCATGCTATGAGCTTGTATATCTGCTATTTTTGAATAGCGTAAAAGTGTAAAATAATGCTTTTTAGCTCAAATCTAAAAATGACACAGATCCAGGTCTTAATGGGTTAAGCCCCATGGTTGACTTTTGTAACCCTATTCTCTGGTGTTTTATACTTTGTTGTATGACAGTGTCATTGGTTCAAGAACCGTGAGGCAAGAATAGCTGATCTACAGTACAAGCTCAACATGTTGACAGCTTGTAGATATTGCTAATAATTGTTTCGCTGCTACTGAAAATGTTTACCTATAATGACATGCCCATATTTGGGACGCCAGGGTTAAGTGGCTAACATTCCTCTCCGTTTCACTCTCTACGTCTGCTCTCTCTCTCGCCTTTCTATTTTTACTCATTCTAGCTGCCCCTTGAAGGTATGCATTGTTACAATATCAAATCTGTAACATAAAAGGTCACTTTACTGACAAATAGAATGCATTGGTGAATATATAGTTTCATTACAAGAATCACAGTCTGTTATCCAAGCAAAACAAGAAAAAACACTATGAATGGTGACATGTTATTTTCTTTTTTCAGAATCATTAATAATAATCATCATTACTAAGTAGACATTAACGGATAATGTATAGTTTTATACTTCTAATAGGGAGGATAGCGATGAACTTATAAGAGTAATATGAATACTTTGCAAAGTGCATTGTTAATCCTGATTCATACGGAGTTGCAAGATCACATTTACAAGTGTAATGCGTCTCAATGTGACATGTTGAGAGCTCGTAGATCGGCTATTAGCGCAACCAATTTAAGTCAGGCATTACAGTGCATTGCATGACTTACGTAGCGTGTGCTCATGCATGACACGTAGCCCTCGCTGTCCCAGGATGTGACCCCCATGCACAAACGCCTCCCCGGCCTAGTCTATCTCCCTCTCAGCTGTCCTGTCCACTTACACTGGAGAAAATGATCAAACTGCCTCCCCACTGTTGAGTGAGTGAGAACAGGTGAGAGGGCGAGAGAAGCCGCCTCAATGGGTAATTGGGTATATAGGAGTTGGGTGTTCCATTTCCTTTGTGGCTCGATGGATAGACTACTGCCCCCCTCCATCTTCACATCATATCTCAATTTAAGACAAACAAGTTACCTTGTCTCGCTGTCAAAACTATTCATTTTGTTATGTAGACAGTACAGTTTGAGTGATGAAAGATTTATTACATCTCCTGGTGGGACACTGTACCACTGTACTGTCTCCCTTATTGCTGCTGGCCTGCAATGCACACTCACTGAGAAGTCACTCTGTGACTGTACACCCAACGCCTAAAGTACTGGGTTACTCAATTGATTAGCTCACACACAGAGTCACAATGAAACAATAACAAACTTTGCGTAATAATGCTCTGATAAAAGCCTTGCTCTAAGCTCGTATGGAGAGGGGGCACCAAACACAATGAGGTTAACATGGAGGGGCTTTGCTAAATCTTGCATCAAGATAATCTCAATCTCATAGATTTAAAAAGGATTAAGACAAAGATTAAGGCCCCGTTTAGACAACAACGGATTTCCAGAGTGGAAATCTTTGAAAACGTTCCGCCTCCCGTCTCCATGTTATGCATACTACAGCGTTTTCAATCACTGTTGCGTCACCGTGTAAACGCAGAATAAAAAGTAAGACCGCAACAGCACTTTGACGTTTTCTATTCTAGAAAATCTCTTTCACATTCGTTCTTAGGCCATTAGATGGCTTAATGCATCAGGTCAATTCCAATCAAATTCACTTTTAAAATCATCTATCTGGCACTTGTCCCTAGGTGGTAAAGCAAGCCAAAGCAACTGCTCAAAATGTATCTGTAAATGGAACTTGACTGATGTCAGGTAAATGGATCAATGCAAGGATTCTGCCACTTCTCAGCCTCATGCTACAACAACTGTTGCTGTGGGGGCGATCCAATAAACAATCCTGCTGCCCCCCCCATGTCGCTTCCTCAATTGCAGCACCAAACTGAAGAAATGCAGCAGTACTCTGGACTCCCAGCTCATTGAGACATTTTCATCCTCTCGTGCTAAAGCCTGATTTAGGGGGGGGGGGGCATTAATTATATCAGCTAGGTGTAGCAGGGCCTGATTCATGACTGGACACCTGAAACCTGTGACGTACGGTAACCGGTTTCCGTGAATCGGGGTCTCACCTTCCCTCTTCATGCCCATGGCTAGGCATTTCTGATAACGGCAGTACTGGCAGCGGTTCCTTTGCCTCTTGTCAACAAGACAGTCCTTGGTGTCGCGGCAGGTATAGCTGAGGTCCTTACGAACCGTCCGCTTGAAGAAGCCTTTGCAGCCCTCACAGCTGTACACGCCGTAGTGCTTACCTGGTGGAGGGGAGGAGAGGACATAATGAGTGAATTAAAAAATCTAATTTTGTTGATCACAGGATCCACATAGATACGTCGTGGCTCCAATGTGCTCTCAGACGTCATGTCACAGCCTGTGACGTCAGTCTTCTATGACAGTGGTTCTCAAACCTTTTAATGTCAAGGACCCCTAAATTGATGTTTGTCGGCGGACCCCCATCTGAAAATGTTTTGTGCCAGGGATCCCCAGAAGAAAAGATTTGTTAAAAAATTCAAAATTATAAAAATAAATGTGCAAAATTGTTTTCTAAATAGCAGTAGATATGCTATTTTTGAATAGCCAACGACTAAAGGGATCAAGTGGTTAAAATGATTGTTATGCTATATCAACTCATTTTGCTGGGGACTCCCTGGAACCCCCCCCCCCCCCCCCCTTTGAGAACCACTGGTCTAGAATGAAATAAGCATGACATAACTCCACATTTGGGCAGGGTTTCAGCTAGATCACAGCCTCGTTGACTGACTTACATTATAACATTTAATGAGGAGCATGATACTGCATTCTGTTGAGTCAATAAAACAGTCTACATGGATTAAAGCAAAATAAAATATTATGACTGAAAAATGTTGTATGGCCAAGTCCTAATGTGCAATTTGTTAAACAGTGTTAAAAGGAGCCCCCCACACTAGTGCCGTTTCCTAAACAATTAACACAATAGGCCTATGTAAAGAAATCACAGCTTGAGCCTTTAACATATTGCTAGTTTGACCACTTCAAATGCTCACATCTTAAAATACTAACCGAAATCAGCCTCGCTGCGCAACATGCTTTCATAGAAGACATGATGGCTTTTATGAAATCCAAATGACTGAAATGAGTTGTGGCGACATCAATCCATGAGTCTAGTAAATAAAGGGACATATTTGAGATGTGCTCCCATTAGAACTACATGATTATAGTTATGTACATTTCATTGTGTTGGCCTAGTATTCGCCACAGGACAATCCGAGGTGCGTATCTCAAGTTGTGGTTAATTAAATCCAAGAATCGCTCGGTAAACCAGGCAAAGTATTGCAGGGTAATCTATTAGTCCTCCACTGGAAAAAGCAGTGATTGTAATTGGGTTGTTAGGGTCACAGTGACCTACTTTTGGTATGCAGCACACGGGCTTCCCTAGATGTAACCATATACGTGTATCTACTGTACATTCGCTCATCCTAGGCCTTATGGTACACAACAAGATATGCTCCAGCCAAGACCGAAGACAGACAGAATGTGACACATGCGTTCCCATGTAACTGAATAACAATTTAGGTCATCCTAGGCCTTATGGGGTATGATGAGGCGCCTCTGGTTCAATATCCGGCTCCAACTGGCTTCGTGTCAAAGTGTCCTTGAGCAAGACCCTTAAGGCCATATCTTGCCTTGCCTTATGCCTTAACTTTTTGGGCTATTAAAAAAAAAGAATTAAAATAGTGAAAATAGCCGATCTACATCGACAAGTTGTGAGCTTGTAGATCGGCTATTTGAACCATTTTAAAATGTTTTTCCAACATGAAATAAAAAATGCCAAAGAAAGTTTAGGCATAAGGGGTAAGGCAAAATAAGGCCCTTAACCCCTAACTGCTCCTAATGAGAAGCACTTTGGACAAAGGCACTATATACTGTAAATGCACCATTTATAAGAGATATGCATGTAATGTGTGTAGTTTTACTAATTCAAAGTATGATAGCGTTTGCTGTGAGGTTTTACGCTTTATTTGAGTTGTGCAGTGGAGTGGTGTGCGTTCTTCTCACCAGAGGATCTGTCTCCACAGATGGCGCAGAGGCGTTTCTGGGAGAGCATGGGCCCGCCGGGGCTGTGGGGCGACAGCTGCTTCAGGCCAAACGGGGGCTTCACGTCGTCCGAGCTGCTCACGGCGTGAAGACCCGACATGGACACTGTCGAGTTGATCTGAGGGAGAGATAATAATCATATTTGAAATGGGGGACCACCCACCCTGACAAGTAGGAGTTGAGGCATTAAATTTAGTTTGACTCAGTTCCACAGATAAATATTCACAACGCCTCGCAATGCTTGTAGCTTGGCTATTTTCACAATTTTTCTTTCTTAGGTAATATTTGACAATTTGGCCATAGTTTGACCATTCTTTGTAGTGTAGTTTGTTGGTTACTTTTGATGTAGTAATGGTCTCATTATTAGTTTATTTTCTTCATTTTAGAGGTATTAAAAAGGTTTTAAAAATCCTTAAATGGCCACTTTAGAAATGTGCAGATATACTGTATACACTTTTACTGTATGTTGGATTGTTTACTGTTGACTGAGAAAACAATGTTGCACATTAAGCTAATAATCTGGGGACCCTCCCAAAAGCATTTGGGGACCCCCAGTTTGGGAACCATTGACCTATGGAACCACAAATGACTCCTGCTGGCGTACACAACTTCTTTGCTTTTTTTTTTACCAAATGAACCCTGGAATCACTTTTCTTGGGGGCGGACATACAGTATGTCAGAAACAGAAGGTCTACCAGCTCACAATGCGTTGCGATACAACTCGACAAGAGATTTGGTGTAGAGGGGGGAAAAAGGAGCGGACTAGTAGTCAGGGGTTGACACTAACGGTTGCCCGACTGCCTGTGGCAGGTAAATAAAACGTTCAGGCAGGTGGAGTTTGCTTTCAGGTTTGGGCAGGTTTGGACCTTTGGACAAGTGTGTTTGAGTGGGGAAGCAACAGTCTTTAGTTTCGCTATAAACGCAACACAAGACATCTGTGGAATATAAAATAAGTCATATTGTGTATTGAGATATTTGGCATAAATATTGATATATGTCCATATCGCACAGCCCCAGAATTTGCAAGTAAAGTAAAAGAATAAGTGTTCAAATGAACGGTAATTAATATTTTACCTATTACGATTTACTTTTCGGGCAATTGGACATGACCTTTGGGCAAGTAGAACATGACCTGTACTTGACCTACGGGCAAGTGCCTCTGAGACCTTAGCGTCTGACTCAATAAAGTCAGTGGGAAAAACACATTTGAGAAATGCCTAAAATGTATAAGTCTTAACAGCAATTCAGCCAAATGTGTGGTTGAATGACTGTTTTGTATTTTCATGCACTTTGCCATGCCGATGAGAGAATGATAAAGCTATTTATTTCCAATGTATGGAGGGCACCCCGTCTTCTGTGATCCTTCTTGAGGCTTCTTCCTTTTCTTGAGGTTCCGATTCTACAAAATGTCTTCTAAATCTGAACAGTTTTTTGAAAAAACCTATGTTGCTATAGTAGTGGTTCTCAAACGTTTCCATGTCAAGGACCCCCAAAATGATGTATTTGGCCATGGACAACCACCCCCCCCCCCCCATCTCAAAATACACCCCCAGAAGCAAAAGATTTGAGTTACAAATATTCACTTTAAAAATATATTCAAAGATTTGCACAAATTTACATTTTTTTCCAAAAATAGCAGATCTACAAGCTCGTAGTGTGGCACTTGGTGCCGTGCTATGAGCTTGCATATCTGCTATTTTTGAATAGCCAAAGAGATCTAAAATGACACAGATGTGTTCCCGGTCTTAATGGGTTAAGGCCCTACGGGTGTCGTTTTGTGTCCTTTGTGGGCCAATAAAGCCCTATGAGACTGTGATGAAGGGCGAATTGACCTCCTTCCTAATCTCAAGACCCCTCACCTGTGGGCTGCTTATGGGCCCGTAGCCGACGGAGGGCGTGCCGGGAAGGCAGGGCGAGCCGAGCGAGGAGCTGATGACGGAAAAGGGCGAGCCGATGCTGCTGATGGGACTGTTGACCCCTGCGGTGGTGATGGAGGGCAGGGAGGTCATGAGCGCCGCCGCCGAGGGCGCCAGGGGCGGGGAGCGCTGGCCCGATGGAGGGGAGGAGACAGAGGAGCTGTCGGGGCTCCGAGAGTCTGGTGGTTTGGACATGCAAAGAGAGGGTGATGTAAAGAGGCGAGAGAGAGAGGATGGAGAGAGGGAGAGAGAGAGAGTTACGTAATTGTCACAAATCTTGCTATAACCACTTAAGACCTATTTTATACTTTGCCACATACGATGGTGTCATGCGAAAATAGCCTATCAACAAGCTCACAATGTCTCACATAAATGCGTTGTGAGCTTGTAGATATATTTGTGATTTTTTTGGAATTTTTTCAAAAACATTAATTGAAAATGTTTGCTCATAATGATATATATCAAAAACTAGGAAGCTGAGGTTGAAAGTGGCTAATTATAGCAGTAACAACAAGAACACTGTACAGTTAAACTGTCTGTAGTGCGAGAAAGATGTGTATGTAGTGTGTACTGTAATTTTGTCACTTTAATAACGATGCATTAAGGCTGCACAATATATTAGTATATTATTGTATATCGCAATATTAGTTTCCAGAGTTTCCAGTCGATATCAGAAGGCTAAAATACATTTTGAACAACCCCCTGCTCAAGTGTACCCGACTATTCACGATGGGCGCCAAGGCCAAACACAGCAGTTCCACTTCCACCATTCAGAAGCTTAGCAGAAAAGGCTATGCAAAGACATGCAATAAAAGACTGCCATTATGTTTCCTAAATCATTGAGAAAATTAGTTTTACACACATAATAATACAGACCCCTTTTCCAGTGCATTCCTAAGCCTCGCCTTACTATATTTTTTCAAGTTTCAGAAATGTAATTATGTTATTGTACCACGTGTGAGGGTGCGTGTCGGTATGCTTGCGAGTGAGTATACTTTATGCTGTATCTATTGTCTATGGTTGCTTTATTTATGGTTTGCTATTGTTGTTCACTTTTTTTTACTTTTACTCTGTTGTCGTTCTCTGCTGAATTTCCCCCCTGGGGTATTCATTAAAGTGGTATCTTATCTCATGTTAAAAAGGTTTCTGTGTTATTATCATGATTCGATTTATATTGTTTTTGCAATATCAAAATCTGCACAACCATTTGACTTTGGCAGGCAAGCAACATCATTAAGAGGTTGGTGGTCATTTAAAAAAAATCATATTTGGCGAGAAATTTGAAATTTATCAGACACTGTGGCTGGAGGACAAAAAATACAACTTCCTGCCCTATTACTGGGATAAGTACTAGTGTGTAATTTGTGCCGCCCAATATATCGATATTATATCGATATCGTGAAATGAGACTAGACATCGCCTGGGTGTCTGTCTTTTCCTTGTTTTAATCCCGTCAGCCTTATTTGATACTTTCACAACATGCTCAAAACAACACGTTGTGAGCTTGATGGGCTATTTTTGCCATTTTTGAACAAGATGTTGTCCGAATATTTACTATCCAGTAAAAAGATAGTGATATTTGATTCTGCCCATACAGCCCAGCCAAACTCTATGTGCAATATTATTTCCCAACTTCTTGTCAAGTCAATTACCAGGGACACATTTCAATACCAGGTGCATGAATGTGATAATTCCTCCTGACACCTGACCTTTTGGGGGACGGCGTGTTTGTGTGTGAATGCACAACCTCACATGCGAGGTTGTGCATGCGAGGTTGTGCATTCACACATGATTGGCATTCACACTCACGGCCATTTAAAAAAAAATGAGCACGAACGAGACGCAAGTCCTTCAATGTACGCCCATGCATTAAATATGCCTGATGCATAGTTGAGGCAGGCTAGTTTGTCCACACACAATTTCGTAAAGTGCAAAGTTATCGTGTTACAAACAGAACTGGCACTTGCTGATGGGACTGTGTGGCTGCCTGGCAGAGGGGGTGGAAATATAGACATTCAGCCTATTGATTTATTACAGCTCATCGGCCTAAATCACAATGTGACACCAGTATGGACTCTTGCTGAGGCAGCTGACAAATGCTGTGACATAGTATCAATGCGATTCCCCAGACGAAACCTTTGTTGTGCCCTGCAGTCTTGGAACTATTTCTGTCACCGTAATTTGTATCCATTACATTCCTCCACACGCTCACATCAATGTGCAAGGCTGTCATGCCATTATATCTCAATTTTTAAAATGCAGTTCGCTCTGGTCTGATACTAGTTGTTCCGGCACCGATACCAGTATCAGAAAAGTCTATGCCATTCCCATATACCACATAATTCATCACATAAGTCATTTACAATAATATTTTGAATGCTTCAGTTGATCATGTTGCACTGCTGTTTTATATATGTTTTAATTTGTATTTATTCCTAGATCAGTGGTTCTCAAACTATTTAATCTCAAGGATCACCATAACTCTGAGAGTGTACGGGTCCATTTGGTTCCATTTGTACACTCTCAGAGTTACAGACCTGGACCCGACTTTGAGAACCACTGTCCTAGATCTTTTTTAAACTACAGTTATTGGATTCGGGAAGGAGAAATGGTATCGGTACATCTCTGGTCTGATACACTTTGGATAAAAGCGCTATATAAATGCACCATTTACAGCAAAACCCTCAGTGATAAAAGTTATCCATTTTTAACTCTTAGAGTATACAAATGGAACCAAATGGACCCTTACTGGTACATTTCAGATATGTTTGCATTACTCTTCAGAGTTAATTTAACAGAAGAAACGCCAATATATCACGCAGCAGCCAGTGTTGTCATGTCGTCTCACCTCTACTGTCTCCCATGTTGACAGACAGACTGGCTGCCTGGGGGACAAGAAGACAGCCTGGAGAGGGGCGGGTCGGTAGCGACTCAAGTCAGACGTGCTTCACTCCGTCAGCGGCCCGCTACCAAACTGTAGACCGCGGACTGCGGCCCAGGGCCCCGAGGAGGTTGGGGACCAAAAACACAGCTGAAAAATTCCAACACAAGAGACACAGATTGAGAGAGAATATAGAGCTCATAACGTCAAAAAAAATAATATATCCGCACAACAAAAACAATTATTTTTTTTTGTAATCCCCTCACCTCCAACGTTGTCATATAATAACGCCCGAGCCTGTCAATGTGTCTAGTATTATTTTATTTGTAGGCATATTATTTTTCTATCAAGACAAGGCAAAGCCAGCTGATCAGCTGATCCCAGGCCTGCCAAGCAGAGCCTCGGTAACCTTACAGAGAGTGATCTATTGAACTGATCGTCCACTTCGTATCGATTACTGACCCCCAGACAGACAGTGTGAATAATACAGCTCAACACACACACACACACACACACAGACTGAAACGTCCCGTTCCAGCAGATAGGTGGAGCCCCCCCCGACCCGACGAATGGCAACAAACAAACCAGCTTTCTAGGCTCAGGGCTAAATAAGTTAGCATTAGGGCTAGCTCGTAATCAGTGTTGCCATGTCCGCTTATTAGAATAAGCGACTTTGACCTTGTTTTTCCAGTAATGTTGCTTGTAAATATTTGTAGTTGTGGGTTTTCTGGGCTTGTTTCTTGAAAGTGTAGTTGCTCATTTAGGCTTGCTTCCAAATGTTTTAATATTTAAACCAGTGGTTCTCAAATATTTGCATGAACATGTTTTGTGCCAGGGAGCATTTGTGTTATTAGTTTTTTGTTTGTTTTTTATCTTCAAAATATTCCACATTTATTTAAAGATTTTTTAATAGCAGATCTACAAGCTCACATCGCGACGCGTTGTGAGCTTGGTCATCTGCTATTTTCAAATAGCCGATGCTATTTGAAAGGTTTTAAGTGCTCATCATGTGGCCTAATAGTCTCTTCTTTAGGGCATTGGTACCCCCTGGGGGTTCCAGGGGGTCCCCAGCTAAATGATGGATAGGAACCAAATGGACCCTTGGGTCTGTAACTCTGAGTGTACAAATGGAACACTCTCAGTGTTCTCTCATTTGTACACTCTCAGAGTTAAATTAACATTGATATTATTACAATATGAATTGGGGTCCCAGAGATAGAGATGCCATTAAATGTGGGTCCGCCGTAGCCCTAATGCATGTCAAACTGGGGGTCCTTGATATTCAAGTGGTTGAGAATCACTACTAAAGCCGTAAAAAATCTTCTCTTATGGGAGTCCCTGACTTATCTTTTCAAATGGGGGTCCGCGGGCTAATAAGTGTCAATTTGGGGGTCCTTGACATGAAAATGTTCGAGAACCACTGCTTTAGGGCTCGTTACCTAGACCTGGTTGCTTAATGCGTATTTCTCACACAATCTGGCAACGCTGCTCGTAAACTGGGCTACTTTCACTGCATTCGTGGCTATAATAAATTCAGTCGCCACGCCGCCCGCCATGATGCGACACAAATAACGCGAGTGTCTCGTCGTAAAAGCGACACAACTAACTACAACCAGTGTGAAACACAAACAGTACATGTAACAGTATAGGTACATTTAACATAGCTAGCTAATGCTAAGCTAGCTATAGATGCTAAAGCTAAGCTAGATGCTAATGCTAAGCCAGCTATGGATGCATTCGCAGCAGCAGCAGCAACACGCATGCTAAGAACAAGTGTTTTATTGATGCTGCGTCATACATTATTAATCAGATGATCGGTAGCCAAGTAAACGGAATAAAACAACAACAACGCATGCAGTAAATAGACAGACAGTCTGGATTATTACTGACGTTTGTGAAGGCACCGCTTCCTCGCATGAAATGATGTGTGGAGGGACTCTCTCTCAGACTAGGCCCCGTGTGTGTCTGACTGTGTTTGTGTGGGTCTGCGCGCACGTGTACGTGCGTGCCAGACTGCCAATGTTGCCAGGTTTTGCGGTAGAAACAAGCATTGCAACCAGGTCTATGAAAACAAGGCCAAAAGAAGCAACATAATGTGTATAGGCCACATGATGAGCACTTTAAACCTACAGTGTATATACTGTACATTGGCTATTTGAGAATAGCAGATATGCTATTTTCAAAAACGATATAATAATAATTCAGATGGGGGTTAGGTTAGGGACAAACACATACTAATTTGGGGGTCCATTACATGAAAATATTTGAGAACCACTGGTTTAAATAATAGTTTTTAAAAAAATGGAAACTAGGCCAAATAAGCAACTACACTTTAGAAACAAGCCCAGAAAAACGCAAACCGCAACTACCACAAGCAACTTCACAGAAAAAGAAGCCCAAAGTCGCTTATAATAAGCCGACATGGCAACACTGGTGCGTGTCTCCCCCCCCCCCCCCCACCCACACACACACACACACACACACACACACACACACTTTGGCTCGCAGTACACGGACCCCTCCCTCCCCTGCCTGCAAGAATGAAATCGTGATGATGATGGTGTGTGTGTGTCTGGGTGATTTGACATTATGTTCTCTATCTAGTATAATGGTACAGCAGTGAGCAGTGGCTGTGGAAGTTATTGCAGGTTGTGTGTGTGTGTGTGTGTGTGTGTGGGGGGGGGGGGGGGGGGGGGTGTTGCTGATGATGCTGGTGTCAGGATGAAGTGGATGGTCCTGCTGTTGCACCTCTCATGGCACTGATGTGTGAGTGACACAAGAGGTCGAGAGGTCATTACAAGTTCACATCTCATGGCACTGATGTGTGAGTGACACAAGAGGTCGAGAGGTCAAGGCAAGTTCAGAGCTGCATTTGAAGTGCTCAGGGGGGGTTATTGACAGATAACGGTCAGGGTATTGTGTATGTGTCTTTATGGAGGGTAAACCCAACTGTTTACTGTACATATTTTTCTCTTTTTATATTATTGTATATTATTGTTTGTCTTTAAATGTCTCTATGAATTGAATACACAGGACCACAATGCAAATAAGCCCTTTGGACTTTTTTTGTGGTATCCTTTTAGCACCATTTGTATAAATCTGTACCACTGTACCTTTTTTGCAACTGTTAATAAAGTATTCAATCAATCAATCAATCAAAATGTTTCTTGCATTTTGCAAGAATATTATGTGGTAGTACTAGCTAACTCTTTAGTTATCGTGGCAAGGTTTTCTGTCTGGTTTTTTGTATTTTTTGCCACTAGAAAATACAGAGAATAGCACACCATTATTAATAGTAGTCTACTTTAGTTTCTTTATACCCTGCTTGCAAAGTGTTTCATAAAGCTAATAAAAATATACACCATAGGCATACTAATGATTACAATATTACAAAATAGATAAATTATGTGCAATATACAATTTAGGTATTTACAGTTAGCAGACACTTTTATCCACAGCGACTTAAGTGTAAGGCATGTAAGAGGCATTTTACTTATTTAACTAACATGTTGGACATTGTTAGCACAGTCTGGCAAAGAATTCCACACCAATATTTCACTCCATACTGTACTTGAATGAGAATTTGACTAATAACAGCTCTTGGATTTTGAATCATGTAACCACAAGATAAAGAAAATAATTATAACAAATTGGGGTAGAGCAATGTAATGATGACGATAAAAAAGCAAACATGAGATCAGATCTACAACATTTAAAGCCATTTAAAAGATCATACTATCCCTGATGGGAAAAGCCATTCATTAGGATTTTATTGTGACTGTGATTTGGACAATTTCAATTTGCTGATGTTATGGTACCCTCTAGGGGTAAAAAAGTGAATCACACAAAACAGAACTACAACTAGAAAGTGTGCTCCTTGGAGTGCAGATCACCGGCAGGCCGGGTTTCCTACCCAGGGCTGTGTTGGTCGTGGGTAGTGTTGGGTACCGTTTCTTTTAAAAGTACCTCATTACGTTACAGGAATCATTACTGCTGTTATATACGTATTCTGTTACATTACAGGATTACCTTGCGGCAGTGGCTCAGGAGCTAGAGTGACAGCTTGGGAACCGGAAGGTTCGGAGTTCGATCCCACAGTTAGTGTCAAAGAGTCCTTGAGCAAGACGCTGAACCCCTAATTGCCCCCGATGAGCAGGCTGGTGCCATTGCTGTTTCAAGAATCAAGAATGAGGGACCTTGTTGTTGTGTGCTGTTTATAGGCCTACTGTATGTGTCATGACATCGCAAAGTGGGTTTGTGTTTGTGCAAACACATTGCCACTCTCAAAAGACTCAAGACATCCACAGCCATCGGAGGCAACATGCAGCCAGGCTGTCTGTCGGCCTTGAGTGGAGGGAGATAGCCTTTATATCAAATACACAAATATCTGCCCATGGCTGAAGTAAGGCACAGCTTCACTCAGCTAAGGCTTGGGCCTTACTGTGCCTAAATCTGCGCCTGATGAGGCCGATTTGAAAAATGTGGGATGGCGGTTCTTTCTTGGTCTACTGGGAGTGTGCGTGCAAAGTTTGATGGCATTGGCAATCGGTCCAGCGGTGCTGGAGATTAGCTGTTCACAGAAGGTCAGATAGACAGACACAGACGGACGGACAGGGGCAAAAACATATATGGCTGACATTATAACGTTCATGTGAATTGCCTAACACACACAAACTGGTCTCGATAGCCATGTCATTGATCAGTGACTCTGGACTGGTCCATGTCATTCAAACATTTTATTGAAAATATGGCAAAATATTGTTGTGGGAAATTGTTGTGGGAAAACTGCAAGTTAATGCATATTCTGTAGATTTCGTGGAATTTGCATTAAATCATGCAAAATGGCATTTCAATTGTGTTGTCCTGCACTGTCCCATGTGAGGTTTAAATATCAGTATTGCTCTGTAAGTGTCAACTTGTTGCAGCAAGACAATATTTAATGCTTGGTGTACACAGGGTGATTCTGTCTCACCTCTCTCCTCTCCTCTCCTCTCCTCTCCTCTCCCTGAATTCCAGATTCCGATTCCAGCTACCATTCCGTTGCTGCCTAGCCTTTATTGAGTGGCAGATGGAACACAGACTCTTCTGTCAATAATACCAGAGTCTAGGGAAGCAGTAGAGAGCATTACAGCGGGAGACAGACAAATAAACATGTGTTTGTTTATGTAGTGTGTGTGTGTGTGTGTGTGTGTGTGTGTGTGTGTGTGTGTGTGTGTGTGTGTGTGTGTGTGTGTGTGTGTGTGTGTGTGTGCGTGTGCGTGTGCGTGTGTGTGTGTGTGTGCAGCGTGTATGCGTGTGTGTGTGTGTGTGTGTGTGTGTGTGTGTGTGTGTGTGTGTGTGTGTGTGTGTGTGTGTGTGTTTATGTGCGTGTGTGTGTGTGTGTGTGTGTGTGTGTGTGTGTGTGTGTGTGTGTGTGTGTGTGTGTGTGTGTGTGTGTGTGTGTGTGTGTGTGTGTGTGTGTGTGTGTGTGTGTGTGTGTGTGTGTGTGTGTGCTTGTTTGAGTCTGTGGGTAGGTTCATTCATATCGGTCAAACCGTGGGATGCTTGCATTCATCTGTGCATTTGATTTGTTTGTTTACTTGCTGACTGTATGTGTGCTTTTAACTGTTTACATCATGTGAATGGGTGGGAAGATTGTTTAATGTATTGGCCGGTGTGTATGTGTGTGTGCGTGTGTGCGTGCGCGCGTGCGTGCGTGTGTGTGTGTGTGTGTGGTTTGCGTGCGCTGTGTGAAGGATTAGGTCGCAGTGTGTGTCCACCAGTGATTAGGCCCGTCAGTGGGCCTGTTGTGCATTCACTCCGCTCATTAGCATATTAATGCTGCCTCCCTCTTGATCTCTCCCTCTTTCTCTCTCTCGCTTTCTCTCTCCTCCTCCTCGCTCTCCCCATACTCGCCCTTTCTTACTACATATTTCCCAGACCGCGGCTGTAGCTTCCTGCCGCCTGGATCTATAAATCTCACCAATTTGCGTTGCTCGTGCTGTGAAGCAACAGACCTGCGTTATCTCCCACACGGAATTTCAAAAGTGCCTTGTCCTCTTTTTCCCTCCAGAAAATGGCCTCTCCTCTCCTCTCCTCTCCTCTCCTTCACTTTTACTCTGCCCCTCACGCTCTGTCTCTCCTCTCTGTCTCTTTGTCAACCTCTCTCTCCCATTCTATCTGTCCCCGCTACCTTGCACAAGTTCTCACTCTTTATTTCCCCTTTTCTCTCTCTGTCTCTCTCTCTCTCTCTCTTTCTCTCTCTTTTTCTGTCTTTCTCTCTGCAAGTATGGCCCCGCAAGAACTTCACCAAACACAGAAAAACGCACACAGAGGCACTCATGCAGAGGATTCGAGAACACACACACACACACACACACACACACACACACACACACACACACACACACACACACACACACACACACACACACACACACACACACACACACACACACACACACACACACACACACACACACACACACACACAGGGATTCATGCACCTCCTCATTCATTCTCACTTTCCCCTCCCTCTCTCAGCCATTCCCAGGGCGTGCGTGGTACCAGTGCAAATTTAGCAGGACCCTCTTTCAGATGTCCGGTGAAAGAAGGCGACAGCCAGCCCGAGAACAGGGGAGCTGAAGTGCAAACCGGACACATTCAACTGTACTTAACACGGTGAGTGCTATTCAGCCCCTTTATGCCTCTTGCGACTCCAGCCATCCAGTAGCCACCGACCCACAGACTCTAAACTCACTCCTATACCAACACCACCTTTCCCTAAAATTCTCTGTGTTGATTTAATTTTGAGAGTCTCCTAAATCTCAACAGTATTCTGAAAAACGTGGATCAGTGGTGCTCAATCTTTTTCATGTCAAGGACCCCCAAAATTATATGTATTTGGCCGCGGACCCCCATCAAAATATTTAGTTCCAGGGACCCCCAGAAGCAAAGATTTGAGTTAAAAATGTTCGCTTTAAAAATATATATATTCAGAAGATTTGCACACATTTTCACGATTTTTCAAAAATAGCAGATCTACAAGCTCGTAGCGCGGTGCCGTGCTATGAGCTTGTATATCTGCTATTTTTGAATAGCCCAAAGTGTAAAATAATGCTTTTTAGCTCAAATCTAAAAATGACACAGTTCCAGGTCTGAATGGGTTAATTGGCACACACCAAAGATCCCCCCCCCCCCCCAAAAAAAAATCCAAACATTTACTGCACTACTTTGTAACTTTTAACCATTTAAGCCCTTATTTTCACAAGGAATTGTGAAAATGAGCCGATCTGCAAGCTCGAGCTTGGCTATGTTTTTGGAAATGTTTAAAGTCTGAAAATGTTCACCTATAATGACATGCCCCAAATAGGCATGTATCAAATCAAATATATCAAAATAATATCAAGTGTTTTAGTCTTAATGATTAGAGTTAATGGTAGCCTTTGTTAATTAAGTGGGGCCGCAAATTAATAATCTGTTGATTATTCTTTTATTTCATTAATCTGTAATTAATTTGACCATACATCGAAAGGAAAGTAATAAAGAGCAAAATGATGGTAAATGTTCATCACAAG
The DNA here is from genome assembly GCF_963454915.1 of Gymnoscopelus microlampas. Classification (NCBI taxonomy): domain Eukaryota; kingdom Metazoa; phylum Chordata; class Actinopteri; order Myctophiformes; family Myctophidae; genus Gymnoscopelus; species Gymnoscopelus microlampas. Next base: position 37,755,940 of record NC_139952.1, read on the forward strand.
TTATGTACAAAGACAAGCATTCACATTCTATGGGAAGTTGTAAATAGCACATGATATGTCACGAAACACATGAGTTGATTTCTGGCATTTCATTTGATTAATTTTGTCAAATGGTTAATCTGTAAATTGATTCATTATGTCAATCTTATCCTATAAAAGAGTATAACTTGATTTGGAGTCACTTTAAAGACATTGCTGCAGTCCTCTTTGCAGTTTGAAATTTTCTCTTCTTTCTTACATGAAGTGAAAGTTCCCATGGTCAGTTACCTTTGTATCTTTGACTAATATTGGCTCTACAGGTAACTTTTTAGACTCTCAGAGTCAAATTAACACCAGGCGGCAAGGAATCTCTGCTGGAATTGAAGCTTTCTTCCGGGTTCTCTTTCAGAGTGCTTTTCCTATTAATGGCCCAGCAAATGTCGCCATTTCATCTTCTACCGGTCGCAATACATTGTAATCTCAGTGAATGTGAATGAGGTTTTGGGCAGACTTTATACTTGATTTTATTACCTTAGGAAACCTTTTCATAAACACTTTATGTTTTCAATCGCTATAGTTTAAAGTCTTTTTTAAATCATCATGATATTCGTTTAGTAAATGATGGTCCCATTCATTTAAAAAAATAATGATAAAGTAGGGTATGTTTCCAGGGTTGCAGCCAATAGCATTAATTTCAGGTAGCACCGAATATAGAAAGATGGAAAACATGCTTCAAAACGTGTCTGTAGAAACCAATGGCGTCACTTTTTCCATTCTTTTTTACAGTCTATGATTAACACTCAGGATTTTGCTGTGTATGTTTTAACCCTTCTACCATGGATTTTGATCGCTTAAAGGAGCACTTTAATCATTTTCAACCTTATCTTCATATTATTGGTTCTCACTAATGCTCATAATAAGATGACAATTTTTTGTCTACTCACTCTGTGTCTCATTGAGGGGCCTTTCTCTTCCTGGAAAGTTAGCATGTTCTTGCATTAATACAAATAATAACTGTAATTGGAGCTTCGGAACTAGTCACAGCCCTCCTCTGAGACACAGATTGAATAGACATAAAATGATGCCATGATCATTAGTTAGGACCACTTATATTCTGCATTCTTTAGGGGTTAAGAAGACCCCTAAAATGTGTTGGTTTCTATTCTGGCAAGGTCACAGACAGAGAACAACGCTACTAGAAAAATATTGTGTTATTTAAAGAGGTGGTGCCATGGTTTTGCACTTTTTCTGTTTTTCATGTGTCGAGGTTGATTGAACTTCATTAAGCCCCCTGGTGGTGTTTTATGTCTTCTCTGACTATTTTGAGTTTCTTCCTGGAGGCTGAAACCTTGAGGGTCAAACGTGCCAATAGAAAAACAGCGCTTTAGTGACATAGTAAAAATAGACCCTCCCCCTCATTATCATAACACAACAGGTGTGGGCATGAGGAGGAGGAGGGACTAGGACAGGTCGGTGGTGCTAAGGTGGTGGAGGAGGTGCTAAGGTGAGAACCAGGTATACTTAATGAACTGGAGGCGTGTCCACAGAAAAACAATTTTAACACTTTTTGTACACTTTTTTGAAAAAACGTCTTCCTCCTAGTATAACCATAATACCTGATTATTATGTTTTAGGGGGGGGGATCACTGAAAATCACGGCACCTGTCTTTAATATAATGGGTCTTGACTTTGAGGCCAGCACTAAACTTGTGTTCCTGTGAGTAGTAAGCTAAAGTAATGGTAGAGGCTGTATTATGTTATTATTCTATTGGATATGGATATAAAGAGAATCAAACCATCTTCAACATTTGGAATCGATAAAGGTAACATCAAAAAATGTCAAGTGGTTAACAGGGTATTTCACTTTTAAAACAGTTGCTTGATTCAGTATATTTAGATATTTCAGACACACCTCCCTCTATAAACGCATTGAACTTAAGTCTCCATTTTAACCATATTAGACTCATTGAAAACACACATCCCTGGTTCTGGTGACTGATATTGTCCTAGAGTGTGAGGGGGCGTGTTTTTTCAATTACTTGTATAATGTTTTTATTTAATTAATTTTTTTAAAGTTTAAAAAAGGTAATTGGAAAAACACGGCCCCTCACGCATTAGTAGGACAATATCAGTCACCAGAACCAGGAACGAATATTTTAAACTAGTCTAACATGGTTAAAATGGAGATTGAAGTTCAATGGTCATTAATTAGGAGTGGGGTGGGGGTGTGTCTGATCTAATGAATATCAAATCTCTAAATATTGATTCGAGCAACATAAAGACTGTCTGCGGTGCACACAAAAGCCAGAGTAGACGTTTAAATGACCCCAGAAGTGTTTTAAAAGTGAAATCCCACTTTGAGAGCGTTTCCTATGTTAGTTTTTCCCTAATTCTCTTTCTCTCCCCTTCTCAGTCTTTCCCTGATCCTGTCTTTCACCTTTCTCACCTTTCACTTTAATCGTCTCCTGTTCTCGTTCATCTCCCTCTCTCTCCCTCTGTTCGCAGTAAAATCCTCAGTGTTATTTCATCCATTTGTAACTCAGAGAGCGTACAAACAGAACCACGTTTGTAAGCTCTCAGAGTTAAATGAACACTGAGGATTTTAGCGTGTACCTCTCTCCTCTCATTTCTGCAATCCCCCCCCCCCCCTGTAAACCATCTTTGTGTCTTCCCCTCCTCCGTGCTGTGATGTCCTCTGGAGTTCTGCAGAGGTCAGGGGCCTGATGTCCATCCACAACTCCTGCTCTCACAGAAGCACACACAAGAATTGCGTTTGGACAATCAGCCCCGGACCCCCCTTTCTGCGTTCATGCAGCGTGCACACATGCAACACCCAGGCATGCATGCATGCACCCACGCATGCATGCCACACACAGGGACGGACAGACACCTGGAGGAGACAAATGGAAGGGACCGAGGGGGGTACATGCTGACAAGCAGCATGCACACAACACACACCAACGCACACATAGTATATGAACAAGCTCCACAACAGTTGTTGTGGATGCTTGGACGGACAAAGGGACAGAAAGACCGGCTTGCGGCCCCAGCCACCCACCAAGGTTACTGAGGTCAGTTCGGGCAGCAACTCAATAGCTTCAGGGACGAGAAGAGTGAGTTTCAATCCCAAGAAATCCTCCACTTCCTCCACAGCTCAAATGGATGATGAAACATGACCGCGGAATGGTCACCATCACAGGTAGATGAACAGATAAATAAAAATAAAGGAAGAGAAGAGAAGAGAAGAGAAGAGAAGAGAAGAGAAGAGAAGAGAAGAGAAGAGAAGAGAAGAGAAGAGAAGAGAAGAGAAGAGAAGAGAAGAGAAGAGAAGGGAAGGGAAGGGAAGGGAAGGGAAGGGAAGGGAAGAGAAGAGAAGAGAAGAGAAGAGAAGAGAAGAGAAGAGAAGAGAAGAGAAGAGAAGAGAAGAGAAGAGAAGAGAAGAGAAGAGAAGAGAAGAGAAGAGAAGAGAAGGAGAAGAGAAGAGAGCGGGATCACACGCTAACTCATCCTTCCTCAGTGGTTGGTGTGACATCATGATAAACGAACGGGGTCACCACCCGGGGGTGGGGCGGGGTAGGGAGGCGAGCCCCGTCCAAACAGGGACCCCAGCGATGGTGACCTCCTACGTTACAAAAGGAGGAGAAGACTGAGTGCCCCCCTCCCACCCCGCCCCCCCCACCTCACCCCAGCCCAACAACGGCCACACGGATCAAAGCAGACAAAAGGAACCCTGAGATGATAACTCAACGGCCACGTTAGAGCACATTATGATTTAGACGCCATCGTGGCCTACAGCCGCGGCGATAAAATTAATTCTGGTGGCTGAAACTCCCTTGCTTGAATGAAGTAGGGTTTTTAAATGAAAGAAATACAAAAAAACCTGAAACGTAAAAAAGGTTAGAAAAAAAAAACTAAACACTAATTGTAATTAATCCACATGCAGCCCCCTTAATCTTACATCATACACAGCAACGTTCTCTCTCTATCTGATTTGCTCTGTGAGGCGTTGAAAAAGGGAAGAAAAAAAAATCAGGTTTGAGTGCCAGTCTTTATCCAAACGATGTGGTCTTTGCTTGAGGCCTAGGGGCCTATTCAAACCCCATGCGGCTGTATGTGTGTGTGTGTGTGTGTGTGTGTGTGTATGTGTGTGTGTGTGTGTGTGTGTGTGTGTGTGTGTGTGTGTGTGTGTGTGTGTGTGTGTGTGTGTGTGTGTGTGTGTGTGTGTGTGTGTGTGTGTGTGTGTGTGTGTGTGTGTGTGTGTGTGTGTGTGTGCGCGCGCGCGTGAGCCCACCATTGAGATGTAGTGCAGCGTGGTCCAGCAGAATGGCAGCATTTCAGAGCAAGAGACAGAAAGCTCCCTTTCCCTCTTTTACAGTTAATAGACTCCAGTTCGGGTACAATACATTCTGCACTGAATGGTGCACAAATACTAACAAATTTGCCGGAAAAGTAGTTGCCCCGAAGATTGGGTAACGGTAAAAGCTGAAATAAATAGAAAACTTAATTTCCATATGTACCCTGAAGAATAGAGCTGTACATTATATTTAGCTACAAAAGTTTAAGAAAATAAAATAAAAACTTTGTTTTCTTTTTCCCAAAGTTAGGTGAAGTTTACTAGCATTGTGAACGAAAAGCCCTGGTAATAAAAAATAAAAAATAAAATAAAATAAAAACCTCCATCCCATAAGTTTCACACAAGAGCCTCTTCAAAGGATATCAAAGTTGGGGTAGTTCTTCCAACTTCCTGGCAAAAAGTCCAATGTCAATCATCCTGGGTTAGACCTATGACTGCAACTCAGTGGAATCATGGCACCATATTTGAAATCACAGAACTCACTGGAATCACGGCTTGAGAAGAAATCCTCATCTCCTCGAGGCCTAACCTCAACCCAGCTATTACTACAACCCAACTAAAGTTTGTGTGGACAACTCTAGTGACTAAATCCCAACACAGTTAAAATGACTAAAAACCCAAAACCCACTGCCAAGCTCCACCATAATGATGCCTTCATAAAAAAGTGTGATTAGGACAGAATATCTAAATACATATTGAATATTTAACCATAGCCTTAGCAATATCAGCTAAGGCTAAAAGAAAAAAAGGAAAAAAGGAAAAAAGAAAACTAAATAAAATATCACAGCCTATATTAAAAGCTATTGTAACCCTGTGTGGGCTGGACACTCACATACAGTGAATGATGGAGAAATAACTATCGCACAGACCATGTGGTATATAAACTAAAGGTTAAAAAAAATAATCAGATAAACCTCAGAAAAGGCAAGAGGAAAGGGATAAAAAAGCTCCCGACATCGGGGTCCAGGGTTTGGACCCGATGAGGCCTAAAAAAAAAAGTTTTCTGAATCCTAGAATTAGTGTAAAACAAATCCCTTCCAGTCACAGACATTTGGGTCCTTACGTCTATACGGCACACAAACATCCTCTTCTCTCCTCCAGCCTTGGCTTGTCATCCCGTTTTAGGCGAATCGCTGTCGACAGTCGCACTTGTCCTACACCTCCATCTTTCACTCTCCTCTCTCTGTCTCTCTGTCTCTCTCTCTGTGTGTCTCTCTCTGTCTCTGTCCCTCTCCTGTCCTGTCCTCTCCTCTACCCCTGCATCCTTCACCCTCTCCGTCTTCAACTCCTTCTGCCTGCTTCCTCCTGCTGCTTTCACATTTCACTTCACTCGCTCCCTCACGTTTTCCCCGCCCATCTCTCTCTCTCTCTCTCTCTCTCTCTCTCTCTCTCTCTCTCTCTCTCTCTCTCTCTCTCTCTCTCTCTCTCTCTCTCTCTCTCTCTCTCTCTCTCTCTCTCTCTCTCTCACACACACACACACACACACACACACACACACACACACACACACACACACACACACACACACACACACACACACACACACACACACACACACACACACACACTCTCTCTCTCTCTCTCTCTCTCTCTCGCTCTGTCTCTCTCTCTCCTCATTTCATGCAGGGCTGGGGTTACCTAAGAGACTGGCCCTCAATGGAGAAAATCTCCTTTGGTACAATGAACTGGGTGAGGGGCAAAGGGGAGGAAGGGAGAGAGAAGGGGGGGGGGGTCCAGGGAGAGAGAGAGAGGGGGGGCACTAATGGGAGAGATAGTGATGCAGAAGCAGGAGGGAGCATGGAGAGAGAGGGGGGGCTCTGAAATCCAAAATTGAATAAGTGGGCTGCGCTTGTGTGATTTCGCTGCAATTGGTCAGTTGTTTGGCGGTTGCCTGTACCCCCCACACACCCCAGCAAACACACGCACACGCACACACACACACACATTATGCCCAAGCACACGCGCACACATACACACGATCCAGGTGGCCCACTGCACTGACAATGTTCACCTCAACTTTTTTTCAAGCATCCTACAGTTGAGTCTATGGCTTTCCCAGACCAGTTTTCTAGGCAAATCAGTGTAAATTTGATTAAATACACTTAGTTTTGTTACTATATGCTGCGGTCTACTGTTATTCTAAGTTGCTGTCTAGTGTCTACTGAAAATGCCTCATGTTGACTTTACTCTTACGCAGTTTATGATCGGAATGCTGGCCTTCCATTTTTGCATTGTCTACAATTTTCACAATGTTCTGACAGAACATCGTCTGACAGGCAGTTAAGCTCATAAGCGAATGCAATATTATGTTATGCCACCTTAGAAAGCAAATACAATACAATACATGAAGTCAAATCCTCCATTAGCTTGTTGGCCACGAGGACACCGTTTCAGACCATCTCAATAGCGGCACTGGAAGTTGTTCAAGAGGCAAAACATTTTGTTGGTTTGTATGCTCACTCTCAGCGGGGACCTGCAAAGACAAGCACAGAGGATCACAGCCGCCTTTACAAAGATAAAGCCTGTGTGTGTGTGTGTGTGTGTGTGTGTGTGTGTGTGTGTGTGTGTGTGTGTGTGTGTGTGTGTGTGTGTGTGTGTGTGTGTGTGTGTGTGTGTGTGTGTGTGTGTGTGTGTGTGTGTGTTGTGACAGTGTAAACTCTTGCTTCCTTTTCACCATCTAGTCCCCCTTTCAAGCACAATTAATTACACTGTCCAACGTTTGTCTTTGGTCACAATTTCTGCACATGAGGAAAATGGACACACACAGACAGGCGCACGTGTTCACACACACACACACACACACACACACACACACACACACACACACACACACACACACACACACACACACACACACACACACACACACACACACACACAACCTTGTCTTGGCGGTTAGTTACTGATTAGCGGTGAAAAGTCTCACAGTTCATTTTCCTCCTTCACCTCAATGATGCTATTCTATTCACCATTTGTTTTCCACGTTAGCAAACAGCCCCCCTGCTGTTCGGCACTGTGTCTTCAGAGCTGTTCCTCCTGGTTCCCCTTTCTCCTTGGAGGATGTGAGACAACAACAGAGCTAATAAAAGAGATAATTACGGGCAGCCCCGCTGATGAAGTTACCATCCACTCCTACGCCTGAGCTGTAAAACAAAACATAAATACAACTTCTTTTGTTACACGCCACTTTTTCTCCCTCCCACCCCTGTCCCTCACCCTGGCACTCTTTGCCACCTTGCTCGTTATCTCGTCATCCCGCTTGATCATTCTAGATCACAGCTATAGGGTGATCGGACAGGTCTCGGGCAGTGGTTCCCAGATGGTGTGCCGAGGCCGCACACCGGTGTGCCAAGTTCAAGTGTGCTTTGGGACTTAGTGACAACCACACATTATCAGGCAAGAAATAGAGGATATGCGTGTGACATCATCAAACCCGGAAGTTATGCAGGAATGCCTCCTGAGTGTCAAAAAAATACTTTCTGGCCTTGACAGCCCATGCCCAAGCAAACAGAAAAGTCATATCTGATTGCATTAAACAACATTAAACAATGTTAAACTCACTTTGCATGTTGCTTTGCCACTCGATTTGCCACTCGATGTGCCATTCACTTTAAGCATGCGCATATCCTCTATACAGCTACACAAAAAGTTAGTTTTATTTACTATATCAGTACTTTGAGTGCACTCATTTCCCAATACGGAACCAAATTCTATACCCTAAAACATATATTCTAAGCACTTTCAACCTGGTGTCCCTGTTTTTGGGCAGGTAATTATACTTAATAAAAGAAAAACATGTTATTGTGCAAGAAAAGGAAGAAGCCAATAGGCTTATTTGGAATCAATTTCCTTACTAGGAGAGATCATTAAATAACATACATATTGACGCTGTTACTATTCAGGACTCAAATTCAAAAATAGCAAAACTATAGCAGATCCACAAGCTCAAAATGTGTTGCTTCGCGCCACGTTTCGAGCTTGTAGATCTGCTACTTTTGATGCTTTTGTGTGACGCTGTAGTATGATCAAGTAGGGCGTTAATTTATGAAAAACACTTACAGTGAATCAGTGATAAGTGTTTTTTGCTAACTATCTGTCCTTGTGCTCAGGATCATTCCTCGTCTGCCTGCCTGCTCACTTGCCTGCTAACCTTTTTTGCAGATTGCAAATATTCATATTCATTCATTTGGCACAATACACCACACTACATGTACTGTACACTCCGGCTATGTGTAGGCGGCCAGGTCGGTCCCTGTAGGTCTTCCAGTCTATTTATATGCCGTTTTTGTTATTGATTTGCAAATGTTATTTTTGCCTTCTTGTCCACCTACCTGACCTGACCTTGGGGTCACTCTGGTCAACAAAGTATATACTAGGTAGGGTTTGAGTGGTTAAACTTATACCCTATTTTCTGTGTATCATTTCAGGTTGTGCAGGGTGTAATATGCATGTATGGGGTATAGCTTGACTACCGTATGCAATTTGACACTTAAAATGTAAATGTAAAAACATAACAATAACAATTTCTTTACAACCATAGCCACCACACTGGTTAACATACTGCCCTCTCATTCTGGGCTATATGGCGTAAAGCCAGTGGTGTAAAGTAACGTTGTGTATGTCTTGATGAAATGAATTAATAGGATCACAATTGTGCTATCCCAGGGGTCTTCAATATTTTCAGGCCAAGGACCCTAGCTGAGAGAGAGATGAAGCAGGGACCCCCTACTCTATATTGTATAAAATTGTGTTTCAGATTAAAGTTATTTTTTTTACTTAGTCTGCTCTTTTTTCCCTCTACACCTATAGCCTCTTTGCCAAAAATTGCCAAAAATAGCCCAAAATAGCTCTCAACGCCTCGCAGCGCAGCTTCTAGATCTGCTATTTTCGGCTAATGTTCCCCTCAGAAAATGAATTATAGGGTTCAAGTGGTTAATGTAAAAAAACTAAATCCTATCACACAAAGATTTGGCGGACCCCCTGTAGTAACTCTGAGGACCCCCTAGGGGTCCCGGACCCTCTGTTGAAGACCCCTGTGATATCCTTTTATCATTACTGTACCTCTGTACTTTTTGCAAACTGTTAATAAAGTATTCAATCAATCAATCAATCAATCAACAACCAAAGGTGAAAGACGCGCCACGTGCACAGTAATATCCTGAAGTGGTCATTTCATTCTGACAGTGTAAAAATGTACCCATTTTGACTCTCGTATGTGCTTTTTTTCTGACAGTGTCAACGGGGCCACGCTCTTAGCTCCATGTAGTTGGGTTAGTTCATGCCAGGGTGGATTTGGGATCTCAGGGCGTAATGGCTCTATTAGATCACTGCAGGCCTCGGCCCCCTGCCGAGACGATTGTTGTGTGGGGGGAGGAATGGTGTGAGTGTGTGGCAACGGGGGTGTCAATGTTGACGGCGGGGGCCTCGCAGTGTACACGTACGCGCAAGACTGGTGTGTGTGTGTGTGTGTGTGTGTGTCTCTGACTGCATGGGTATATATATGCACGTGATTGTGTGTGTGCGTGTGTGTGTGTGTGTGGGGGGGGGGGGGGGTATTGTCCACAGCTATCAAGTCCATCAGGCGAATGGGGTAGCAGGGTCTGGGGTAGTGGGTGACCAGTGGTGTAAAGTAACTAAGTACATTTACTCAAGTATAATTTTTCTTTTTTTTAAATACTTTACACCTCTACTCCACTACATCACAGAGGCAAATATTGTTTTACTTAAGTGTAAACAAAAAAAAAGAAATAGTGAATTAAGTTATTTCCAGCACCGACTCACACCCCGCCCTCCCCCCGTCCATCTGTTACCGTGGCAGCGGCAGCGGTGGTGGTGGTGACCAAGGTGTTGCCATGGCGAGGTGGACACAAAACCACAAAAGGGGGGTGTGGCGTGGGAACGGGTCCAGGGGGTCAGGAGTGAGGTCAAGGGGTCACGGGGTCACAGCCAGCTGGACAGCACAGCGCACAAGGGTGAGAAAAGAAGGAGGGAAGGTTTTGATTTCGTTTTCACCCCCTTTCTCCCTCTTTCGGACCCTTTTCTTTTCTTTTCTCCTCTCGCTGATTTTCTTTCTCTTTTATTTTTTTTGCAGAGGGAGGGGGGGTGGGTGAAGTGGACAACCACTGGACATTAACATTGAACCGCCGGGCAGATGAAAGCAGGGGACGCAGGAGGAGAGGATAAGAGATGCAGACTGGGGAAGGGGAGGGGGGCGTCGGGGGGGAACGGGAACCCCCCCCCCCCCCCCAAGTATTCTTATTGGGGGGGGTTGCATCACATTGGGTTGTACACCTACTGGTGCCTAATCGCGTATATAGCATTTGACAGGCAATTGACTCTTGTTAATGTAGAGGCGCAAATGCAACTATTGAGGGGCTGTGGGCGACTGTGAGTGTGAGTGTGTGCGTGTGCGTGTGCGTGTGCGTGTGCGTGTGCGTGTGCGTGTGCGTGTGCGTGTGCGTGTGCGTGTGTGTGTGTCTGTACTTGTATTACTATACTTGAGGGCCATATGGCTCCACAACGGCTTACACAATTAGGAAAAGATGCGCATGTTGTGGTTAGGGTTATGATCTGGCATTTAGATGTTAAGCTTAGGGGATCTGTCGAGAGTAATGCCTGATTTATACAGTTCAATGTCATGCATATAGAAAATAGCAGATCTACTAGCTCAGCGACAGATTGTGAGGTTGTAGATTGGCTATTTTTGGTGTGTGACACCGGCGTGCAAGTATGTATTTATAACTCAGGCTTTAGGGTTATAGGGTAAAAACTAATAACAAACATTGTAAAAATGGCATTCATGATTTGACAAAAATGTTGATGTCCTTACAAGTATAACAAATACTTCTTTAGTGTGTGTGTGTGTGTGTGTGTGTGTGTGTGTGTGTGTGTGTGTGTGTGTGTGTGTGTGTGTGTGTGTGTGTGCGTGTGTGTGTGTGTGTGTGTGTGTGTGTGCCCATCTGTGTGGCCTTGGCCTGAGCTTAGCCAGACGAGTGAGACCCATGCACAGAAGACAATAGGCCATTTTGCTAACATTCATGTCCGGAATTCAACTCCTTTTGCAGATTTGGAACAAACAGACTACCCTCCACTCTGTATTTAGTCAGTATACTGTTACAGCATATTGGATCGTTCAAATGACACATATATTTTATTGTTGTTTGTTTTATTATGGCGTCATTGATTTGACCTTGCATCTCGTACTACTGGTGGTGGCCTGATGGCGGCGAAGTGGGATTCTATGCTTATTCTATAATCTTTTGCACTCTTCTCAAACTGTTTCATGTCAAGGACCCCCAAAATGATATTTATTTGGCTGCGGACACCCATCTCAAAATATTTTGTTACAGGGACCCCCAGAAGCAAAGATTTGAGTTTATACAAATGTTCGCTTTAAAACATATATTCAAAGATTTGCACAACTTTTCACAATATTTCAAAAATAGCAGATCTACAAGCTCATAGCGTGGTGCTCGGTGCCGCACTATGAGCTTGTATATCTGCTATTTTAGGTGAAAGAATCAGAAAGTATATGTTAAATAGACATGTAGTTTCTTTTTTTTAAATGTTTATCCCACGATTTTGTACAGCCCTATTTTTTACACCCAGTGCCAATTGTCTATGTAATCCTGGGCACTTCCTTCCCTCTGCCAACCTAGGGAGGCCAGGGCCGAGCCATGTAGTTTCTGAACACAAATGTCATTTAAAATTTGGGCTGCATGCGCCTTCCTCAGGAGCATTGGGACTCTCTAAACGATGAGCCGAATGAGCCTAAACATTTTTTTTATAAACAGCTTTCTGGACTGACTGAGTGGTTTAACTGACTGGTGGGTTAAAAGTGCAGTGCTTTTCACATTTTTAACTTAAAAATGTTACAAATGTTGCTATGTATTTAGGGCGATATATAGCTAATCAGATGTCTCAGGTCAGAAGTCCCATCTTTTGCACAGCACAGGTTGTGGTTCACTGTCTCTAAACTGAGATTCTTTGAAAGGACCGGGCTGTGTCAGTGATTAAGCCTGTGACCTTTCAGTTACAGGACGATTTCTCTAACCACAGTCACAGGTACCAGAATGAATGATATCTGCTTCTGCACGGAGCAGGGAACTTCATTTACATTTTGATTATAATGTAATATATCTTCTGCAGGATATTCATGTTCCCACATTATGTGTTGCACTGACATACTGTTACTGATACTGCTCAGGTGTGGTTGGTTATCTCTAATACATTACATTTTTAATCGATATATATATATATATATATATATATATATATATATATATATATATATATATCATTTTTTCATTGTAACTTTTACAAATAGAGTTGAGGTCAACTTCACAACTAGTGTGAGTTATTGAGCTATTTATTACCATTCTAGCGGGTAGTGGGAGATTGAAATGTTCACCGACTCCACCGTGGCAAAGCCAAGAAGACACCAAACCCTGAACCGCATCAGTGGATAACACGTTATGACAACATGGATAAGGAATAGCTTACAATGCAATTACGCACCGGGCGCACAGACGTTCGCACACATGCACACTTATACTCACACAGAGTAAAGAAAGTGAGCAAACACACACACACACACACACACACACACACACACACACACACACACACACACACACACACACACACACACACACACACACACACACACACACACACACACACACATGCACACCACACAGAGGGCCCCATAGCCTTTAGTGATGCAGAGATGAAGGGAGGCCAGTATTCCTACTCTCCTCCACAGTAATAGGATTAGGCACTGCCTCAGGAGAACATGGCAGGCCAAGTCCAATGCTCCGTTTGACACCTTTTGTGTCCTGGCCCTGAGACGCCTGCACGCAGCAATAGGATGAGGGACAAAGGCTTTTTAACATTGTGTTGTAGCTACAAATATACCCTGATGGGAGAATGCTGAGCTCACCGGTTCCACAACAGATACAATTAACAGAGACGAAATTTGACGACTCAATCGGTTTTAAATTCATCTGCTTTGTCCTCGGATTGGAGTGGGTGTATTGCAGTGGTATATGGCCGTTTTAGAAGTCTCCTCCTTCACACGGTTGATGTTTCTCTGTCTATCTTGCATTCATATATACTGCAGATAACTTCCAGAATCCGTATTAGTATTAGTCAAGTGAAACATCGGGACAATCGGAACGTGTTCTTTTTTTATGTTCACTTTCACAATTTAAAATGTAGGCATTTAGCAGATGCTCTTATCCAGAGCAACTTACAAATGAATTAATCACCAGATAAATAATGATCGTATCATCTGTCTAAACAACATGCTATCTAAATAACATTGTGTACATTAAAACTACAAGACACCAGGTAATCAATGAACCTAGCATCCGTCTAAATAACATGCTATCTAAATGAAGACATGAGAACGAGTGCCCAAGATATGCCTGCATATCATGGTCAGTTGCTAGCATCAAGAGTAAAATGCTGGGGGGTTAAGGTGGAGTCTGAAGAGGTGAGTCTTCAAATTATGGCAGAAGAATTGGGAGTGAGTCTGCAGTTCTGGCTTTCACTCCAGAGCAAAACCCTGAATTTAAATAGAGGAATTGTCTGAAATATAGGATTTATTTTCTTTTTTCCCCCCACTCCAGTGTAATGCAGGTAGTTCTGTGGTTTGAGAGCAGTCTGTACACACAGCAAAAAAAAACTTTCTACAAGCTCACAACGTGTCGCAACTCAACCGTTTGTGAGCTTATAGATTGGATATCTTTTAACTAATGTTCACCTATTATAAATGTAGATGAGTGTAGATCGGCACAAAGTCAGTAAAAAACCTGAACGTTTCAAAAACGGAACAGGAGGCAGACTTGCAGAATTCAAAAATCAACCAATACATATTAATGGGGGGGCAAAGTGTCAACCTTTCACCATAGCAGCCTACACTACAAGTGAGCAGTTTCCATTATATATAATCTGCAGACTCCACCCTTCAATTTCTAATCAACCAACCACAGTACAATAATCCACCCAAGATGTTCCCCATGTTCTAATCAATCAGGATTAACAGGCATACCTCCATCAGATCTTCAGGCACCAATCCCCCAGCTACACAGCTAGGCTTCAACAGGCCACTTCCCCATAACAGCACCTTCCTGTACAGATAAACAAAAAAGATATTAAAGAGATTCCAGTCACAACAGAATGTGCGCCTTCTGTGTGACTGGGAATACATGTTACAAGCATAACAAAACATTTCAATATGCATGTATACTGCTGAACAGAGAGAAATTTAGTCTGTAAGAGGCTGCTCTGTCACATTTCTTACACCCTCTCCCTCCCGAAAAAAAGGATGCTAGGGTTCATTTATGTGGTCAAATATTCAGGTATTGTTTTATAGACATCACAATCAGGGTCACAATCAGGGTCAGGGATGTCACACAACACAGCTGATGGGCTACATTTGAACCCCTGACATTGCAAGCAAGCCTGTAACCTACAGTATGTGCGGTGGTATTTATACACTGTCGTATGCCAGTGTCGCTCAGTGTCGCTGTGTTGTGACAACGCTGAGGAAGACCTGTCAGGTTGAAACGCCTCCGTTGCTCTGTCCATGGAGAGGTAAAATAAAATGTGAAAAGGACATTTACTGCGTGCTGGGTGTTTTCTCAGTTTCGTGACGTTGTTGAGCAGTGCACCTTGAGACTGTTGTTTAATCTGGAGTGTTGCAGGCATTCTGCATTGCAGTGCTTCTTTCACGCACAGGTTATTGACATTCCCTGCAATGTCTTCCCCTGCCAGGCCATGGTGAGGTGACACAGAGACCTCCTTTCTGCTCGGCCGTCAGTCCTCCTCCCCTCCTGTTGCACTCTGGGAGAGAGCCACCAAGGAGCAGTTTTACGAGCGAGAAACGCTGCCACTCACTTCCTGCCAAGAATCCCAGGGATGGAGTTCAAAGTGATCGGTAACACACACACACACACACACTGACAGACGCATGTGCACACACGCACGCACGCACGCACGCACGCACGCACGCACGCACGCACACACACACACACACACATGCGACTACAAACACACTCACATGTACACTCGCACACACACAACTTAACTTATGTTTTCTGACAAAATATCTGTTTTCTGAAAAAAAATTGTTTAGTTTAGTTATATACCCTATACGTACACACTATACGTTTCATGCCCTGGTTCAGTTGACTGAAGATCAACTTACGCACCGGTATGTATTTATTACATGAATAGAAAATCTGTTATTAGTCTTTAAACTTTATTAAACCATGGAGGGTTTTCATAGAATGCATGCCACAGTATGTTTCTGCTATGTCCTGCATCACATTCATACACTTATTACACACACATTCACACCTGCACAGTAAAATCCTGAGTGTTCATTTAACTGCGAATGTGTACAAATGGAATCAAATGGACCAACAAGGGTAGCTACATTTGGTTCCATTTGTACACTCTCAGAGTTAAGAAGAACACCCAGGATTTTACACAGTGTGGGAGCTGCCCATTATAACCGTATAACTATTCATGTCGAAAATGCAAGACAGTGAGGTTTTGAAAAGATGAAAAGGAGTTTGAATGATTTGGTTTACGATGTAGATACACCACCATGTTTAATCTACAGTATGTGGGGGCCTACATTTGGTCAGTTATTGCTAATGAAGTGTGTGTGTTTTAGGGCCTGTGTTTTCTCACATCTAAACCGTGCATTGTGTGCGGTAGGGCTCGCTAACACATGTTGCTTTAAACTTCTTGACACGCCCCCCCATCTCTTCCCACCGCTGAAAAGAGAATATGATGAATCAATAAAGGCAAAAAAGGAGGGAAAATGTCAGAGACAGAGAGAGAGAGAGAGAGAGAGAGGGATATTGCTGAACAAGGGCCACCGGTCGGCATTGATTAAAATGGAAATTGGGAGAGAAAGAAAAGCTTACGTTTTCAAGGCAAAGTCGTGTTTCTTCCAAAATAATCCCCCCCCCCTCCCCCCAAAACAAAATTGTGTGAGAAAGTATGGAGATCGAAAAGAAAAAAAAAGAGCGGTGCATATGATTATCAGACAAGGGGCCTGCTGGACAGGGGTCGGGGGCCGGGGTCCGGGGCCAAGCCCGCAGACGAACGGGGTGGACAGAGAGAAAAAAAGGGAGACATTTTAGCCCATTTACCTTGAACTCCAATCGTCCCGTCTCTGGGGCGGGGTCAGGTATTGTACCCGCGGCCTGACAAGGTCAGGAGGGGATGGCGTAGACGGGAGAGGGTGGCGGGGACGGGGACAGAGGGTCCCCTCTAGGGTCGTGCGGCAGGGTGGGGGTGACCCCAATGGAGAGAGGGGGGCCCGAGAGAATGTGGGAGCAAGGGTGGCGGGTGGAGGAGAGGAGGTGTGGGGGCTGGGGGGTGGGGGGGGAGGGGTTAGTATTGGCAGATTTTCGGGGAGGCAGATGCTCAATATGCAGTTGTCTAATCGAATTGTGTGTCGTTGAATTGGGGTCCCCCCCACTTCCCTCGCTGATTTGCATGAGGACAATCCCTGCCAGTGGCCTGGGGGTCAGCGGAGTCGCCCGGACAAAATGAGCAGCAGCCCCTGCAGACGCCCCTGAGAACGTGTGAACTTGAAGTAGACTTTAGTCGATGACAGGGATATTGATTGATTCGGATTTTGGTCTGTCTGTCTGTCTGTCTGTCTGGGTGGGTGTGAGCGTCTGACATCTGCAACCCACCCCCACCCCCCGGTCCACCCTGGCCCACCCCCCAGCCCACCATCATCACCACCAGCGCTGCACGCGGGCAATTTGTTTATCAAAGAAGGAAATGTAGGAACGTTTTAGATTCTATTTAGCTGCCACTAAATCCTGTCCACAGTGCTGCTGTTCGTTGACTTATAGCGGGTAGGGCGGGGGTCTTCAACGTTTTTCAGGCCAAGGACCCTTTATAGCTGAGAGAGAGATGAAGCAGGGACCCCCACTACAGTACATATTGTATAAAATTGTGTTGTAGATTAAACCTTTTCATAAATTTCATAGATAGCTTCATAAACTTGTTTGACAGGACTGTCATCAGTGTTGTGTAAATGAATGTTTTTGTTTATTTTACACACTATCTTTTTCTATTGTCCAATATGTTGGATTGATGTTAATGTGTATTTTCAGACATTTAACCACTTAAACCCTCAATACTCAGTACTTCTTTTTTCCCTCAGCACCAAACCTCCTTACTGAAAATAGCCGATCTACAAGCTCACAACGCCTCGCGCTGTGAGCTTGTAGATCGGCTATTTTTGGCTTAAGTTTGCCTCAGAACAGGGATGCTAGGGTTCAAGTGATTAATGTAAAAAATATATATCCTATCACACAAAGATTTTGTGGCCCCCCTGTAGTAACTCTGAGGACCCCCTAGGGGTGAAGACCCCTGGGCTAGGGGTTCGTAGTCTTGCTTGAGGACATTTAAGCTGTTGGCCTCTTGGTTACACATCAGCTTGTCTAACCACTAATAGTCGACCTTCTACCCTACACATTACAATCATGTTAAATGAAAGGTGGTGTAAGGGATTTAGTTTTTCCCTTCAAATAAGTTAGCTATATATTCTGATAGTAGTAATTTTGTTCAGTAACAGGGTCACCCTGTCTCTCTGGCAAGATACACAATAAACAAGTGAAATTAGAAGTGATGAAACGAAAATAAATGAGCACACAAACTTGGAACATGAACACTAAATGATATTTGGGAAGTTCTATCTTCTGATTGGATAAACACACACACACACACACACACACACACACACACACACACACACACACACACACACACACATTGCATTGCAATGCATTGTGAGCTAGTAGATCGGCTATTTTTGGCAAAGAGGTTTGGTGTAGACGGAAAAGAACGGTCAGAGCACAGTTGTAACAAGTCCGTTTGACAAGAGGCATCCGTATTGTGGGGAAAGCGTTCACAGAAAATATCAGATCGACAAGCTCACAATGCGTCGCAACGCAACACTATTTTCAGCAAAACCTTTACCCAAAATAACAGAAAATACACTAGTATAGAGCCCTGAGGGACTCCGGGTTTTAGTTGTTAGCACTTTCTGTGCTATGTCAGCCCTATAGTACTATATATATACTTCTTCGTACAACAAAAAGTGAAGCTCACAACGTGTCACGATGTGATGTATTGCCAAAGCTTGTCGATCTGCTATTTTGGCCATTTCTTTTTTAAATGTAAAAAGTCAAATGAAATTTAGGACAAAATAGTTGACACCAGGGTTAATGTGGTTATTCTGTAGCGAGCTAGCTGCTAAACCCATTCACCTTGGTGCAGCTGTGCCTGTGCAGCTGCCTGGTTCGGCTGCTAATCACTGGTATTGTAGAAAATGCAGGTCTTGCTTGAAACATCATCAGGCACACGCTGTTCCTGCCGCAATTCAATAAACTTTTCTTCCAGCTCAATACAATAGGCATTATTGTTACATTTCAGGAATAGCATAGATAATAAGGATACATAATAAGGATACATAATGTTTCAGGGCCAGGTACTGATTCGGCTCTCATTGGTTGTTGCTTGGCACTATCTTCAAGACTGTATAGCCTTCTGCATTATTTAGATGTCTTTTGGGCTTGTTCTGTCTTTATTGATAGTCCACACAGTGAAGAATTAAAGGAAACAGGCAGAGAGAGTCAGACATATAGCAAAGGTCCGCCCGGAACCTAGCACTCGCTGTCAGACATCCGAGCCTATTTGGTACGCGCCTTAACCACTAGGAAACATTCAGACAAATCATTCCATGATGTTCAAAGTTAAAGTTTAATTTACACCTACCTACCAATGGCAACACAAGTGTGTGGTACCATACAAATATAATATTTCAACACGTTCATAAATATGTTGTGAGAATCTGCTCTGATTTCCTAATGCTCTGATGTTAACATCATATAATAGTCCATAATTTGGTGTTTTTCTATTTTCGTCTTGGTGAAGGTGAAGGTTTATCCCATGTATAAACATGATTATTATACCCTGTTTCTTTTGATGCATGTTCAATTAGAATACTCTAGAGTAGCAAAGAAGCCACAGCAACCATCGCATTTTGCAATGAAACTTCATCCAACCGTCATTGTTGTCTTGTCACATCATTATGTTAAGACTATCAGAAAACTGGTCAGTGCTGTGAATCTTTAATTAGCCTGGCATGGCCAGACTATATCACTGTGTAGATATTAGTCTGGAACTTCGGTGTGGAAGATTCATTTCCAAGGGGCGGTTACAAACAGATTCAAACTTCACAGTAAAAAGAATTCCCACTTTGAATAGTGGGCTCTGATTGGTCACCCACAACTCTGGGTGAGTGAAATGTTAATTCAAACCGAGGAGTGCCTGACCAATCTGCCCAGGTCTAATTTAGCTGTGGCAGATTTGTCTGGTTTCCAGGCTAGGGAATCTTTGATAGGCAACGCTTCAACCGACCAAGAGAGATCACCCCGAATGTAGGCTGCACTATCGCTCCTGTTTTCGTGTATAGAGGGGCGGGTGTATAGAGGCGCGGAGAGATTGCGCCTGATCCCATTGGTTCACCGATCTGTCCGTCAACCCCCGCCCCGTTAACACAACATTACGAGTGACGCCCACTGCACTCTGGTTGGTTGGGGAAATGAAACACTTCCTATACCGGGTACACTGACACGCTCCTCCAGGCTTTTATTTTTTAGAAAAACTAAACAATAAAAGCCTAGAGATCGAGGCTACCCCGAATGTAACCTCGCGTCACCAGACTTTCCACCGTGGAGGAAAGCCTGGTATTCATTTTAAACTGAGCCGCGTGATCCGGTTTAGTTTTTTTTTGTGTAAGTTATCGTGGTTCCGGTAGTTGGTTCCGGTAGGCGTCGCATTGTTTTTGTTCCCAACATAATGAGAAAAAAGATGGACATACCAAACGATTATTATACCAAAAGAAAGGAAATGATTATACCAAACTGAACACGTTTTAAACTAGGGGAATCATTTGAAATGCACGGCGCTGGTAGTTCCGGTCACGTGATGACGTAAAGTTATTTCCGCTCCTACCATGTTTTTACCCTTCTGTAGTTTTACACCTGAAACTAATCATTCTACGGTTTCTTCCCCTTCATGTGGTGAATTCAAGGCTCAGATGAAGTTCTGGCAGGAATGTAAGGAATGATGTGATGTCAGATGGTGCAGGCTATGTTGCATCCTTCTGATTTATCCAATCACATCAACAGCATATCAGGCTGCCTCTTGCCCAGTTTGATGCAAGACTGTCTGTTGTCAAGGTTTGTTCTTTTTTTCTCTTTGAACAATGATATATGAATAAAAAAGGCAAAGGACAATCAAAATAACTGTGTGTTGTCTTTGGCAGGAGATTTGGTGACACCATCAATCATATAGTATTCATTTTGAAAGGGTCCTCTGCTTTGTCTACCTATTGCTTGCTATTTTATATTTAATTTATGACAACTTATGTTTTCTGAAAAAATCTCTGTTTTCTAAACTGAAAAAAATGAGTTTAGTTTTAGTTATATACCCTATACACGCACACACATGCACGCACGCGCACACACACACACACACACACACACACACACCCACGCACACACAAACAGGGGTACACAAAGTAACTAGTAACTAAAGTTTTCAAATCATTTTAGTGGAGTAAATAGTACAATATTTGCCTCTGAGATGTAGTAGAGTAGAAGTAGAAGTAAAAAAAAGTAGGCTACTGAAAATTGGAAATACTCCAGTAAAGTAAAAATACCTTAACATTTTATTGAAGTACAGTACTTGAGTAAATGTATTTAGTTATTTTTTACACCAATGCTGATTGCTGAGCAGTGACAACAACATGCTACTGTCCTGTCCGTCCAGTCTGTGATCATTCTCACGTCAGTGTTCAGATTCAGGGTCATGTCACCCTCCAGTGGAAACTTAGTGAATTACACACTCAAAACAAAATGTCCAAATAGTCACAGAAGGCTCGTGTAGCTATGTATGTTTTAAAGGAAACACAGTGCATTGATTGCTTACGTAATAATGTGGCTGTGGAACGTTTGAAAAAAGAAAAGAAGAAAGAAAAAGGTACACTATGGGTGCGTTCGGATATTACGCACCGGAGCACACTCGCCTATTAGTTTGTATTGGCCAGTGCGCTCAGTGCTGTATTTTCAAACGCACCCTAAAAGAAAACTAACACAATCAGATTCAGGCAGCATGGTTGTTCAAAACGTCTCACTCACTGTCATCAAATGATCATGGAATAAGTAATGAGATATATGACAATGATTTTGAATGACATTACAGTTTCTGTTTGTTGCATTGCTCTAGTCTAGGCAGGGTATAAGAAACAACACAAGAACTGCATCATGAGAATAAAAGTAAAGAAAACAGCACACAGGGAGGCAGTGATTGTCTTATTCATAATTCTTATTAGCTACTTATAATATCCTGTGATGGTGGCTGGGATGATGCTGTATTTTATTTTATTTTATTTATTTAAAGGTAGAGTAAGTGATTTTCTTTGGTTAAAATAAGTGTTAAATAGCTCTATATTCTGAATTCTAGTAATAATTGCTCACGTTTGTTCAGTAATAGGGGCCGTCTCCCTGTCTCTCCAGCTCTTTGTTAAAGAGAAAATGCATTTTCAGGTCAGGATACCAATGTTATACAATCAGGATAGAGAACTCAGATAAGTTACAGATTAAACAAGTGAAATTGGAGGTGATGATGACACAAAAAATGAGCAAACACAATTGGAACTGGAACACTATAATAATGAAGCTGACAGATAGATGGGTACTCTGTCATGAGTACCTGAAAATGTATTTTCTGTTTATTAAAGAGGTGGAGAGATGTTACTGAACAAACACTAGCAATGATTACTATCACAATATAGAGCTTTTAACCTTTTAACAAAAACACTTTTTGTTTTTACTAAAAAATATCACTTACCCATGACATTTTACATAGACTGTGCATTTAAATAAAGATTACATCAGGTTTGTTAAGGGGGGGGGGTGGCTGGCTGGCAGTGGTCTGGCATCTGTCCTGTCCCCCCACTGGTGGAAAAAGTACTCACAGTTCTTACTTAAGTAAAAGTATCAATACTGCATTGTATAAATACTCTGTTACAAGTAAAAGTCAGGAATTAAAAATGTACTTCAGTAAAAGTACAAAAGTATTGGCATCAAAATGTACGTGAAGTAGGCTACCAAAAGTAAAAGTACTCAGAATGTCCCTTTTCACAAGTTATCATAATGTCTAAAATGTATAAGAATCTTTTGAAAATAGCAGATCTACAAATCAACGCAACGCGCTGTGAGCTTGTAGATCGGCTATTTCCAAATATCCAAAGTATATAAGGGCTGAATAAGTGGTTAATGTGTGTTTTGTAAATCTACAAACTAACATTTTCAAATAATTGTAGTGGAGTAAAAGTACAATATTTGTCTCTAAGATGTAGCAGTAGGAGTAGAAGTATTGAAAGTTGGAAATACTCCAGTGAAGTAAAAATTGGCCTCAAATTACCTCAAAATGGTATTTAAGTAAAGTACTTGAGTAAATATACTTAGTTACTTTACACCAGGATGCTCCTTGTCCGGGTTCAAAAGATGATGCTATTCATTCATTCATTGTTGGGATGATGAGACAAAACTAAACGGACCCTTCTCGCGATGTTTAGATGGATGTGTTATTGTGTTATTGGGCTACGTCTCGAGGTCCCGCGAGATTTAGACCAGTTGACTTAATGCCACGTCTGTGTGAATGAAACAGACTTCATCCTGACTCAACAACAACAACACTGTCGTGGACCAACACTTTAACCTTTAGATAATAAACAGTTAATACACAGTTATAATAAACAGTTTATTCAACGGTCACTAGGAGCAGTCAGTCAGGTAAGAAGTGGAGCATAAGGAGTGATGCTGGAGCAATAACATGGTAGCAAGTTGGTTAGCCACTAGGCTAGCATGCTAGCAGCTTTGATAGAACAACTTGCTTGAGTGGGACTTTCTGTTTTGTTTTGTTTGCGATCAGACTTTGCGTTGTAGCCTTAGATCAAAACTATCGTAGATGTATATTATCGTTGTCTGACTTTTCCTTTCGTATCTACGAGAGTCTTAGCGACCACCCCCACAGATTGCCCTGGAATGTCACCAGTAAAGCCCGTATTTCTCTAAACATGTACAAATGCAAAATATAAGGTGCTTACCCGCTTGCCCCAAATGTTAACTAGGTGTCCGGAGTATCTGTGCAATGTATTAGTCCATATTGTTCAATAAAGAAGTGTTTTAATCCCGTCTGTGGCCGAACGCCATCCCCCCCTCGTTTACTTCCTGTTTACATTGAGTGTAATTCCGGATTTCACCGGATGCGCCCCGTCACTGCCGCCCACTGGGAGTTTCCGACAGAATCGGCCACAGACGGGATTAAAACACTTATTTATTGAAAGATATGGACTAATACATTGCATAAATACTCCGGACACCTAGTTAACATTCGGGGCAAGAGGGTAAGCACCTTATATTTTGCATTTGTACATGTTTGGAGAAATACGGGCTTTACTGGTGACATTCCTGGAGCGATTTACAGTAAAAACAAGGAAAACACGAGGTAATGCATCAAATGCATAGAAATCGTAATCTAGGATCATAAGTAGCCTAAACCAAGAACCTATCATCAGTCTAAACAGTCGAATATAATAATCTGTGCATTGAAACTATACACACTATAGGATGCCAGGTCATTTCAGCCTTAGCATAAGATTGCAAGGTTGTCATGGTTAGGGCAAGTGCTACTCCAAGTTAGAACATAATTCTGTAGATCATGCTGGATGTATGTTCAACATATTAAACCAGAACTGTCAAATCATAAGTTCAGCACACATCTGTTCAGAATAAGGCGAGTTTGCTGCAATGCATGACCCTTTCTGTACAACAACACAACATTTCCAACTGAATGGACATTTTCCATTTGACTCTAATCTGCTTAAAAACAGGTGCTTTTCCAGAGAAGTCCCTTTTTGTAAACAGATTAGAGTGATTAGATTAAAGTGATGAGATACGTCGAGAACTATTACTTTACTTTGAGACAAAGACGAGAAACAGACTTGGCCACATGAGGCAGTAAACCAAAAGTGGCATAAAAACATCTCAAGGCCAATGACGGGGGATGGGGGGGGTCATTGCATTGCATCATCAGTCACACAGTGAGTCTGTGACTCTGTGTGTCAACTTCTGCTTCTTAACGGTTTACTTAACTTTTGTTGTTCTGTTCGTTACAGGTGGGTTAACCATGGCCCGTGTACGTCTGCTCACACTAACACTGTTCACATCCGCACTGTTGCTGCTGCAAGCAACACAGCCGACAGTCGCACACAGCCACTCCCACGGGGGCCACGGCCACGCCCACGATCACCACGGCCACTCCCACGGAGAAGGCGGTTGCCATGGGCACGGGCCTCAGGTGAAGATGCACCACGGGGCCAGCAAGTGGAGTGCCCAGGCCAACCTGGAGCCAGAGGAAGAGGATGGCCACGGGCACGCTCACGACCACGGGCACGCCCATGACCACGGGCACGCTCATGACCACGGGCACGCTCACGATCACGGACATGCTCATGATCATGACGACGTTGTCCGCGTGCACAAGGAAGAGGATGACCACGTGCACTTACATGGAGAGGAGAGAGTGAAGAGGGAGGCGGAGGGAGAGAAGAGAGACCTGCTGGAGCTCTGGATGCAGGTGTGTGATCACGTTGAAAGAGGCTTTAGTGTTATTGATTAGTTTAGCCCATTAAGACCTGAGGACCGATTCTGCAAATGCTTTCTAAATCAGTAGAAAAGTATTGGCATCAAAATGTACTTAAAGTACCAAAAGTAAAAGTAGTCATTATGCAGAATGTCCCATTTCAAGTTTTCTTTAAATAGCAGATCTATAAGCTTGTAGATCGGATGTATGCTACAATATAGCCTGTCTAAAACCCACCATGGAATTATTAATTGACATCATTGCGGTTGTGTTTCTCTATAGGCTATAGGGGCCACCCTGCTGATCAGCGCCGCTCCCTTCCTCATCCTCTTCCTCATCCCGGTGCAGTCCAACTCCGACCAGCACCAGAACCTCCTCAAGGTGCTGCTGAGCTTCGCGTCCGGCGGCCTGCTGGGAGACGCCTTCCTTCACCTGATCCCCCACGCCCTGGGTAGGCCTGTTTCAATTATTACATGATCGTCTAATCGCAAGTATGTGAGATAATCGTTACCATGATGGAAAATGTTCATACATTTTCAAATACGTAAGAAAGAGCAGAAATAGCTGATCAGCTATTTCTACTTATTTTTAAATCCTTTTTTTTAAGTAGTATGTAATTATATCCTTGTATATTTAAGTTAATTGTCATATCTGCCCTGTGCAATGTTTGATTCTGAAGCCTAAAGGCAAACAGAAATACAATTTGTATTCATATGTTCCAATGTTCAATGCCAAAAGCACAATGAAATCGTTAATCGTTTTCCTGGTTGTTACCTAATACTGCATGCTCAGATGAGCGACACAGGGCTTTGCAAACAAGTGCAAGTGCATGTTTCACCTGTCTTCCTGCACACGTGCCCACACCCACAGTAATGGCACCTCTGCACTCAAGCATGCCCATTTCATTCAGCTCCTTAAATTGACAGGCATACGACACAAGCTTGCATTAAGTGAAGATGATCATATATGAATGTGTTTTGTATGTCTTCCTATTTTCTCCTTACAGCGCCCCACTCTCACCATGGAGGCGAAGAACACGGCCATTCACACGCCAGTGAAGAGTCACATGACCACGGCCACTCCCATGGTATGGAATCATTATCTGATGGCATAGAACAGTGGTTCTCAAATTGGACCCCCAGGGTTCCAAATGGACCCTTACAGGTCCATTTGGTTCGGTACACACTGAGTTATGGGGGTCCTTGAAATAATAAATATTGAGAACCACTGGCAAAGAAGAAATGCTGTGTGATGGGATGAAATGCCACCAGTGATTTCCCCCTGTACTCTCTGTCTTAATTTTGTTTCTCTGTCTGTCCAGGTGCGGCCCACGACCACATGATGTCAGTAGGCTTGTGGGTTCTGGGTGGGATCGTGGCTTTCCTGGCGGTGGAGAAGTTTGTTCGCCTGATGAAGGGTGGCCACGGGCACGGACACTCCCATTCACATGGTACGCTGCTGGTAGCACTGTGCATTTATCAAATGTCCTCAGCGCCAGCAGGGGGGAAAAAAATGTCAATGTAGCAGTAATGGACTGGTAGATTTCTATTTTTATTTATATTCCCCATTATCTGATATAATGGAGCAGATATGCAAATGTGCATAATTATTTATTGCTTATTTATGCAAGTGTATAAGATGTATGGGCTCATGAACATCTGCACAAGAATGTTTACTACAGTGTAACCTACAGTATGAGCTCATCATATCGTCGCTCATATGTCCATATTGTGTCTTTTTCCAATGGTATTACTGTTACCAAAACCACCATTCTGGCTGTTCTCAGCTGCTCCCAAGGCCAAAGACAGCGACACAGAAGAAGAAAAGGAGGAAGCGAAGGGTGAGAAGAAAGACGTGAAAGAAAGCAAAGAGGAGACGGCACCAAAGAAAGAAGATAAGAGCAGCACAGGTGAAAAGAAAGGACTCATTGATTCAAATGATTTATCTTGTTTCATTAACTATATTCCTAGTGAAAAAGAACGTAATGAAAGATAAAAGATTCCCGCACACTGACACTTGCACGTTCAAGAGAGGTTATTTAATGTGAAGCAACGTTTTGGTCGTGTGGACCTTCCTCAGGCATGATTCAAAAAGTCTGACAAAATCACTAAATACATTTCAGAACAGGTACAAGCAACAAAGAGTCTCCTTTGTGTCTCCTACCGGAACCGCTGCCTACCGGTCCGCTGGTCATCAATTTATTAGACTGAGAGAACGTTCTCGGTCTCGAAGGGCGGATCCAAAACCATGCGGCCGGAGCAGTGCGCGTCCTCCGATTGCTTCACCAATCTATGTCCCCCCCCCCCCCCGGTCTGTGCACGGAGCAGGCTGACGTCACCGAATTTAGAGCGACGCCCCTCTGCACTCTGGTTGGTTAGGAGTTAACAAGGTCCTAAGACCATCGTTCCTGCAGCGTTCGCCCAGTCTTTTTTCTTTTGAAACAAAAAAAAAGGCTGGGATTCCAAGGCTATCAATCTATTGGCTTAGGAATGCAACAAAAAACAAAAAATATCCATGAATTCAAGTCTCCATGGGGTGACTAATAGTACTTTTTTGGGTGAACTATCTCTATAAAGGTGCAGAACAGCCTCTGCACATCCTAATGCATTATTGGAAATACTAAATTACGATAATGTAGGTAAACATGTCATAATGCCGAATTAACAGCCAGCTGGCCCCAAATAAACTAAAACGTCTGCATCTGATCTCAAAACTGCAACTCCAAATTGAAGTGAACAAAAATGAACATGCAGTATATTAACAAAATGTCAACTTTCATCCAGATTTGTAGTTACTAAACTTTGTTCATGTTTCTCCAGTGCCAGACATTAAGGTGTCTGCTTACCTGAACCTGGCTGCGGACTTCACACACAACTTCACGGACGGTCTGGCCATCGGCGCGTCATTCCTCGTGAGTCCAGCGGTGGGCGCTGTCACCACCCTCACTATCCTTCTGCACGAGGTTCCCCACGAGATCGGAGACTTTGCCATCCTGGTGCAGTCGGGATGCACCAAGAAGAAGGTACACTGGCTGACATTTTATAATGGAAGGGACAGTAAATGGGTGTTTAGCTTAATGTGTTTTTAACGGTTATTTGTTAGTCAGGAGGTTGTATTTGGAAATAAAGTGGAGAGAGTAAAGGGCATGGATTAGAAGCCGTGATGGTCCGACTTGGTCTATTCCTAACTGGGTGCCTAAATATGTCTGCTCCCAAAGTGGCGTATGTGATTTCAGGTTTTTCGGACCCAGCCTGACATGCCTTTTTTGTTGCTTCTGTATAAGTACAATGCCAGGATCTTATGATCCTAAAAGTGTGTTGTATTGTGTATATTATACTTCATAAAAATGTTTCTTTGTTCACATGAATTGGGCTACTCTCTTAGAGCTACTGTTGGTTAAATAATTGCATAAAAGGAATAGTACTGGGTCAAACTCAAAATCATACTAATAGAGAGTAGTCTGCACTCACCTTTACAATAATGTATTGGTGCACAAGCAATAGCAAAGACAAATGTCTTTCAGCCTTCATCAGTGTCTTGCACACCTCATGAAAAAGTTTAAGTCAAGTTTCATTTTACTCTTTCATAGTTTGTTTTTTATTTGATATACCTGTTTTCTTTCTGAATTGAAATATTGTGATAATCAATAATAATGTGATTGACTGTTTGTTTGTCTCTTCTGATCCATTACCCATCAGGCCATGTGTCTGCAGCTGTTGACCGCGTTGGGGGCTCTGGCCGGCACAGCCTGCTCCCTATTCGCTGAGGGCGTGGGTGCCGCGGCGACCGCCTGGATCCTGCCCTTCACGGCCGGCGGCTTTGTCTATATCGCCACGGTGACTGTGCTTCCGGAGCTGCTGGCGGGCCGCTCCAGTTTTGGCCAGTCGCTGATGGAGATTCTGGCCCTGCTGTTCGGTGTGGGCATGATGGTGCTGATCGCCGAGTACGAGTGAGAAGCGGCAGAAAAAAATGAGAGAGGAACTGATGATGCTAGGGAGGGGCAGGAGGAGAGAGGGTAGACAGGGAGAGAGAGAATGAGCGACAGATGGTTGGAGAGAAAGACAGAGATAATTACAGATGGATAGAGAAAGAAAGCGACATACTTTACACAGATCGACCCACATACAGAGACGAAATGGAAGTTAAAAGGGAGGAAAAATTGGATTGAGTGTAGAAATGTTAAAATAGCTCTTGAGGACATACTTTTGTCTTTTATCAATTCAATCCTTTCTGATGCACAGCTCCAGAACATTTCCATTTTGTTCTCTTTTATGCACTCCTGCTCACGATTTGTTTTATTTTTACCTGTTGAATGAGAAGAGCATTGTGGGGGAATTCAAAGAGTGAAGCTGAGAAGGTAACTGACAACATGTAAAAAAGAATAAACACATGACAGCCTTTTTTTGGGGGTGGGGTGGGGGGACTGGCGTCTACCGGCCATAATGTCTAGTTCATCCCAACAGATATTAGCCACTTTCACTGCATTTTTCGGAAAACGTAACTTGTATGCTGAAGCTGATTTGCTTGTCTGCTCTCAGTTGGATGGCTTCACAATCAAGACAGAGGATATCAGTCGGTGACGTCAATAATATTTGGTAGTCTTGCGACCTCAGAATTGTACGGTTGTATTTATAGACATTCCAGTGAAAAGTAATTTGACATTGTATTGTAATGTGTTGATTTATTGATGGCTTCTGTTTCAGACATTGTTGACAGTAAAGAGACCAAAAATGTCCTGGTCGAGAGACAGTGTGGCATATTGTCATCAACTTTAAATGGAGGAAGATTTACCTAAGAAAGTGGAGTCAAAAGTCTATGCTGTAGTTGCTTTTGCCACCTTTTCACACCAGTCCACTAGAGGGCACTCATTTATTTTAGAAGGTCAGCTTCATGTGTTGGGTGTTTGAAGCTGTACATAGTTGTTTCAGATCCTGTGTTTGTGGTGACCATGAAGTCAAAGTCCAATATAATAAATATTGTTATATGAATACTGTTAATTGTCTGCAACCCTGCAACTATATCACATTAGTTGTGGATCCTGACTCCTTGGTTGACAAACTATACAACGGTCTCAGCACACGTGTGGTTGAGGAATATGATCAGGCCTAAAGTCTTGTAATTGGGGTTAAGGTTGGGGGGAGAAAAATGTATCAGCTTACTTACATGCACATGGTTTACAAGAAGGTTGCTGGGAAGTGAGTGTCTTCAGAAAAGACTACATGATGTAATTGTAGACCCATTTAATTTTGTGATATCTGTATCTTAGCATCAGCTATAAAGTGATATGGCCTAGTTGAGCCATATCCCCAGTCACCATCAGTGCATCAACACCAAACAGAATCCATTTGATATGGAAATGACATTTTAAATGTGTATTTAAAAACTGGATTAATGCATTGTTGCTGCACATTTGTAGACATAAGAAGATTAGCAGAATGACATCAGTTAACTTGAAAATGGTCTTCTGATTTATTTCATTTGAATCATTCCAGACTTTATTTTTGTTTATTTCTTTTTTACTTTTGCAATACCAGAGTAGGGTTACTCAATTCAGATTCAGATAGGGATGTATTGGTCGTCAACAAAAAAAAAGCATAATAAATGGACTTATGCTAATCTTCCTTATTTTGTTGTTTTTGTGGCAAACTCCACCAATCCAAAATACCCCAATGGATAACAAACAGTTTTGTGCAAAGGCAGTTTGTCTCAGTAAAGTCATGTCCAATTTATTTGTTTTTCTTTTACATGTTTTTTTCTTTCTGTCAAATTGTGTACTCCAGTGACATTTTGCCTTGTCGGGGGTTTTCAAAAATAGCGAAAATGGCAGATCTACAAGCTCACAATGTGACGTGTGAGTTTGTACATTGGCTATTTTCACTATTTTTGAAGTGAGGCTTTAGTGGTTAAAGGAGCATTTCACAATACTTAGCCTTCTGTGAAATTGGCTCTCATTTCTGTGGCAATTAACACTACAATGACCACTGGGGAGGACAAATTTGAATTATCTGTCGCCTCCGTTGGCAAAGGAGTTGAGCTAAGACAGTTTATGGTTGTGGGAATCCGTTTGAGTTAATGTTTGAGAATGTATGCCCTTGTTTTGCTTGTGTCGCTAAATGACCTGAAGCTTTTTGTCAGATTAGATCGTTCCCTGCTCCTCCTCGCTAGCTGCTATCATCAAGTACTCTGAAATGGATCTCGAACGTTACAGCGGCGTGGGACTGGTACACAAGTACTCTTGTGCAACACGTGCTATCAAACCCAATGCTTTTATATCTGAACTGACTTGTCCTAGTGGAAGGTTTCCCAAACTTTTCAGGCTGTGACCCCGCAAAAGAATCATATTTGAACTGGGGTCCCCCCCACAAAAAAATAATCATATTTGAACTAGGGACCCTGACAAGCACTTGGAATTGTAGGAGTTGACTTGAGGCATTACATTTAGTTTGACTCGGTTCCACAGATAAATATTGTGAAAATAGCCGAACTACAAGCTCACACCGCTTCACACTGCGAGGCGTTGTGAGGTTGTAGATCGGCTATTTTCACAATGTTTGCCTCTTTCTTATGTAATATTTGGCTAATTTGGTATTTAAAAATCACACCCTGTGTGAAGAGAGTGGTGCCTTTGATGAGCCCCGTATTGATGTTGTCATCAATGTTTGTTTATTGGCCATACATACACCCGGACACACAGACAAAGTCAGATATAGGAGTGGTTGGCACCACTCAAAAAGTCTTAAAAGTCCTTAAATTGTCACTTGAAGAAATGTGCAGATACCCTGTATACACTTATACTGTATGTTGGTTTGTGTGCTGTTGAGTGAGAAAACAATGTTGCACATCATCTGGGGACCCCCCAAAATCATTTGGGACCCCCAGTTTGGGAACCACTGTCCTACAGTGGTTCCCAAACTGGGGGTCCCAAAATTCTCCCTCAGTGGGCACTATAGTGCCCACTGAGGGAGAAGGGATTAGGCTAAATGTATCTGGGTCAGTTGGCTTTGAAGCAAGGCCGCCGTGGTGTTTCGACAGTGGTTGCCAGTAGCTGAAAGAATACACCTGTTGGGGCCAACAAAGAAAAGATAAGAAAGTTAACTATCTTTTCTCCTCCCAAATATTTTACCATGACCTTACGACGACCTTACCACAGACAAACCCGTTTTTTTTGTCCTGTATTTTGTCATGGAGGAATAAGTAACACAATTTACTTGTTTCAAATTTCATCACATTGGCATTACCGTGTGATGGTGTTGAGGCTTTTCTGTGTTTTCTTTGAGGAACCAAATGAGGATGACATTTTTAAATTGGGAGTGTTGATTAAGGCGAGATTGTGGGGCTGGGCCGGGCGCATGTTTTCTTTTCTTCATTTTGTCGAGTTCTTGATTTTTCGCAGAAAATATTAAAATGAAAATGTGAACACAATGTCATATTGAATGTTTCTCTGTATTATATTGGCTGCATCAAATCAAACATACCAATGACAGATTTGCAGAACTGAAGCCGAGACATCCAGCTCGCAGCTAGCGTGTCGTTCCTACAGTATGTGGGATTGGAAAGCCTAGAATTGTCATTTTATGTAGCTCTAGGTACATTATCTTTTCTCATATCTCTGAATTGATATAAAACAGGATGTGAAACTTAAACCATCTACAAGCTCACAGCCCTGTAGACCTGCTATTTAGGGCTTAAGTGATTAAAATCCAGAAATTAAGTTGTTGGATTGCATGTTGATTGTACAAATGCTCTCTTTTGTAACCACGTATTACCACTGCTCTTCCTGGCTGGATCAAATCCCGCAGAGCTTTCTCTGTTTGCACACCACATGTTCTGTACCGAGAGGGCTGAGAGGGAGAACATCTCCTTTTCGGTACCGAGTAGGAGGACAAAATATAAAGAGCAGTTCAGTTGGGCCAGAGATATCGATTATGTTCTCGAGACAGTATGGACTGTTGAAATGGCCCATATGAACCTTGGTGTCAGAACATTAACAGGTGGAATACTTAACCACGTACATAGCAAACGCTATATAGCCTACAATCAGTGGTGGAAAAAGTACTTGATTTTTTTTTTACTTAAGTAAAATTTTCAATACTGCAATGTAGAAATACTCTGTTACAAGTAAAAGTCTGGTAATCAAAATGTAAATGAGTAAAACAAGTAAGTGCACAGAGGTGGGAAAAAGACTGCTTACAGCAGGTCCTCTTACAGGTTGTCAGTTGCCAGCGTCCTTTAAACAGTATGCCAAACACCAGTGTCATCTGAAAAGACAACTATGGTATTACAATGCGTGTACATACACCTTTGTATGAAATCTTTAGTTTCCTGGTAGTTTGATGCATCCTTTTTTGCAAAAGAATAGACTGGTGTGTTGTTGTGTTCCTTGGGAAAATCCTTTTAAAGTATTAATATTCATTTCCGTGTGATTTTGTGGAAGCTGAGTGAATTCATGCAATCCCTTTTAACCATTTTTCATTCAGCACAATGCGCATCTGATTGGCTGCTGCTGGTCTGGCACATGCTCACAGCAGTAGCTGTGTTTATTGTAATTGATAATCGATAGGTTTTTGGTTTACATGATCCTAGATTACTGAGGCACTACACTGTCTCTATGCATTTGATGTATTACCTTGTGTTTACCTTGCTTTCTGTAAATCGCTCTGGATTAAGAGCGTCGGCTAAATGCCTAAATTGTAAATTTGACATGCCTCCTGGTGGAGATTTGTGCTCCACTGAGTGCCCCTTTTTAGTTCCCTCTGTGATTGGCCCCCTCTGTGTTTCTTTAAACTAAAGCCTACTTTTCTCTTATGCAACATTATTTAGTGTTGAAAAAAGGGTTGCTTGTTAAGGTGTGTTAAGCACTGAAATAATTATCCCTATCCTTTTTTTGTATTTTTTACAAAAAATAATTTACATACAGTTACAAACTAGGGCAAGTGCTGCAGGCTTGCCCTAGCCTTAAGAGTATCCCTATCCTGACACACCTGTGGTATAGCCTACAGGAAATAAAAACATGAATAGACTTGTAATCTGTAATGTAATCTGACTGGAACAGTAAATCAGCAATGAAAGAAGGGTAGGTCTATTCCCCAATCCACAGATGATAAAAGGCATTCCCCAGATGATAAAAGGCATTTACTATCCCCATTCGGAAAGCATGAATTGGCATGACGACTAAAATTGTGGGGGGAAAAAAAGAGAGCAGGCCTATTTAATCACGCAGTGATTGACACCTGCTGCTTTGATGCCACAAGTGGGTTAACAACGACACTTATTTAAAACAGCTGAGAGCTACCACATAGAAAAGTAGTGCAAATGAACTACAAAATATGTTTATGCTTCTGGGGGGGGGGGGCTTTGGTAGCGCTACTACCCCGGGATAATCACTTTTGAATCGCTTCTTGAAGAAATACCGAACTCCTATGGATAAACTGAGGGGCCAAACACCCGACACCCCGGACCCCGGGTCCCCGGGTCCACCGACACACAAGAAGCCCAAAGGACTCCCCCCCCCCCCCCCCCCCCCTCAAAACAACAGCATTAGATGTTCTAATGTCCAATGTCTAATACCCTCTCGTTCATATAATAGCATCATAACACTTGACTGTATCATGTTCTTTAAATGTGTTAGTGTTGGGCCTTAGCTGGGACCAGAGCCTTGTATTAGGTCACGTGGTTCATGTAAACTGGAAATAGTTACAAGGAGCTGTAGACTTCAGTGCATTCCATAAACCTCCGGTTTAGGGCTTTGTCACTTCTCGCCAATAGATAGACGGCTATGTAGAAGACCTGGCCCGATGAAGTGAACGCGAGTGTCAGAACTCTCTCTCTCTCTCTATGGGTCTGGCTGGGACATGTGAGATTCCTTACATAAACATAAAAAACTAGTTGTAGGCTACCGATTTATAGGGGCCCAACTCGTGCAAAAACCAGGGCCTGCTCTATTCATAAAAAGTATAATAATTTCTTGATAAATGTATAATAATATATCTGCAATAAATAGGTCAGCACCTGATTTTAGTAAATACAGTAGATCAGCTTACAGTATGTGAGCTACGGATGGGGGGCGCTATTAAAGTTTATGTTGGGGAGACAGATCACAGGCGAGGTCACGACAGAGTCAAAGAAGTAAAAAGACCAGATCTATGGACAAGACAGCTTGGCAAAATGGAGTACGGCAAGAGTTTAAGTGGAGCACCTTAAAGAACGCTTAGAAAATAAAAAGCACCTGTGCAGTTTGTTCAGTGCGCTTTTCTGTGCACAAACTGAGACCA
Source organism: Gymnoscopelus microlampas (assembly GCF_963454915.1). Taxonomy (NCBI): domain Eukaryota; kingdom Metazoa; phylum Chordata; class Actinopteri; order Myctophiformes; family Myctophidae; genus Gymnoscopelus; species Gymnoscopelus microlampas. The sequence goes on from NC_139952.1 coordinate 37,791,301, forward strand.
ATGCCTCAATGTAATTGAGAACGCTAATGTTCTGGCATCTGCATCCATGATCTGACCTAAATGACGAGTTAGACCAGTGTTTATCAACCCTGGCAATCGTCCCAATTTTGGTCCGCGGTTACTGCTGAGGTGTGCCACGCCGTTTGAAGAAAGTGTAAACCCAGCCCCTCGAGAACAATAGCGGCCATCGTCCGTCAATCGATACGGCCATCATCCGTTTCACACTCAGCCACGGCCGAGTCCATTCAGTGTAGCGACCATCACCCATAGGAATGCAAATATGTTGTCCTACCTGGTACTGTATAAAAAGGGCACAGGGTAGGCCTACATGCTTTGGCACTCAGTATTACTAAACGTGGGTCGGAACGGGTCGATAAAAAACATATGAACGTCGTACCTGCTAAGAGAGGCTGTCCTGTCCCAAAAGCCCATGTTATAACCTGCCATGATGAATGTCCAACAATAAAACAATACATAAGTGTTAGTTTTCTTATAAAGTGCTTCTAAATCACTCCAGTGTGTTTGTGTCAACGTAATTCGTGTAGTTTGTGTTGTGGTGTTTAATTACTCCTCCACGGAGAGAATCTCTTTCAACTTCAAGCGTTGTGCCTCGATATAACCGGAAAACTCGCCCCAAAACACGCTCGCCCCCATTTCTTTTCGCGGACCAGCGGTTCTTGTATTCCTGTATTTGTTTTACTGAGGATAAGGTTAGAAATAAGTTTACGGTTAGCCATATTATTAGTTTTACTGAGGTTACGTTTAGGAATAAGGTTAGGTTTAGGCATATAGTTTAATGAGGTTACGTTTAGGAATACCAGGTGAATATCACCGGATTTCCCCGGGGGTGACTGTTTTGGGGCGAGAGTTTTGGTGTTCGTCTGTAGTGGGCAACAGCGCATGCGTCCGCAATAATGCTATCAGGATCAGATTATTAGATATTATTATCAGATATTAGAAGTATATTGGGTACCAAATATACTTAACAAAGAAGAACTTGAAGTGACCCAAGTGTATATATTTGTAGGCCAAAGATGTATATATTTGTAATGGTCAAGGTTTCTTTATACCTGCCCAATAAAAAATCTCTCTCTCTCTGTGTGTGTGTGTGTGTGTGTGTGTGTGTGTGTGTGTGTGTGTGTGTGTGTGTGTGTGTGTGTGTGTGTGTGTGTGTGTGTGTGTGTGTGTGTGTGTGTGTGTGTGTGTGTGTGTGTGTGTGTGTGTGTGTGTGTGTGTGTGTGTGTGTGTGTGTGTGCGCGCGCCCTGGGATCGTTTGGCTAAGCCAGGTGTGCCTTGGCACAAAAAAGGTTGATAAACACTGAGTTAGATGATGAACATAATTCCGTTCAGATCTTTTATTAAGCCTGAAGACGACACAAGCCCAAAAGGACTGCTCCGAATCCTCCTAGAATGGTGAACTGCAATAGTGCAATCTGTGTTTCCCAATGTTTATGTAGCGCTGCAGCCAGGGACGTGCAGAGAAAATTAGAGGGGCAGGGGCTGAAATGTCCAAAAGGCCAGATCGGTCTGGCGACTTAGGTCGCCGGCAAAATTCTTTTGACATCGCTAGCCAGATATGGAGGAATATCTCATTTTACATTAACACTATGTTTATTGTTACTCTTGTGTCTGTGTTTTCTGTTTTCCTCCCCGTGCCTTTGTCCTCTTGTCTATCATTGATAATAATAATGAATTGCATTTTTATGGCGCTTTTCTAAGTACTCAAACTTACTCAAAGAGCTTTACAATGGTTCATTCCTTCATACATTGGGAGGTTAAGCGGCAAACAGTCAACGCCAGCGCCCTCACTTCCCACATTCAGAAACCAATGGTGGCAATGCAGGGTTCAGTGTCTTGCCCAAGGACACTTCGGCATGTGGACAGGAGGAGCCGAGATTCGAACCGCCGACCCACGGATCATCGGACGTCCTGCTCTACCTCCTGAGCCACAGCCGCTCACACATTCATTCCCAGGTCCAGTCCATGGACTCATCATTCAATAAGCATTCAATATAATAAGATATTTGCAGTTATTAAGTAAGAGATGCGACATATGGCATGGATTTATACTCAGAGGGCATTTCTTTCAACATTAAGGCTGCATTGAAGTTCAGGAGAGTTTGGAAAAGGAACAAGGACAAGAACAGAATAGATAGGAATAGAACATACATCTTGTATCATTGTGCACAGACGTCAGTTTCTCCGATAAAGTAGTTGATGGTCATCGTATCACGGATAACAATATGCTTACGTAAATGCATGTGCATTACTTGATTTTTTTTACTTAAGTAAAAGTATCAATACTGCAATGTAGAAATACTCTGTTACAAGTAAAAGTCTGGTAATCAAAATGTACTTGAGTAAAACAAGTAAGTGCACAGAGGTGGGAAAAAGACTGCTTACAGCAGGTCCTCTTACAGGGTGTCAGTTGCCAGCGTCCTTTAAACAGCATGCCAAACACCAGTGTCATCTGAAAAGACAACTATGGTATTACAATGCGTGTACATACACCTTTGTATGAAATCTTTAGTTTCCTGGTAGTCTGATGCATCCTTTTTTTGCAAAAGAATAGACTGGTGTGTTGTTGTGTTCCTTGGGAAAATCCTTTTAAAGTATTAATATTAATTTCCGTGTGATTTTGTGGAAGCTGAGTGAATTCATGCACTCCCTTTTAACCATTTTTCATTCAGCACAATGCGCATCTGATTGGCTGCTGCTGGTCTGGCACATGCTCACAGTGGCAGCTGTGTTTATTGTAATTGATAATCGATAGGTTTTTGGTTTACATGATCCTAGATTACTGAGGCACTACACTGTCTCTATGCATTTGATGTATTACCTTGTGTTTACCTTGCTTTCTGTAAATCGCTCTGGATTAAGAGCGTCGGCTAAATGCCTAAATTGTAAATTTGACATGCCTCCTGGTGGAGATTTGTGCTCCACTGAGTGCCCCTTTTTAGTTCCCTCTGTGATTGGCCCCCTCTGTGTTTCTTTAAACTAAAGCCTACTTTTCTCTTATGCAACATTATTTAGTGTTGAAAAAAGGGTTGCTTGTTAAGGTGTGTTAAGCACTCTAATAATGCTGAGTCAAGCAGATGAAAATCACACATCGTGACAAGTATTTTCCACTGTACCAGCACATCTGTATGACATAAAAGTTATGTCAGATACATGTGCTGGTACAGAAAATACTATGTCAATGTCACATAATAGAGTTATTATTAGAGCATAATAAAGTAGTTCATGTGGCACTTCCTGGTGGGAAATGTGTCCACATACACTGTAAATTTGATACCACATAAAAGAATTCAAACACTTCACAATGACTCTTCTTCTTTGGCTTTGCCTTTTATGGTGTTAACAGGGGCGTCACATATGCAAATACTGTGAATAGAACAGGCACTCACATCCAATTTAGTGGTATACCTGGGGCAAGCACACATCTAGGGACACTGCATGTTTTTCACAGGCTCTTCTAACAAGAAAAAAGGTAAGAAGTATTTTAGAAAAGTTTTGCGAATGAGGCCCAAAGCTTGTTTTATGGTGATAGGATGTACAGGGAACGTGAACAGCTTATTTATTAAGCACTACTTTGTTGCAGTGATGGACCATTTGGAAATTCTTCATGAATGTAAAACTGTTAATTTAAAGGTAGGGTAAGTGATTTTCTTTGTGTTAAAAAAGCTCTTCTAGTACTCATTGCTATATAGACTGTTTGTTCAGTAACAGGAGTTTACATGTCTCTCCAGCTCTTTATTAAACAGAAAATGCATTTTCAGGTCCGGATACCAATTTTATCTAATCAGGATAGAGAACAGGATAGAGAAGAAAGGATAGAGTCAGGATACAGATTAAACAAGTGAAATTGGAAGTGATGACACAAATAAATGAGCAGACACAATTAGAACTGGAACACTATAAAGAAATTCAGCTGATAAATTGGTACTCTCTCCTGATTGGCTGAAAAAATGTTTTCTGTTTATTAAAGAGCTGGAGAGATAGACCCCTGTGACTGAACAAACACTATAGCAATGATTACTAACAGAATTGTGTGCTTTACACTTAAAACAACATATCGCTTACCCTACCATTAAAGTTTGGGTAAAGTTTTGTCACATCCTGGAAACCAGAATTGTCAGTGCCAAGGGCATTAAACAGCGTAGGTGTTTTATTCTGTTCTGGAAATGTTTCAAAATGTACATTAATTGATGGGTGTGATTGGCTGCTGACAGTAGAATGGAAACATAGAATGATATTATATAGAGCAGTGGTTTTCAACCAGTGGTCCGGGGACCACCAGTGGTCCTTGAGGGAGTACCAGGGGGTCCCCAGCAAAATTAGTTAATAGCATCACAATCATTTTTAACCACTTAGCTTTGGCTATTTTTGAAAAACCTTGAAAAAAGTGTGCACATCTTTGAATATTCATATTTTTTTAGAGCGAAAATTAACTTATATCTTTGCTTCTGGGGGTCACAAAACATTTTCAAATGGGGGTCCGCGGCCAAATGTATATCAATTTAGGGGTCCTTGGCATGAAAAAGGTTGAAAACCACTGATATAGAGTATTAAGAGAGGCATTCAGCAAAGCAAATATAAATATTTATAACTCATGTGTTGCTCAGGACACGGCCATCATCCATAGCTGGCATGTCTGAAGAGAAGCACATAGTGAAGTAAGTGCGCCTTTTGAATATTTGCCTGCACACGCAGTCACGCACGCACACACACACACACAGACGGTATACTATTTACAATGTACTGTATATGTGACATGCAGGGAATATGGATGATGTCATTGCAGCAAAGTCATTGCTAGTGTGTGGGCACACAATAGCACACAAGAAATAGTCCTATCATGCAACTAAATATACTGTATTTCTTCATTTGTTTCCATCCGTTGTTTTGTTTTTAAAATCAAGCAACACCTTTTGTGTTTAATAGTTAACCAGTACTAAATGTTAATTCTTTATTCATTAGTAGACCTTGGGACACTTGCCGTCAGGTGCCAGTGGTCCATGATGAACAGACGCCCTGGAAAGGGATCAAGTTGCTTAAATTTGTCACTCTGTGTGTGGTGACACTGCTGGTGTTTGGATTGGCGATATGCAGCAAGGTACAGGATTCATATTCAGAGAATGTACAATATAAAATATACAATATGTTAGTATGTTTTTGTGTAATATATATGTCCAAAACTGTCACTTTTCAGAATTCAAATTCAAAAGCATCAAAAGTAACAGATCTACAAGCTCAAAACGCGTCGCTTCGCGCCGCGTTTCGAGCTTGTATATCTGCTACTTTTGATGCTTTTGTGTGACGCAGTAGAATGGTCCAGTAGGGCGTTAATTTACGAAAAAACACAAAAAGTCAGAATATGGAGATAAAAGGTTTCTGCCCGACATCTAGCCTGGGTGCCAGCCTGCTTCGCTACGTTCGGCGGATTTTTTTTTCTCGCTGCGCTTCTCAGTCTGGAATGCCTCCTATCTCCAGGAGGCGGGACACAGCAGCCAAGGTTCGAAACCTACCGTGGCTTCTGATTGGTCTGTGGTGCGGGGCGGGACAAAAAAAAACGGTGTGATCGTTTTGATTCGTCATTCGTTTGAACAACATCCAATCAGCAACGACGTTGCCTAACGTAACAGTAGTTCCAGTGTAGTTCTACAAGACGAGTCAATCGGGGGCATTCCAGACTGATAAGCGCAGAGAGAAAAAAAAATCCGCCGAACGTAGCGAAGCAGGCTGGCACCCAGGCTACCCGACATCAACAATACACAGTGTATAGCGACATAGGTTTTTCAGAAAACTGTTAGGATTTAGAAGGCATTTGTAGAATCGGCCTCAGGTCTTAATGGGTTAATGCTCATTCGGTGATTTCATTTTCTCGTTAGATACTGTGGAATGAGTGGAAACTAAATAACCATACAGTAAAACTAATTACATCAGCCTGTTTAAAATGACAATGGTGCGTTTTCAGACCTCTCTCCTGCTGCTCGTCACGTTGTCGAGTAAGGCCATGCACACGGTCCCAGTGGAGCACAAACCCTTGATCCTGCTGTGCGTGGGATGTACCTTGGTCACTCCCAGCATCCTTCTGCTTTTCAAGAGCCTCTGGAAGGCCTGCTTCAAAACCTCCAAAATACCAGCCAGAGCGACCGCTGTCTTTGTAAGAAACGTTGATATTAATCCAAGTGCTTGAATTGCAAAATAGGTATAGAGTACAAAGGTGAACACAGTAGAACGATGCCCTACTTGTAATAACTACTGTATGTATGCAGTTAAATTTCAGCGATGAAAGAGTAGCATGGCATATGGTTACCAGTTGCATTTTGTCTCTCCCGTCTTCCTTCCTATGACTCAATTACACAGTCATTGTCTACCTCTCTCCATCTTTCTCACTGTCTGGGTCATGTGATGACAAGGTTTTGGGGTTGTGTGTGAGACTTTATAAGTATGACAAGTCACAGGGCAATGGAGGGAAGGAATGTAATACAGGATTCTGATTACATGTATGGTGCAACCAGAGTAGATAGGCTATTCTTTGACACACTCATAAGGGGGGTATTTGAGGAGGGGAGGGGCATTTCTGCCATTGTCTTGGAGGTGCAAATATCACAGGTATCAGCATTGCATTTGTGAGACGAAACGTCTTCGGTGTTAAAAAGTAGATACAGTATCTTTTGCTGTCCTATAGCGCAAAATTATTCCCGCAATCTCTGGGTCAATTGTGGAGGGTTGGCCACCACACCATTAAAACTGATATAGGCCTACAAGATAACCCGATCCTTGCTACGAAACGTTTTTTGTGTGTTTAATCGCAAGTAAAGAAGACAGGGTGCAAGATTTGTTTCTTTGATGTCGACCCCCAGGGTCTTCTCTGACGTACCTGTGTACTGAGAACACTCATAGGCATAATTATTCCCTGCACGACATGCGCGTGGTCGTGGGTATACGCTAGTGCGTTTTCAATGGATGAAATGGTTAGTTGACTGACTGTATACGCTTTTTCCCCAAAAAATCTGCACTGTATACGGCGTATACTGCATACTGCGTAACACGGTAGAACACACCACTGTTGTAAAGTACAATTAGAAAGACTGGCAAAATATTAGTCCTCCATGTTTGGTTTTCAGGGTCACTGTGACACTGAGGGCCGTATTTTGCGCGTCTTAAGTACCAGGTCTTATGACTTAACTTCGGAAAATATGTGTTTCTATAACATGTATTCTTGTCCACCTCATTAACCTATTCTTGGGTCTTCTCCTTCTTATTATAATCTTCCTCTGATTCATGCTTTTCTCCGTGTTCTTCTGATCTCCAGGTTCTCTTGATAGACGTCCTGGTGGCACTGGGTTCAGCTGTCCTCCTCATCGTGGTGATGCCGTCCCTGGATATCATCACCAATGTGATGCTTCTTAATAGCATTGCCCTCCTTTCCGCTGTCTTCCAGGTGGCAGCCCAGTGCTGTGCTAGGGAGAGGAACCGTTTCCTTTTGCCACCTATCTCTGCATTCCTTCTCATCCTGCTGGGACACGTTCTCTTTCTCCTCTCACTGCTGCTGGACGAAAAAAGTGAAGAGATGGTTCTATGGTCAGGCGTGGCTGTTTTCGCGACCTTCTTGGTTTCACTCAACTGGTGGGAGAACTATGTCAGCTTGTTCAGCAGCAGCAGGAACAGTATTGGTACTGCAGTGGGTGCAGGTGGACAGGGCTTCTTCTACCGGTTGTCTGAAGATTTAAAACACTCCCAGAACATGCAACATATCATGTCCAGCCTCATGAGGATCCTGGTGACGGCTGTTGTGCTTGGAGCATTTGTCCCTCTGTCCGGTAGAGAATGGACCTCGCTCGCCACCGTCCCTGATGACGTGAAGAAAGTTTCACTTACCCTCACCGGGGTCCAGCTGGTCTCTTCGGTCCTGTGTCACTGGTTTGCCGTGATGGCCTGCAAGATGCATGCCATGCGGCGGAGTTTCCTCCTGCCCATGTACCTCGCCTCCCTGGCCGTTCTGGTTCTTTTTGTTTGTCCGGTGATGATTTCCTTTCAGAACCACAGAACCGACAACAAACTGGCCCATAACTTCACCTTCACAAATTACTGCAATGACACTGTTCGCGTTTGGAACCAAGATCTGCAGGGCGGTTGGTTCCAATCGTTGGTCTTGGACACGACGCACACTTTGTGTGGTCGAGACCTAACCCAGGTGACCGAGATGGTTCTGTTGGGAGGTATGAGAGTAATAATTGTCAAGAATTTGCTATTTGTACAAGTTTCATGTTCACAAATACAACTGAGAGAACTTGACTCGACTCTAATTGCCTTTTTTGGTTTGTAGATCTGCTATTTTCACTAGTTTGGGTCCCGGGGAGACCTCTTTTGAGTCTCAAGCTAAAAGGTTTGAGAACCACTGGTTTGTCAGGTGGATGACACCAGTTTTAGGGCTTCATGTGGAGAATGAGGAGAGAAGTAAGACAGGCATAAAATGTGGGGGTCAGCATTAAGTGAGTCTGTTCGATGATTGATGATTGAAAAAATGGGAGAAAGATATTCCGATGTCGTCAAACCTTTTTATCAAAGTCGGTGACTCTCTACTGCCGGTAACAGTAGAGAGGGATGGGGGCAGGTAGAGTGGGTTTTAAGGAAGGAGGAGAGGCATAGGACTGATACTGTACAGAGTGAACGAAGGAGTGAACGAAGGAGTGACTGAAAGTGGGAAGAGGTCACCTGAGACGTGTTTGCACAGCTCTGAAGGATTCAGATAACCAAGATGTGTTCATTTTGAGATCAGATTTTGATGTAGTTTTAGTCATAGTCTTTTCAATGAAATTCCATTTGGTTTGAGTCATATTTTATTCATAGTCTTTTGAATAAAATTCCATTTAGTTTGAGTCATATTTTAGTTATCTGAAATATTTTAGTTTTAGTCTAGTTTTAGTAGTTGACTAAATATCATAAGATCTTAGTCGACTAAATCTACAGTTGATTTAGTCGACTAAAATCTATTTTAATCTATGATGGCATGGTAATGCCTGATTACCGCGACGGCCACGTCTTAGTTCTCAGTTCTACTGGATCTCTTCTCTACTAGTCCCTCCCTGACATTTTAGTCTAGTTTTTATTTGTTGATGAAATTCACAGTATATTTAGTCATAGTTTTAGTCATCATAGCTTAGTTTACAGTGAAACACTGCACCTGAGACGTGTTTGCACAGCTCCGAAGGATTCAGATAACCAAGGAGCTGGCAGATACTGCGGTGCTGGCTTGCAGGAGAGACGGCAGCGACAGTGAAGCGACAGTGAATGAGGATGTTGCTGAGTCAGTCTAGTGGGCAAGGAATCAGGAGAGGGACGAGAGGGGAGGATAGAACAAAAGAGAGAGAGAGGAGGGGTTTTAGAGAACTCAGTGACAGTTTGAGGTTGGGTTTAAGAGTGGAGCCAGAAAGATGGATGAAGTTATAAAGTGGTGATCTGAGACACCAAGGGGAGTATAAGAGAGATCAGAGGGATAGCAGAGAACACTGGCCCCAATACATCACCACTGGCAGCCCTACGTTGGAGGAGAATAAGGAGATAAGGAGAGGTTAAAGGAAGACAAAAGAAAAGCAACATGAATATCTGTTGGCAGGTGCCATCTTTTGGGAAGGAGCTGAAAAGAGCTATCCAGTTATTCAAGAATACAATAGACATGTCGTTTGCCCTTATATCAATGAACATACAAATGTACAAAATCAGCTGTTTCTTAATTTCTCTACTCACTTTGAAGCACATTAACCCATTGAGACCTGAAGCCGATTCTACGTGTCTCCTAAATCTCAACAGTATTCTCAAAAACGTATGTTTCTATATCAGTGGTGCTCAAACTTTTTCATGTCAAGGACCCCCAAAATGATATGTATTTGGCCGCAGACACCCATCAAAATATTTTGTTCCAGGGACCCCCAGAAGCAAAGATTTGAGTTAAAAATGTTCGCTTTAAAAATATATATATTCAAAGATTTGCACACAGTTTCACGATTTTTCAAAAATAGCAGATCTACAAGCTTGTAGCGCGGCACTCAGTGCCGCGCTATGAGCTTGTATATCTGCTATTTTGGAATAGCCAAAGTGTAAAATAATGCTTTTCAGCTCAAATCTAAAAATGACACCAGGTTCCAGGTCTTAATCTCTGAAATGTGCATCACTTTAAATAGATTTAGTCTGGATGGTATCATGTTTTAAAGGCACTCTATTGTACTTGTTCTATAGGTTCAGCATTGGCTTGGTGGCTGGGTCTTCTGCTGTCCACCATCTACATCAGCTCTCTGAAGCTACAGCGTATCCAGAGGACCGAGCATCTGTTTGTCAGGAGAATGTATGAGGGAGCCTTTCTGGAGCAGTCCATGCTGCTCAACACACGCTTTGAGATAAAGAAAACTGGGACGCGCAAGTTGTAAGTGTGTGTGTGTGTGTGTGTGTGTGTGTGTGTGTGTGTGTGTGTGTGTGTGTGTGTGTGTGTGTGTGTGTGTGTGTGTGTGTGCGTGTGTGTCCATGTGTGCATGTCCGTGCGTGCGTGTGGGTGTGTTGAGGGAAATTGTACAGTATATTGTGCATGTGCATGTACAAGAGCTCTTCTCACGTCCCGACTTGAACCCTATAATGGACCCGTGAAATTTGGTTCCACATTTCTTTTTTACGACAGACCTGTACCCTAACGGACTCGTTCCGAGATCTGATTGGGTCTGAAATGTTTTGATCTCAACCCCCTATTTGGACCCGTGATATGATCTGAGATATTACAGAACCGACCCGACAGACCCGACAAACCTAATAATTACATTTGCTAATACAAATGCTATTCCACCAGTAGGTGCCAGTTATACTTATATCTAAGGCTCTGATCCGACCCGGACCCAATTGACCACAATAAAACACAAACCCAAACCTGTACAGGTCTCGGGTATTTTCTCGGTTCAGGTAAACCCGTGAAGACCTCTAGAATGTACACTTTCTTTTCTATTTCTTCATAAAATCTTGTTCTAGTTTCGCAGACTCAGTGACAGTGTTCGTGTGTGCAACCATGTGGCACGAGACTTGTGATGAAATGATGAAGATTATAATTTCACTATTCCGGTGAGTTATGTTATTATAACACAAAATTGATGAAACAATAGTCTATGAGACAGACTGTTGGCACAGAATGTTTTTGAATGCTTCCGCCTAACAATCAGTACAACGGAAACGCTAAGATTTTTTGTAAAACAAAGCGGATATCCACCCCCAAATTCAAATACGTTTCGGCTTTTTTTTCTTTGATTGAATACAGTACTTTAACAGTTTGCAAATAGTACAGAGGAACGATTTTACAATGATTGTTAAAAGGATAACACAAAAATCTGGTGTTAAGTTTAGAGGACTTTACTAGACCAGTTTGCAGACAGGTGCTCTTTTATGGCGGCTTTGAAGGAGGGTAAGGAGTTACACTTTTTGATGTTTATTGGAAGGGCATTCCACATTTTGGTGACATAGCAGTAGAACAAATTTGACCCCATTTTTGCGGTCTTGTAAAGATTTCTAAATGAAAACCGAATTAGTCAAAGGTCTAAGCCTATCCAGCTTGCTGCTTAGCAGAAAGGGCATTTCATGTGATCAGAAATAACATTTGTACGGCAAACTTGTCATGAGCATCGTCTAAGCATCTCTGTTTTCGTACCTGCCCCTACAGGTTGGACAGGTACAGACCAAAGATGGCTCCAAAGACTAGCGATGTGAGCTTTGAATGCCACGTCTACTTTGATGATGCTTTCAAAGACGTGCCAGGAAGTCAAGGACGCCATGTCAATGAATACGCAGAGGTCCTTGTGGAGGTCATCAAAGAGGTGTACAGGTAAAATGTCTTCACATTTTAGTCAATCATAAAAAAAGATTCTTTGACTTCTATTTGATGTTTGGGTGTATAAAACTAATGTTTCATGCTATGTATGGTCAGTTTTCTGAAATACTTAATAATAATAATAATAATAATAATGTTGCTATACTGTATCAGCGGTTCTCAAACTTTTTCATGTCAAGGACCCCCAAAATGATGTATTTGCCCACCGACCCCCATCCAAAAATATGTTGTTCCAGGGACCACCAGAAGCAAAGATTTGAGTTAAAAAATGTCCGCTTAAAAAAAAAAAATGCATTCAAAGATTTGCACACATTTTCACGATTTTTCAAAAACAGTAGATCTACAAGCCCATAGCGCTGTGTATTTCTATTTTTGAATAGCCAAAGTATATAATATGGTTAAAGTGGTTAAAATGATTGTGACGCTATACTAACTACTTCTGGTACCCCTCCTCCCCAAGGACCCCTGGGGGTCCCCGGACCCCACTTTGAGAACGAATGTGCTGTATTAGCTAAAATCTAAAATGACACAGATGCTTTCCCGGATTGAACGGGCCATATAGCTAACTGTCTTTGATTTGGTGGTCAGTATTTTCACACAGGTCAGTGGGAGACTGTTCACATTCAAGCCACCGATACCTGCACAGCGGCTGATGAGGACACCGTATGGAGGTCGCCTGGAGGTCACAATGCCTCACGGGAACAGCCTGGTGGTTCATTTTAAGGACAAACACCTCATACGACATAAGAAGAGGTGGTCGCAGGTATACAGATTAAATGCTTAGAGAGAAGCAATCTATCCACCTTTTCATGGATTGACCCATTGAGACCTGAAGCCGATTCTACATGTCTCCTAAATCTCAACAGTATTCTGAAAAACGAATGTTTCTATATCAGTGGTGCTCAATCTTTTTCACGTCAAGGACCCCCAAAAGTATATGTATTTGGCTGCAGACCCCCATCGAAATATTTTGTTCCAGGGACCCCCAGAAGCAAAGATTTGAGTTAAAAATGTTCGCTTTAAAAATATATATATTCAAAGATTTGCAAACATTTTCACGATTTTTCAAAAATAGCAGATCTACAAGCTCGTAGCGCGGCACTCGGTGCCACGCTATGAGCTTTTATATCTGCTATTTTTGAATAGCCCAAAGTGTAAAATAATGCTTTTTAGCTCAAATCTAAAAATGACACAGTTCCAGGTCTTAATGGGTTAAATAGTTGATTGAGCAATTTGTGAAATAGGATAGAGGTCAGGAAATGCTATTCATTCTTTCAAAAAATATTTTTGTTTTATTTCTCAATAAAATCTGTTGGTTTATTGTTTTATAGGTCATGTACATGTACTACCATCTGGGCTGGAGGCTAACAGCTAAATACTGGATGAATGGACGGAATATGAATGAGCTGAAGAAACAGATGGAGGTACGATAAGTAGAGAACACACATGCACTTATATCAATAATACAAATACTAATATTACTACTACTAGTACTACTGTTAATGTAATAGGTAATGTAATAATAATCCTAATATAAATGCGCAAAATCTCTGCGTGTGTGCGTGTCTGTACTGTAGTTCAATGGTTCTCAAACTTTTTCATGTCAAGGACCCCCAAATTGACACTTATTAGTCCGCGGACCCCCATTTGAAAAGATAAGCCAGGGACCCCCATAAGAGAAGATTTTTACGGCTCTAGCAGTGATTCTCAATCATTGTAATTTAAGGACCCCCCCAGTTTGACATGCATTTAGGCTACGGACCCCCATTTAATGGCATTTCTATCTCTGGGACCCCAATTCATATTGTAAAATCAATGTTAATTTAACTCTGAGAGTGTACAAATGGAACCAAATGGACCCGTTAGGGTCCATTTGGCTCCATTTGTACACTCTCAGAGTTACAGACCCATAAGGGTCCATTTGGTTCCTATAAATCATTTAGCTGGACCCATAAGGGTCCATTTGGTTCCTATAAATCATTTAGCTGGGGACCCCCTGGTATCCCCTCAAGTACCCCCGGGGGTCCCCGGACCCCACTTTGAGAACCAATGCTGTAGTTCACACATCTCGAGGACTGTTCGACTTTACAAACTATACATTTCATAAGTTTTCTTTTACTAATTCTACGTGTGGTTTCAGATTCATGTACATTTCCATTGAACATTAAAAAAGAAGTTAAGAATTGATAACATAAATGTTGTAACCCCCCCCCCCCCCCCCCAGTTAGAGAAACAGAATACTTACATCCTGGCTTTAGATGGAGACACAGACTTCCAGCCATCTGCAGTGATGGTGCTTGTAGACCGACTCAAACAGTACCCACACGTTGGTGCAGCCTGCGGACGCATCCACCCCACAGGAACAGGTTGGTACATGGGAAAAATAGAAAGAAACAATTAATACAGACAGTTATTTCATTACTACAGTGATTTGTATATTGAGCTATAATAGAATAACACATGTGTTATCATTTAGATAATATCTGTACTGCAGTTATTTATTTTGGGACCGCAATGGAATTGTCTTCTGACTTTTTGCGCTATCTGGATAATTCTACTGTACTATGCACCTTGGTATCATGCATTTAAATCAAATCAAATACAAAAATACACAAAATAAGAATAGAGCAAATACTTGATTGCAATGAACTAAAAAAAACAAGAAAAACAAGATACGATGAAGTAAGGCAAGCAGGCAACTCATATTTTAAAGTACGTTTCAAAAAAAGAGGGGGGGGGGGATAATTTATATGTATGTCATCATGTCACCCAAGCTCTGTCTCTCTCCATCAGGTCCCATGGTGTGGTTCCAGAAGTTTGAGTATGCAATGGGACACTGGCTACAGAAGACAGCAGAGCATGTGTTGGGCTCTGTGCTGTGTAGCCCAGGCTGTTTTAGCCTGTACAGAGCAGCTGCTCTCATGGATGATAATGTCATGAAGACATATACCAGCAAATCTACAGAGGCCATACACTATGTACGCAATGACCAAGGTAAGGGAGATGTCATGATGCTTATTTTGTGACAGGGGTAACCAGTCCTACGTTTACCCGACGAAAAGTGGGCGTTTCTTCAAAATGTGGGCGTTTCACAGGACTTTTTGATGATTGGTGGTTCGCTATTGCTGTCCAAGTTCCCATGCTCCCATGCTCGAAATCTGTGACCGCACAGATTTCGATATCTATCTATCGTTTATTCTACGTATACCCTTCTGTTACTATCCTTTGGTCTAGGGAATGAAGGACCGTGACATAAGGTTGGCAAGTGAAATGTAGTTTTATTGTTTTGACCTTTTTTTTTTGTACAGAAAGTGACACAATAATAGTACGGTTTTACATTAATATGTGAATTAAACTTAAATTATATACACATGGAAAAATGACCCCAGTGCAAAATCAATAAATAAATATAACAAACTTACCCCCCAAACTGCTTTGAAACCCCTACTTAACCTAACCTCTAACAAATCAAAATTACATGAATTCTCTTCCTAATCTAATTTACCTAATCTAACGCAAAACAGGTGACTGGTTCACAAAAAGCTGGCACTGGTGGTCAAACACTCTCCACAACAGGGTTGTGGTTAAGCTTACTCCTTTAGAACACCCATTACTTTATCTCAACACTACTTCAGCAGGTTCAACTTAAACAAGGTGTCACAGATATTATAAAATACAGAGGGTTACTAATCAACAACATGTAGCAGCACTGACAGCATGCCACACACTGCTAAAAAACACAGGTGTTGCCAGCTATTAAGTAGGGGGAAGGCGTCCTCTGATTGGTCCAACTTCTGATTGAAGGTCTCCTCCCAACCAGGTCTTCTCCCATGCAGATCCTGAACTGAATGCATGAGTCAGTGGACTACCAGAACTGTGCAATACATAAAATCATATAAAAAGAACCCTCACATGTGACACCTTCTCTGTTCTTTTGTTTTCTATTCAGGTGAGGACCGTTGGCTGTGTCTTTTGTTACTTCGGCAGGGATGGAGGGTGGAGTACAACTCTGCATCTGATGCCTATACCAATGCTCCAGAGGGCTTCAAAGAGTTCTTCAATCAGGTGAGGGCTAACTAGTTCAAGGCAAACCTTTTCTTATGTGTGTTATTGCAAACTAACATAATGCAATGATGTTATTCGCGATAACTTATGCTCAAGTGTGCACAGTGCACTGTCTTTACTTGTCCATTTACCCTGTTGTTGGTTGATTAAGAGTTATTGCTGTTCACTCTGATCTTTCATTTTGTCACTTTGCTAAATGCCTAAAATTATTGTAAATTCCTAGCGTCGTCGATGGGTCCCATCCACTATGGCCAACACTGTGGAATTGCTAGGCTCCGGCTTTCTGACATCTACGAGGAACCCATCCATCTCTAGGCTCTACATCTTTTACCAGCTGATGAGCATGGTTACAGCCACACTGGGGCCTGCCACCATGTGCATAATGCTTGCAGGTTGAATTCTATTTTTTATTTTATTTTATGTTAAACAGAGGAAATAATGTATTTATTGTTTAGCAAAACAATAAAGATAAAGAATGGTTTAATTATTTCCACACCCAAATAATTGCTTGAAGTAAAGACAAATGAGGTATTCTTTAATGTGTACTTTTTTAATTAACAATAATTTGAAATTGCCACATGAATCATAGATTGATTTATTGACGACTATAAAGAAAAACCCAGTTCTGTACAGTTTAAGGGTAAAAAAAAAAACAGTATTTGGGTATACTCACACTGCATGCAATTTTGACTTACAAAATATTGCACCAATCAACTGAACCAAACCTAATCTAGACCAAGCCTATACATCATCCACTCAATCAAAACTGCAAACCAATCTACTTTTAAATCTCACCTAAACAAAACTAACTCAATCTTTACGAGTTCTCGCTAACGCTCTGGATCAGAGCTAAGTTAAACTCAACTACTGTACTTTTTATTTATGTATTTATCTATTTTTCTTTCAGGAAGTTTGACATTGATGTTAAACCTAGAATTCAACGGTGCATTGATCCTGTCAGTAATACCCCCTGCCGTCTACCTGGCTCTCTGTTTCAAGCTGAAGTCAGATACACTGGTCACTATTGCTGCCATCATGAGTGTCTGCTATTCTATATTCATGTTGGCTCTACCCATGATCTTAATAGGCAAGTAGTGATTAAATTGCAGATTTGATGTATACGTATAAAAGAAAAGAGAAATATTTTATTTATACTTTGAATAATAATAATCTCTATTTCTTTAAGTATACTCTTGTTTTCAGTGTTTTATTTTATAACCTTACTGTTCTAACAGACACCATGATAAGCGAAGACACCATTTTGAGTCCCAGCAGTCTTTTCTGCATCTCCATGGTGGGAATATGCTTTGTGACCGGGCTGATGCATCCTCAGGAGATGCACCTTTTGGCCTACGGCGTCCTCTACATCTTGTGCGCCCCCAGTGCCTACCTCCTGCTGATCATCTACTCCATCACCAATATGAACAACATGTCCTGGGGTACCAGGGAGGCTGCACCCTCTGCTGGGGCACAGAGGACTGCACCTACAGGTAGTTACCACAGTAACTACAGTAGTAGCAAACTAGAATTTTCGCAATTCTGGGAAAGTGCAAAGTGTGGTTGCGCCGACGTGAGTCGCCATTTATGGATGAACGGTAAGGACTATCAAAATTCCGTTTGAATATGTTTATCGCATGGGCCCAGAGATCATGTGTACCGATTTTTGTGAAATTTGGAGAAAATATGTGGGAGGAGGAGCTAAAAGTGTGTTTTGAAGAAAATTCAAAATGGCGGAAAATCTATCCTGACGCAAATGGGCGTGGCCTATATGGGGAGTTGCGTCATGACCCAAGGAATCTAAGGAAAGAAGATTTTTATTCTATGACCTACGGTTCAAGAGTTATAGGCCAAAACGTAAAGTGGACTGTTATTATAGTACCACAATTTCGGACTAAATTATGAACCTCCCTTCCAAATCTGGTATCTTTAGCTCTTACGGTTTCTGAGAAAAAAATCTTGAATTTGAGTTTGTTCACTTTTCCATTAAAGTGGATGGGGAAATTTACTGCACTAATAAATCAATATCAATTAAACTATTTAACCAATCTCTTAGCAAAATGCAAGCGCACGATTCCCAGTGAAGCCGTTCATTTTGACATATGGCACTAAATTGGGGGGAAAAAAGTGGGAGGAGTAGCGGTTTGAAATAAAGTTTATCTATAAATAAATAAAGTGGGACTATTACTATAGTCTGGTTGCAACCACACTAATTAGCAGCTGGCCTGAACGTTATATTTTTATGGCGTGGCGCTGACTGGGGTCAAAGGTGCACAGCACACCGGTCCTTGCGAGAGGTGCCAGCCTTACGGATTAAACACCAAAGAATAAAAGAACATAGCCGCACACTCGTAGCTGCCGATGCCAATAATATATTGTGGCCACAGAGAGACTGAAAACACCAACGTTTCTGACAGACTAGGCTGCCTTCTTGGGGTCGGTGCTGAATGGGCCAGCCATATAGAATAGGGGTTGTCTGTATCTACTGTATATGTATATCTGTCTCTACAAAAGTAGATAAAGGGAAGAAGCAATCCGCACTCTCTGTAGAAGTCTTAGGAGTATTTTTTAATAATGATGATCGACAGCAGCAGTCGACCAAACAGACGTGTTTCGGCACGCTGGCCTTTGGCAGTGTTCTTCCCTGTATGTATGATCGGAATCTGCACACAGTTTATTCAAGACCTTCTCAAGACTGTCCTCTAGTTGAACGTTGAAGTGAGTCTATAAAAGTAGACCAATCACCCCGCCACATGCATGCAGCAAACCACACAGCTGACGCTGGTTTGTGCCAATAATCGCTCATGGACGACCTTGGTCTCAGATTGTCTAAGATGGGGGACGGAACCGCTCCTTTTGTTTAATGTGATAACCTATTCCATCCACCACCACATGCCTATGCAGACGGCCCCCTTGTCGACATGTGAGGCCATTGGCTACTTGGTGCGGACACTTGCTCACCTTGCTTGTTTTAAAGTGGTTTAAAAAGTGATGCATTTTTTGTTAAATCCTGCACATACAGTACACAAGACGTTCATTCGGTGAACCAAAACGAGCGCTCCTCTTCCCCTGCCAACCGAGGAAAAGCTAAATCATCCCACGTATACATTGAACCACGTTTAGCTCAGCTTCGCCAATCACAGCTACAGTATGTTTGTGCACACAGCGAAGAACAAGGCCACGCTCTGTAGGCAATGTTACAGTATATTAGACCATTAAAAATGTAGAATAGTAATCTGACATTTTCTATTTCTTTTTTAGTTTTGGGTAGGAGATTCCTCCATGCCCTCCCAGATACAAGTACAAGCTTGACCAAATGCTGTAACTGCCTCTGCTGGAAACCTGGCAAAGAGAACATGGTATCTATAGAGGTAGTGGAGCCTGTGGACGGTCCCCATCCCATTGTAACAAAGCACATAGACTGTTCTCTGGGGGAAGAGAGGCAAGTACTCATTGTTGGATAATGGGCATTTAGAATGTAGACAATGTCACAAAAAACATTTATGTTGATTTGAAAAAACTAAACTAAACAAAAATAACATAGAATTTCTGTTTGGAAATTGTCTTGTACATCATCAAGCACCTTGCAATATACAGGAATGTTACTATAGAGTCTAGATATTCAGGGTACAAGACAAAAAAATACGGAACAGCATCCACAGTACCGCAACAGATTGCCGGGGGAGTGATGATTTAGCAACTTTAACCAGGTCATAAAGGTGTTGATGGATGTTTTGCTAGTTAGTAGTGGATGAGATATGTTGGCTATGATGTTCTTGTGATTTATTTATTATTGCTTGTGATGTGAATGAGGTGATTTAGACACATTTTACATGTGAATTATTTTAATGAGATAAGGACTTGGTGAATTGCTCACGTTAAAATTAATTAAATATAATATGCATGTAAGCTGGTAAATACTGTATACTATAAATACAATTCATTTAGACACTTCAGCTCAGAAATAACCAGACCATTTATTATCCATTTACCATTTATTAACCATTACCATATATGCAATGATATTGCATTCAAGTTTGGCGGTGTGACTCTGCTCTTGTGATATTAAAGATTCCCTGTGCAAACATGACACAGATCTTCAATCACAAAACCCCCAGAGTAGAGCATAAATACAGTTTTACATAAACATTGAACCTTCAATGCCTAATTAAACTACCACATATCATAGTACAATCCATAGAACCACAGTACAATACACAGAATCATAGTATAATCCATAGAACCACGGTACAATACACAGAATCAACCTATAACAATACGAACTAAGTGCCACAGGGAGGAGGCCGGGGAGGTGGAGGGAATTTGAAACCTACAGCTGTACAACCTGCAATGACAGCTAAGCATGTAGAGTGAACAGAGAGCAGAAAATGCTTAAATGACCCGCCAGTGTTGCACTGTGGGTATAAGGGCGTGAGTGAGTTGGCTTGTAGCGAATGAGAATGCCAAGAGGTTGAACGTTCTGCCTTAAAGGAGTACAACTGAATAAGCGAATGGGGGGGGGGTCCGGGGAGTGTGAATGAAGTATATAAACATTCTGCCTTCCGTGTCTACATGAACTATCGTTACACTGAATATAAATAACAGCTAGAAGGAATACAACATCTCTGCAATATGCACGTACAGTAACAGCCTATAACAGCACTATATGTTGCACTGATTAGAGTCATGATGACAGTGATATTGTAAGAGCGATATCATAATATAATAAAATATCACTTTTATTTATTTTTGCCTCAGGGAAGAAGATCCTCCTTCGACACGTGTTCACCAAGGTAAGACCACAGATATTCCCTCTACGTGCTTAGAAAAATCACATTGAATTTTGTCATAGACAACATAAAAGGTCTTCAGATATCAATGATGAAATATCCCTTTTCTTCTTTATGAATTACATAAATTAATACTTTTGTTTCTCCCTCTTTGACTTTGACTTCAGACTGGATCATGCAGTTACAGACCTTGTCTGATGAGATGTCCCTACATGAACATACACTTGACACAGTGAGTGGACCATTTTCATTCTATTTTTTTACCCCCTTTTTTCTCCCCAATATAGTCATTATGCCAATTAATTCCTCCCCACACACATTTGTGTGTTCACTGGTGTTGTATCCTACTGACTCACCTGTGTGCCTGTGAGGAGCCCCCACCAGGAGGACGTAGAGCCTTCGTCCTACTCCTCCTGCCCAACACTCCATGCTAACAGGTGCCGCCCCAGCCCGTAGGAATACGTGCAATGATATCACGCCCTGCCCGGCTTCTCTCCCCCGAACACGGGCCAATTGTGTTTGAATAGACGCTCGACAAAGCCAGATGCGCCACGGTGGACACCTGACAGTACAGTAGGCCTACAGTAGGCGTTGCACCTCATTTAAGAGTTACTTTGTGTTTCTCCACAGGATGAGGAAGAGTTTTGGAAGGAACTACAGAAGAAGTATCTTGAACCATTGGCAGAGGACAAAGACAAACAGACAAAGATCAACAACAGCCTCAGAGAACTCAGGAACAAGGTATCAAAATGTCCTAAAATGAAGAAACAGAGTGGCAACTTGAAACATATTTATGGAAACCTTTTGCATTATCACATCCATAAATTGTGGATGATATGCAGTGTACATTGTGCACCACAATGTACACTGATTAATAATTGTATATACAGTATTTAAAGGATTGTGGATTAGAGCTGCAACAATCCCCCTTTCTTTTTTTCTTTCTTTTAAACAAATGGAACCCTGACCATGTCCCCACTGTAGAGTGAAATCTCATTAATAATAGACTATATTGGCTGGTCTGTGGCCACAAGCATAAGAATGTAATCTTATTTTTCTGTCATGCAGGTGTCTTTTGTGTTCTTTTTCGCCAACTCCTTGTGGCTGGTGGCAGCATTTATCCTCCAGTTCATCAACCTGAAGGTTCCTATCCCTAAGCTTAACGAGACTCTGGAACGCACCGGGGAGTACATGCACATCGACCCGGTTGCATTCATGTCTCTCTTCAGCTTTGCCTTGTTGATTGGTATTCAGTTCTTGACCATGCTCTATCACAGGTGAGCACCTCTGCTTCACTGGATCAGACACGTTTCTTTGTTTCGCTCTCAGTAATTATGTTCTGATTCAGTGTAAAATTATCACACCTCATAAAATGTCATAAGGAAATTGAAAGATTGGGCTCAGTACAGAATATACATCCACTGTCAATACAGTATATGCCATTTCCACCTGAGGACCACATTCAAACACAGTGTTATCCTTGGTATGATTTATATTGTATTTTACTTGTGTAAAGTTTATACCAAATAAAATCCATCAATCCATCAATCCAGAATCAGAATTTGCCCAATTAACTTGACCTTCTTTGCGACTTTATTGGAAATAATTAAACACACAGCATCATCAATTAAAAGCGTCATATGGTATAAACCAAAAAAGACGTAGCTTTTAATTGTATTTTTATTATTTAAATACTTTGAAGGTGAAAATGACCCAGCCACCACACACATCGACTAGTAATTGTAACCAAACTGTTCTCTCACCTCAGTAGCACCATAGGTTTGGGCTTTGCCACAAAACTAATGTATTTCCAACTGACGAAAATTGTTGACACGAGTCCTGTCAACATGTTTTAGTAATCATATCAACAGGATTGTTGTCACGTGTTATAATTTGTCTTTGTTCACCAGTGACCACACACTGCATCTGTTACAAACACAGATTTTCAAAATATGTAAAACGTATTTATTGTTTACGATACTGCTATATTATACCAGAGGTGTACTTTTATTTCAAATGATTTTCGATGATCTGTGGCCCTCTCTTGAATGATCTTTTGATTGATTGAATACTTTATTAACATGTGTATTAACTATACAGATAGTACAGTCAAAGGATAACACAAAAGCCCCAGGAGGCTTGTTTCCATTGTGGTCCATCTAGAAATGTAATGTTTTACCAATGTTTTATGCCCTTGAAATCCATACTTTTTTTAAAAACATTTTTTTATTTAATTGTCTGTTTCTTGTCTGTCCAGATTATACACATTGATCCATTATGTGGCCTTTGAGGACACTGAGTCCAAGTCGAGAAAACAAGCTAAACAACATCTGGGATATTTACCACCAGACAATGAGGTAAACTACTGCAACTATTACACTCAATGGCAACAAGTAGTATTCAAACCATTGTCAAATATCCCTGTTACTGTTTATTGTTAGACTTTGATTTTCTGAAGTAACAGGTGGATGGAACAAAAAAATCACAAGTTTTCATCAATTAAAAACAATTACAACATTTTCCAAAAGTACTAGGCTACATAAATAAAATGGAATAATCAAATAATGTCCATAAATAAGTGTAAACACGTTTAAGAAGTTGTGAAAATAGCGGATCTACAAGCTCACAACGCAGCGTGAAGCGATGCGTTGTGAGCTTGTAGATATTTTTACTAGTTGGGGGCCCGGGAAAACGTCTCATTTCTCTTTTGGTTCTTGAGCTAAAAGTTTTGGGAACCACTGTGCTTGAGTACCAAATTGGCAGTTAGCCTATTGCCTTTTGGGGGAAAGCATCAACCATCGGTGTCATTTTTTACTATTTCAATGAATAATTTACTAATTCTATTTGATCCAGGTCCATCCAACTCTTTCCAAGATCCTGAAATCTAAGATCCTGAAATCTAAGATCCTGAAATCGGACTTTGAGGATGTATCACTATCTGAGGTATCATTCCTAAAACTATACAATAGCATTTCAGGTAGAAATATGTTCTGAAGTCCAGTGGCTTTGTGAATTTAACTTTTGATGATTGACAAAAGATGGCACAGATATTTTCTGCTCTGTAGTCACGTAATTCATTTATTCAAGAAAGGTTCAACACAAGTACAGTACAAACTACTAACACAAGAATGGACAGTAGATCCTTTCTTTCTAGGCTGTTTGACTAACTTTGTCCTCTTAAAAATGATGTTTAGGTTCATTCTGTCTTATTCTGTCTTATTAACTTGTTAATTTAGAATGTCTGTTAGTTTCAAATTTTGTTTTGTTCTGTAAAGCACTTGCCACTTGGTGATGTACATTGTTTATCTCTTTTTTTCGTAGATCCCGGACTCTGACTTTTACGAAGCCACCACTGACATGTCACTCTCAAGCCACTACAGCGGGTCCCATGATGGATCGAGCATGGCGTCATCAATCATAATCAAATGAAGATCACACACATAGCAAACCTTTGCTAGGAGCGAGGTTTAGTTGTGACTTCTGTAACAGAAAGGCTCTCTGATGATCACATCCCTATCCTGTGTGATCCTGTGGCCTTGACTTTCCTTGTGTGTAAACCAGGGGTTCCCAAACTTTTCCATGCCAAGGAGGACCCCCAAACATGTATAGCCTCTGTCTGCTGTCTGTCAGGCTCCTCCACAACAAGTGTTTTTATTTTATTTTCTGTCTTTTCTTTTCTTTTTGTTGGTCTAGAAATGTCCAAATCAAAGTATATTGAGAAATGTCTGTCTCATCACCTGATTAATGTAACAAATTATGTTCTTTTTAAAGGAGCAATTCACTTCTCCTTTTTTGTATTTATCATTGCTGCATATTCTGAGGAAGGATCCAAAGATATAAATACATTTGTTTTGTTTGTTGTGCATAGATAATGTGATTTTGTAAAACTTCATATACATTTATATAGCTCATATGTACTTTTTATATTTGGTACAGTAAGTGCAAGGTCAGTGGAGGCCACTACGTTTCCAATGTCTTTGTGCTTACTTTGAATATAACTTAAACTTATATACTATACGGAGGAGGTGGTCACCTCTATGCAACGTAGTACAGTGGAAAGGAGAAAAACATATACGTATATCAGCTGTTGTCAGCAATGCATGTAGAAGAAAGAAGGTCTTTGACATATACACTTTAGCGGTTGATGAAACCACCCTCATGCACTCTCTTGCCTATTGTATTATAAAATATTATCATATAAACTATTTGTGTGGGTCATTTATATTTCGGCATACAGGTCATCATCTTATAAAAGGACCATTACCACATCGAGTCTGATATGTGCAATTGAAATACCACTGTAAAACTCAATAAATGCAAAAACATCATATTCACGAGTAGTTTAAAAATGAATTGGGGGTACAGTACATTTCACTAAGTACAGATACTCAAAAATAAATACCAACATATGGATGCAGTTCCATAGCACGTTCATGTCTTATTTCTACCACTGGATGGCAGCAAAGACCATTTTGTCCCCACATACAGTCTATCGTGCCAGGAGCGTTGATGAAGGTTTCCTAACTTTCGTTTACGCCTAACCACAGATTACAAGAAATCACGTGGTTCTCATACTTGACCTCTCACCATTCTCATTTTGGATACCATGTGTTTATTTGATATGCATGCAGGAGCAGGTTTGGGTTTCACAAATCAAACGGGTTATGCTGTGTACACTATGCAGGCCATTTCTATTTCACTTGGTTGTACATTTTAAACGTTTCACTGAGTTTCAGCTCTGCTCAATTCATAAGGTGTAATTGTAAAACACCACCACTATTCAGAATTGTGATACATAACACAAACTCATGCAATAATATTAACACTACATTCAAACTATTTAGGCAATTTAAATAATTATGCTATTTAACTAAGTTTGCATACAGTATTATACAAATACTGGATGTAATGAATTATGAACAATCCAGTTTCTGTAGATTTAATGATGTAGGAATACATTTTATGCATGGTAGCTACAGCCCATGTATAAAATGTATCTGCAGGCAGCCCTACTGTATGCATCTGCAGGCAGATACCCATACATAAGACTGATAGGACTAATATGTGCTGGAAGCAGGGGCCAGGTCCCCCCCTTAATTAGCACACAGGCCTATTAAGCCTTTACATGCTCAGCGCTTCATTACTTAAGTTTTTTGTTGTTGTTCTGATTCATTACTAGGCATTCTGTTCACTGTACAGTAGGTTGTCATTTGCCATATTGTGATTTTGTAACACGTTGTAAAGTAAAATGTGTTAAACAGCAAAATAATGTTAAATACTGTACAACAGGACGTCAGTAAATACGTATAAATGTAACTATAGAAAGATGATTTGCATGCATTTTACCAGCCAAGTAGCAAATATAAATATTGTTTAACCTTGGGATGTCTTAAAGTTCCCTGCTAGAGGAGAAGATCTGTGGTACATAGTATGTAAAAAAAATCTGTCTTAAAATTTGTATTAAATGTAATATTGCATAGTTGATCCTGATATGTGTTGATATCTCCATGAAAAGCCATGTGTGTCCAGTACACCAGTAACCCCAGCATAAGTCCTTTGGAAGACAGTGTCAGCTAAATGCCTAAAATGTAATGAAATGCGTTGTATCAGAACCACAGTTGTTGCATTCACTTGGCCGTAGCTTGGCTGAGTCAAGAGCTGAACTACAAGACAGATTAAATGAAAGTGAAAGAAAGCAGAGAAGGGGTTTTCCAGTGTGTCAGTATGGTATGATCTTATGTGTGTTGCTGCCAACTGGTACATTGTTGTGGTACTGTTTTACCAAACTTCACATGCAGAAATAAATAGACTAGGAGGAGTTTGGTAGTGTACTTTAAGTCTTTCATGTTGGGTATTAACTATTAACCCATTCAGTCCGGGGAACGCATCTAAGTCATTTTTAGATTTCTTTGGGCTATTAAAAAATAGCAGATCTACGAGCTGATAGCTCGGCACTCGGTGCCGCGCTATGAGCCTGTATATCTGCTATTACTTACTGCTATTACTACAGTGCAATAATAACATCCTTTGTCTTTTCTTTTTTTTGGTAAGCGATTCAGATGAAACGTCACTGCCCGCCATTTGGTATCACAGCTTGGCCTGTTGGCTTTGTCGACAGCATGGATTTAGATTATTTGGGTGCCATTTTGTTGCAGACAGTAGATGTGTTGACAAATAACCAACCATGATGTTGCCTCATCCAACTCTTAAAGTTGTCGATAGGTGGTGGTGGAGGCGGTGATTTCCCATGTTGACTATCAACTAGCAGCACCTTTATCATTGCATATCAACCAGGACGTGTGCCAAAAAACATCAGTAAAAAGCTATTGTTGGATAGCAGGGACTTTCCACTGTTGCCGTGGAACAATACAAATCTAATCAAGCCATATTGTCTGAACTCATAACTCTTGAAGAAAGAAAGTATAAGTATGAAATACAGTCAAATCAAAAACAGTGAACTGTTAGACGCTGTGCACAGTCAAGTGAGGTGAGGATATGGTGTTATGTTCTGCATGACACCCCACCTTTGGGATTTAATTTCGACAATGCATCAAGGTATGGCTTTATTTATTACATGTATCATCAATATTCAGCATAGTGACGAGAAAGCATGTAAAATGAAATGGATACTGTTGTTTAGCCTTGAACAGGATAACAAGCAAAAGTGTTATCTTTTAGATTTGAAGTCAAGTTACACAACACGACTACGGTTTAAGGTAGAATATGCCTATTTGTGCACTTTCTTAAACTCTGTTTAGTTTTGTGCATACATCTATTATCACTATTACTGTTTTCCTGTTGCCTGGCTACTCTCCCTCCCTCCTCTCAACTTGTGTTCTTATAGAAACACTGTTTAGGGTCTTCTTGATGGAGGACAGAAAACGTCTAAAAACAGGGACCACTATAATAGCAAGGCAAGTAGTCATATTCAACAGTATCAGTGATTATTAGCTGTATCATTATGAAATAGGATGCACGCACGCGCACACACACACACACACACACACACACACACACACACACACACACACACACACACACACACACACACACACACACACACACACACACACGCCACATCCCTGGCCTTCGACCTGGCTAGTGGAGATCTAATACAATTGAACTTCTGTGACATCATTTGTTGCCAGGAAGGATTCAGTCTGGCAGGTTTTTATCCAGGGGAATACCATAGTGTCAACCTCGGAGACAAAAGACATGTGAAGTTGAATAGATCTTAATGAATGACATTCATTAAGTAGTAAATTCATCAGTAATTATGGATGGACACTATTAGAATATCCATAATATAAATATTGTTAGAATATAATAAGATCAAGTAGATTATTCCTGTGCTGTGCTCCTTGTGGACGCGCGCGCGCGCACACACACACACACACACACACACACACACACACACACACACACATAGAATATACCACATGAACACAGATGACACATCTGAATGCATAATGAAAAGGACATAAGATGAATAACAAGATGCATGAGGTGGAGTTTTTTAGTTAAATTTAACGTGATAAAAGAGTGTGTTTGGTTTCACTTTCTGGTTGGCAGAATGTTCGGTCTAAAGGGAGCGGTTCACATTTAGCCCACATGGAGAGACAAGACATTCACCTCGTCTGCTGAATCCTAGAGACCTTTTTTGTTCACACGCAGGTTTACAAACTAGGATATTTTAAGGCGAGCAGGTGACGGTTAATTTGATGTGTAGTGAAGTGTAGACCGGTGACATCGTATCTCTGTTCACATTATAATAAATGATATATGCAGCTGATAAATATGGTTTCTTACATGAAGATTAGGGAGTATGAGTTTGAGAGTGTGTATATAAAGATAACATGATACTTTAAAGATGAATCTACTGTCTTCATTTATCCAACAGTGCCAAGTGATTTCCAAACTTGATCATTCACTTCAATTCTGTGAGGTGAATGTTATTTATAGAACATAATAGAACTTCAAAAGTTATCAGACAAAATGTCCAACACATCAGAAGGTTTAACTAAAGCTAAAAAAAACATATCTCACCCTGAGTGAAAGGATACAGTAGTCCCTATGATACTTAACAAAGAAAAATGTGAATTTGTCACTATGTAACTTTCCTCTTCTACCCCAGATTTGAAGCCTGTTTCCTGCGCTAGTGCTGAACCATCATGTAAATTATTTTGTCAGATCCTGTGTCTAGGTGAGACATGACCTTTAACACAATCTAAATGTCTCAATAGAAGAGCAACCACTCCAATAGTATAAGTTATAAATTACATTTTATCCATTAAAAAGGTTATATAGTGCTGTCTTAATGTTTAACAATTTAACAATAATGTTAACATTTAGATGACTTGTTTCAAAACAATGATACATTTTCTATACTTTATATGGTCATACTGACCACTCTGACAATATCCATATTTGACACAATCACGTTGTTTATTTATGATTCTAAAAGAAAGAGGCAGACCGTTAAGAGTATTTGGGTCTTTAATAAAAATGAAATTAGCAGTAGGCCTATAAATGAATGCAACAACAATGCAAATCATCTGACCTTCATTTAGTAGACACGTATCTACGTAAGTCTTAAACATATTTGAAGCATTCTTCATTATTTTCAATATGTACAAAAAACTTAAAAGAGATCAAACACATCCCCTCATAACCAATCCATTACATTTTTTTTTTCTTTTTTAAAGACAAAAGTTTAAAAACACAAAGTGAAAACACAATAGGAAAATAAAATTCAATTATTTACATCATGGGGAAATCAATGTTGAACTCACATTCTTTTTTTGTCCAAATAAGTATTGTGTATGTGTGAGCATACATGCTTGTATGTACATGTTCTATGTTGTTGTGCATATGTGTTACCGTGTGTAAACAAAAGTGTACATGTATAAGTGTGTATGTATGAATGAATGAATGAATGAATTACAGTTTTATTTTCGTGTCAGCATTTTGGCCCATAACGTCATAATGACACAAAAACATCATCTATTCTATCCTTCTCTTTGAGGATATGAACTACTTTTAAAAAGGTGTAAAGTGGACATCTTAAAATTTTCATAAGGCATTATTAGAGACTTGTAAGCCCAATTAGTATTCATAAAGGATTTATAGAAAGCTTAAAAATCTAGATTAAAAGAGTGACTTTAAGTAATCCATGACTAATTACCTACAAAACACTTTAATGACAAAAAAATAGCCCAACTCGATGATACTTTTATCATCTTACACCAATCAGATGACATTAAATGTGAGTTTATTTGATTGACAATAGACTGAAAAGCATCTTGGTTGTCTATAATTTAACTCACAAATGATTGCCTTTATTTTGAAAGTGTGAATAATGTAATTATGTTTTACCTGCAACTGTAATGGATTACTGGGTTTATAACCCACTTCTCACAGCATTCAGAGAGAGAGAGAGAGCGAGAGAGCGAGAGAGCGAGAGAGAGACTCTACTTGCTCCAGTGCACCTGTCTGCAAACCTAAAATGACAAGAATTAATAATAATAATAATAATAATAATGGATTTTATTTATAACGCACTTAACATTTACAGGAAATCTCAAAGTGCTTACAGAAGGCAGTAGCATAAGAACAGAAAACATCACACAAGAATTAACACATGAGAGAGAACAAAAATACTGATCAACTGATCATTCAAAAAACCACATACAACATATATACATCAGTTTGGGGGGGATATAAATTCTGTTAAAAATATCATCATCCTACTATAATTCTAGTAACCTCTGTCCGTCTGTAGTGGTGAGTGAGTGAGTAGGTGAAGCTACCCGGTTCTCCTCAGTGGCTGGACCAATTGCTCTGATTTTGCACACAGCCATTGACCATTACCATCTGAACTTAACTGTGAAGCCCGTTTTTCAATTTCATAAAATATCAGCTTCTTATTAGCGTTTTTGTGTCAAACACTGTCGCCATGGTTACGGGGCTGCCCAGCTATGGGACGAACTGCCTCCCGGGTTGCCAGATCATGTGCGCACGGATGCGTCGACCGGGTATGGTCTAGTTTGATTAATTAAAACAGTTAAACTTTTTTTCTCTTAACTTTCAAAGTTGTTACTGTTAAATATTAAACCGTTAATCAATAAAATTACAACAAATGGATGAGGTGATCATTACATCTAAATAATGCTGCTTGTAATTAAAACATACCATTTCTGCTTTATTTCAATAACGACAGTGAGACAGAGACAGGAAAGGCAGACAGAGTGCAGAATGACATACAGCAAACAGTCTGGCTAGTCAGGAGTTTAACCAGGGGAATGCTGAAGAAGGCACTTTGTGGTATACTGTGCCCAAACAAACCATTCGGCTACCGGATCGCCAAACTTATAATATTTCTAAGCTCTTGTCCTGGAGTCTCATAGTACAGATGGCTTTCCTTGTAGATTTCGACATGGTCCACTGAGTGCATGCAATGAACTACCTAGAATAGAAACCCCTGAGACAAGAGAGAACCACTACCTAATATTAAAGTGACTTACTATGTGCAAGAAGGTGTCTCTGTATTCAGTTTCATGACCTCAGAATCTGCAATGTAAGAAATACACAAGTTAGGTTATGCCATCAACAGGGGTGTATTGTTATACGTTTAAGAACCTACTGTATGACACATTCATGCATACACAGGGTTATGTTGTGGTTATGCAACTAGGGTGACCAGATGCCCCAGTTTGATCGGGATTGTCCCGATTTCATGCTGCGTGTCCCAAGTCCCAAAAAATATCTCTAAAACACTTATATGTCCCAGTTTTCAACATTCACTACAAAATTGTCCCAGTTTTCACCAGAATGAAAATAATAATAGTTGTTTTCAGTGGCTGCATAGACATTTATAATGTTCTGTTCATGTAATCATGCTCACCTAACCAATCATAAAACATGAACAAATGCATTGCGTGTCTGAATGAAACACTGAGCTGAGGCTGATGTTGTCAATCAGTCATTGTGATGCCCCACTCCCTTATATAGAGCTGCTGCCTGGCTACTAATCCTCTTCCTAGGTGAGCAGGGTGGGGCAACCTGCATTCCTGCTAATGGCTCATTGGAGAGCACCTGGGCCTGAGTCTTCAGGAGCCTATAAAATCAGCTCATGCGCTGCCATTTTTTAAAGAGATCCAGGAAAGACAAACCTGCTGTCTTCCACCAGCCTCCATTTTTTCTCCATGTGGCACACACCTTGCAGTACACAAATATTCCATTCATGCATACATGTCATTTACACACACTACTGATTTACTGACTCCACACCACATTGGATCCTTAGCCTTATCATGTTTTGCTTCCACATCCCGTTATGCTTATTAGCTGCTTTTTGTTAGGGATTATTTAATAAACTGTATTTGTTATACCTTTACCTTGGTTTCCCTTCCCCATTATTTGTCATGGCAAGAGCCAGCTATGACAGTCACCCTGGCCTATACTGTATGTAACCACTGTTCCTACGGTGGTAAGTTTACATAGAGCCTACATGTCAACTATAACGGACAGCATGATTAAATGTTAGGCTGACTTTATGAATAGTTTCATCATGTTTTTTGTTATCAATTGTTTTTATTATCAAATTGACAATACAATTATATTCACATGAATACATTTTTCAACAAAAACAAGATACAAACAACTTAAAACAAAATAAAAATAAAAATAAACCCACCCACCCCTCCCCGGACCAACAATTTCTCGAAATGTAAGGGCCAAACACCATGCCTATACCTGTGCAAGGTCAAAACACTGTGTACAACACTTAAACCAAATCTTTAAGCTTATCTGCAACATTAGATCACATATCAATGTTCCTCTCACTTGCTCCATGTAACGATTATTTAATAAATACAGTTTATTAAATAATCCCTAACAAAAAGCAGCTGAAGCATAACGGGATGTGGAAGCAAAACATGATAAGGCTAAGGATCCAATGTGGTGTGGAGTGAAATGTTAGTGTATGAGGAGGTTTCCACCTTGTAGCTACCATTTTCTTTGCAGCTGTTAAGCCGGCGAAGAAGATGCGCTTGTATGTGCAGTTCAGGTGTAGCAGGGACACATCATTTAAGATAAATACAGATGGAGAAGGTGTAATATCAGCTCCCAAAAGTAATGACAATTTAGCAGCAACCATAACCCAAAAAGAGGAAACCATTGGACATTCCCAAACCATGTGAAATAGTTTCATCATGTTGAGTCTCAACATCATGATATGATGATATGAATGTGAAAACATTATTGCGATCTTGCACTTTGACTAATATGAAAATATGGTGACAATTGTCTCCGGCACTCCAACAGAGACGTTACATTGACGTTTTTATTTGCTCTGACGTTCAATTTAAGGATGATCCTTACTCCTTAATGCAATTGTTTGTGTCAGTAATGTTGAATGTACATTGAGGTTTGTGGATTATCAGACCAGATGAATGTGAAGTAAAAAATAAAGTACTACTTACGAGATGGAGTGGGAGGAGGTGAAGCTGAAATAAAGAGGTAAAGAGATATCACAGTGGTTAGCTCAATATGAAAGAAATGATATCATTTGAGAAACCAAAATGTACATCATTCTACTGCCTCACCTGTCTTCTTCTTGTACATGACGACTCCGATGACAACGAGGATGGCGATGACAGCAAGAACCCCCACAGCGATGATGATGTCTTTGTTGTCTTTCATGGTCATGTTGTCTTTGGGTTTAACTGGAGCAATAAAACGCAGATAATCAGTGGTGTAAAGTAACTAAGTACATGCAAGTACAACTAAGTACAAATTTTAGGAATCTTTACTTGACTGGAATATTTTAAATTGTCAGTACTTTTACTTCTACTCCAGTTACTTTGTAGATCTTTATTATTATTACAAAACACACATTAACCAATTCTTCCCTATATACTTTGGCTATTTGAAAATATTCGATCTTCAAGCTTGTAGATCTGCTATTTTCAAAAGTTTTTTTATTTATTTTGATCACTTGTGAAATGGAACATTCTACACAATGAGAATTTTTACTTTTGGTACTTTAAGTACATTTTGATGCCAATACTTTTATACTTTTACTCACGAAAATTTTGTATACAGGACTTTTTCTTGTAACAGAGTATTTTTATATTGTGGTATTGATACTTTTACTTAAGTAAAACATTTGAGTACTTTTTCCACCACTGCAGAAAACAGAAATGAAATAGAGGAATTATCTATCTATCTATATATCTATCTATCTATCTATCTATCTATCTATCTATCTATCTATCTATCTATCTATCTATCTATCTATCTATCTATCTATCTATCAATCTATCTATCTATCTATCTATCTACAGTATCTATCTATCTATGGGTAGAGTAATTTAAATCACTGTGTTCAGTAGGGGACTCACTCTGGTCTAGTCTATTTGACATCTGTGATTGGGTTTTAAGATTATAGTCATGTGATCCAGCCAGTGACCTCTTTGATCGGCTGTAGAAACTTGGTTTAAACGTATCTGAGTCTTAGATGTCTTGGTGTCTAGCTTTACCCACAATTCATAATACATGTCAGAGTCAGGTTAATAATGATTTGATCTAACTTATTTGGCAGCACATCCATTCCTCCTTTAGTCCTATAATAACAGTCTTACCCCAGTTGGTCTTGATCAGCTCTCGGTCCAGTGTGTAATTGAAGACCTCTTTGACCCCATAGAGCTCAAACACACACTCGTACTGCTTCCAGTCTTCATGTTTGACTGAGGTCAGGTTCAGGTCAACGCTCATCTGGAAGGTTCCATCATGGTTGGGGCGCTCTCCGTGGTCACCGTTATCCTGGAGCTCCTCTCCATCTTTAGTCCAGGACATTATGGCTCTGCCTGGGTAGAAACCTGTAGCGTGACACCTCACTGGAGAGGATGGAGTCTTCTGGAGGAAAGATACAGAGGGACGCTCTGAGAGAGAGAGAGAGAGAGAGAGAGAGAGAGAGAGAGAGAGAGAGAGAGAGAGAGAGAGAGAGAGAGAGAGAGAGAGAGAGAGAGAGATTATACATATCCATAGAATATCCAGAGTGACAGACAGTGTGAAAATGAGGGAAATATAAAAAAGCAGGGATGAACAAACAGGAAAAAAAGAAACAGAGAGAGAAGAAGAACAATACGATGGAGGGGTGTAAGTCAGAGAGACAAAGAGACATATATATGACGTGTCCCCTGGAAACCCTTGTCTCTTCATGTTAAGTACAACTCTATCACATCACCATGTTCCTGTTCTGTTCTTCTCATAGTAATGTTGCTACATCTTAATATATTTATCTAAGTACGCCTCCATAACATCATATTGTTGTACCTGTTCTCTGCAGAGTCTTCTTCCCATAGGTCACAAACTTCTTCAGCTCTTCAATGCACTGACTGGTGAAGTAGTGCTTCAGGAACGCTATCTGAGCTTTGTTTTGATCCCATCTCAGTTTAGTGATGAAACCCTGTGGTTTAGGAGTGATCCATGTCTCTGTCTTCAGGTCCAATGAGATGAAGTCCTCTCCATCATAACCATGCTGATAATAACCATCAATGTCTCCAGTCTCATCATCCCACTCACAACCAGTCATCTTCTGGATGATGTGGACACCTGAGAGACAGACAGACAGACATACAGACAGACAGACAGACAGACAGACAGACAGACAGACAGACAGACAGACAGACAGACAGACAGACAGACAGACAGACAGACAGACAGTAAGTATAGTAAATCCCAGACACATCATCCTCCTACAGTTCGGTGCCAGTGCTTGATATTCTTAACCACTGAGAAACAGACCATCCGTCTACACCCACTGACGTTATTGTGTGGATGGAAGCTACAGGAACACGCACGTATACTGCACGGACGGATAAATAAATACATATTACACACGCGCACACACACAGTTTTTAATATCTTAATTTTAGAATGTGTTTTTTTTTTAATGTAAATTTTAGTTAAATAATGTGTGTGATGAGAGGTTCATTTGGCAAAATATCCAGTGTGTACAGGGCCTAATAGACCCCTTAACAGACGACGTCATACTGGCTGCGTGCAGCCAGTATGCGCGCAACGAAACCCATTATATCAGGTCTCGTTAGGACGCGTCTCACTAGCCAACACACACAAGAGGGGGTTGGGGTGTGCTGAAACCAGTGCACCCCGAAACAGGTTGGGAATTGATTGCGTGAAACAATCACCTGTGCGTCCAGGCTCAATGTTAGTAAACAAATAATTGGTCTATACTCTGTTTACAGGCTGCTACAGTATAGAATATTGAAGTCCTGATGTCACACCCACGTCCTCTGGGTCACAGAAGTGTTTTTATCGTTATAAATCCCATAAACTTTTATTTTTAAATTTTTATCATGTCATATAAGAATTGTGTTCCAAAAATTAAATATGGTTCTGCCAGGTACTGTAGGTGACTCTATGTCATGGGTCTTCAACGGGGGGTCCGGTACGCCTAGGGGGTTCTCAGAGTTACTACAGGGGGGCCACCAAATCTTTGTGTGATAGGAACCTTTTTTGTACATTAATCCCTTGAACCCTATTCTGAGGGGAACATTAGCCAAAAATAGCAGACCTACAAGCTCACAACGCCTCGCAGCGCGAGGCGTTGTGAGCTTGTAGATCGGCTATTTTCGGCAAAGAGGTTTGATGTAGGGGAAAAAGAGCAGAAAAGTTTTCTAAGTATTGATGGTTTAAGTGGGTCAAACGGTTTGAAAATACATATTAACATGAATCAGACCAACGCTACACAGTCTATGAAGCTATCTATGAAATCTATGATAAATTTTAATAATAAACACCATTTTATGTAGTGAATATGTAGTAGGGGGGGGGTCCCTACTTCATCTCTCTCTCACCTAAGGGGTCCTTGGACTGAAAAACGTTGAGGACCCCTGCTCTATATGTCATTTATAATATTTAGCTATATTTGATCAATATAATACAATTTAAACAACAAATATAACAATATCTTGTGAAAATAAACATACCTCCGGTTTGGTTAAAGCGCTGCTTTATAGTGTACATGTTGGCCTTGTACCACTGCTGGTTACCCACATTCATCTGAGTGGCCCTCTCCCAGTACTGTGGGTCATCTGTTGTCACCTGGTTCATCCAGTCCTGTTTAGGAACGTATCTCTGTGTGTTGCTGTCATAATACTCTACCTGAACATCATCAACCATCCCAACCATCACATACTCTGGGAAGTTTGGAACTTCAGAAGATCCAGTCTCGAAGTATTTCAGGGTGTGAGTCACTGTGAGACAAAATGGAATTATAACAATTTAACATTATCGAATTGCAATTTTCTTTATTTAATCACAAGTTTATATAAGAAATCGTTACAGACAAGAGACCTTCAAACATATAATGTCTGTCTGTCTCTCAGTGTTTCATCATGTCTGTCTGTCTGTCCGTCCATCAGTCTGTGGGTGTCTCTATCTTTCTTTCTGTCCTCTATCTGTCTCAGTCTATTCTGTCTGTCTTTCTGTCTGTGTCTCTCTTTCTTGTTGAGTCTGTCTCTGTGTTTCTGTCTTTCATTATTATTATTTTTTTTACCTGTCTGTCTGTTTGAATATTTCATTAGAAGAAAAAATGATTTGGACACAGAATCAAATGTTTTATGGTCATGATTCACCAGGAGCCTGGATGGCTAAAATATAACCTCAGGGCATTAGGAAAGCAGTTTAAATTTACATTTAAAATGTTAGCATATCATACTATTTTGAAAAGTATTCTATTTATTAATATTACTTATAGGCCTACCTAATTAATTATAATAAAATCAGCAAAGGAAACTGGTTTGAGATTAAATTAATAACTCAGAGTACAGAGCGCCCTCGTGTGGCGACTGTCGGTTGTGTTGCTGTTAGTCATAGTGGTGAATGAGGCGTTTGATGAAACATTAGAATTGAATGATGACATTTTTAATAATTAATAAGTCTATGAATTGGACTGTTAATAAAGTAGATTAAAAGTCTGCTTTCAATTAACTTGGTTGCACTAGAAATGTAAAAACATATTTAGGCTATTTTAATGACAAACCAGGATTAAGTTTTACATACGGGTAGAATAGGCCTATAATGTCTCAGTAGTACTGGGACATTATAGGCCTATTCCACCTGTATTCTACTCTGAGTTATATATATATTTTTTTATCTCAAACCAGTTTCCTTTGCTGATTTTATTATAATTAATTAGCTAGGTCCATAAGTAATATTATTAAATAGAATACTTTTCAAAAATAGTATGATATGCTAACATTTTAAATGTACATTTAAACTACTTTCCTTACATTTTAGCCATCCAGGCCCCTGGTGAATCATGACCATAAAACATTTGATTCTGTGTCCAAATATTTTTTTCTTCCTATAATTAAATATTCAAATATGTTTTGACATATTTGACAAACTGAGTCAGTACTGTAGTAAATCAGTATCACAACACAGTAATGAAAACTACAACAGTTTTAAGTAAAGAATCTAAAAGTTTACCTGGAGACACTTCATGGTAAAACAGCAACAGTAGAATAAACTCTTTCATGTTGA
The DNA here is from genome assembly GCF_963454915.1 of Gymnoscopelus microlampas. Lineage (NCBI taxonomy): Eukaryota > Metazoa > Chordata > Actinopteri > Myctophiformes > Myctophidae > Gymnoscopelus > Gymnoscopelus microlampas. The sequence goes on from NC_139952.1 coordinate 37,829,593, forward strand.
CACCGGTTTGAAGAATGTAACTCAAAGGACAGCTCTCGTGTCTCCTCACTGTGTATGAGTCGTACTGCTCTGTGTTCAAGTCTAAATATCATGACGAACATGGAACCAGCAGCCCATTCTAGCCAATAGAAATTCCCTAATGCTGTGACATCATATGTTTCTAGGGAGATCTCACCTACAGAGGTTTTAAAACTGAAACTAAGTGGAGAGGAACACTGCATGCATATCATGATGCACCACTAACTACATGAACCATATTGTCTGCTGAGGTCTGCAGTGAGTTCAGGGGCCAAAGCACACAAACATGACAACGCACACGCTTGGGGAGTCAGTCAATCAGAGTCAGCACATAATATGTGAAACATAAACTGCCCATGACAGCACCCATGAAGGCTTCGTCTTGGCTGTTCCGTGGCCATTTTGAACATGTTCTTACTAGTGAATGGAGACTAGTGGAGGGGTTTAACAGTTACACTGCCATATGACACTCTGGAACCATACAGTAACATCAGCTTGTATACTTCATCTGAAAATAAAGGCCATTAAATACTATCATATACAGGTACATTTCAATATACAAGCCAGCAGTGCATTTAGCACACCTGTTGGCCTATGGTCTGACCAAAAACAGATTCATTTCTGCTCCACATACTATGTGGAAAGCCAAGCCTAACTCTATTATCATGTTTTCACTTTAATTATGGCACTAATAGAAGAGCTTCATGGAAAGATCCTTGTAACAGGACAGAGACATCTAACCGACTGGTTCATCACTGCAGTTTAGGCAGCAAAACTCTGGAGTTTGCTGTGCAGTTGGGTGTGGACTGTGGATGTATCATTTAGCAAACTAGATGATACGATTCTGAAAAATACCCGTTAGATGGTTGCAAGCGTGAAGCGTCAGTCAGCTTAGATCTGATTTCATGCTTTATATTTTACGCATGGTGGTTTCAGTGCGTGTGACGCACGTCTGCTTCAGATGAAACATATTCAACAATATCAGCGATTATTAGCTGTATCAGTATGAAATAGGACACACACGCACGGACACACACACACACACACACACACACACACACACACACACACACACACACACACACACACACACACACACACACACACACACACACACACACACACACACACAAGTTAAAACATAATATCCATCCTTAGACAGAGACACATCTGAAGTTTAATAGATCTTAATGACATTTGCATTGACATGACCTCATCAGTAATTATGGATGGACACTATTAGAATAACCACAATAATAATAATAAGAATATTATTAGAATATAATAAAATCATTCGTAGATTATTCCTGTGCTCCTGGTGTGAAATGTGGCCTGTAGTAGAGCATTACACACACATAAAATATACTACAGGAGCACAGATGACACATCTGAATGCATAGTGCAAAAGATGAATAACAAGAAGCATGAGGTGGAGTTTATTAGTTAAATTTAACGTGATAAAAGAGTGTGTTTGGTTTCACTTTCTGGTTGGCAAAATGTTCGGTCTAAAGGGAGCGGTTCACATTCAGCCTCATGGAGAGACAAGACATTCACCACGTCTGCTGAATCTAGAGACGTATCCGTATTTGCTCTCATGCAGGTTTACAAACTAGGATATTTTAAGGCGAGCAGGTGACGGTTAATTTGATGTGTAGTGAAGTGTAGACCATCCTACCTCTGTTCACATTATAAATGATATATGCAGCTGATAACTATGGTTTCTTACATGGAGAGATTATGAGTTGGAGAGTGTGAATAAAGATAACATGATACTTTAAAGATTAATCTACTGTCTTCATTTATCCAACACAGTGCAAAAGTGATTTCTAAACTTGACTATCCACTTCAACTCTGTTCAACTCTGAGCATAACAGAACTTTATAAGTTATGATCAGTCACCAGACAAAGTGTTTAACACATCAGAATGTTTAACTGACATCATAAAGACAGAAAACATATCTCACCCTGAGTGAAAGGATACAGTATTCCCTATAATGCTTAACAAAGAAAATGTGCAGGTTTCACAAATCAAACAGGTTATGCTGTGTACACTATGCAGACCATTTCTATTTCACTTGGTTGTACTTCAAAATGTATTGTATTTAAAACGTTTCACTGAGTTTCAGCTCTGCTCAATTCATAAGGTGTAAAACACCACCAGTATTCAGCATTGTGATGCTGAATACAAATTGTGATACATCACACAAACTCATGCAATAATATTAACACTACACTCAAACTATTTAAGCAATTTAAATAATTAAGCTATTTAACTAAGTTTACATACAGTATTATAAAAATACTGTATGTAATTCCTCCCTATGAACAATCCAGTTTCTGTAGATTTAATGATGATGTAGGAATACATTTTATACATGGTAGCTACTACAGCCCATGTATAAAATGTATCTGCAGGCAGCCCTACTGTATGCATCTGCAGGCAGATACCCTGCCCATACATAAGACAGTATTAGTATGATAGGACTAATATGTGCTGGAAGCGGGGGGACAGCCCCCCCCCCTCCCTTAGCACATAGGCCTATTAAGCCTTTACATGCTAAGCGCTTCATTACTAAAGTTTTAATTTGATTATCTAAACTTGGTTCTGATTCATTACTAGTTCACTGTACAGTAGGTTGTCATTTGCCATGTTGTGATTTTGTAACACGTTGTAAAGTAAATGTGTTAAACAGCTAAATAATGTTAAATAATGTACAACAGGACGTCAGTAAAAACATATAAATGTATCTATAGAAAGGCCTTCTTTTATTTTTATTTTAAGAGATGATTTGCATGCATTTTACCAGCCATGTAGCAAATATAAATATTGTTTAACCTTGGGATGTCTTAAAGTTCCCTGCTAGAGGAGAAGATATGTGGTATGTCAAATAAAATCTGTCTTAAAATTTGTATTAAATATGATATTGCATAGTTGATGTGTTGCTGCCAATTGGTACATTGTGGTGCTGTTTTACCAAACTTCACATGCAGAAACAAATATACCGGGAGGAGTTTGGTAGTGTAGCCTACTTTAGTCTTTCATGTTGGATATGGATTAGATTGGATTAGATTGGATTAAACTCTGGATATAACCTTTTAACTCTATGGATATGAACCATTAATTCCGGGGAACGCATCTGTCTCATTTTTAGATTTCTTTGGGGTATTCAAAAATAGCAGATCTACAAGCTGATAGTGCGGCACCGAGTGCAGCGATCTTTTAAAAAATAGCAGATCTACAAGCTCATAGCGCGGCACTCGGTGCCGCGCTATGAGCCTGTATATCTGCTATTACTTGCTGCTATATATTACTACAGTGCAATAATAACGTCCTTTGTCTTTTCTTTTTTTTTTTGGTAAGCGACTCAGATGAAACGTCACTGCCCGCCATTTTGCATCACAGCTTGGCCTGTTGGCTTTGTCGACAGCATGAATTTAGATTCTCTGGGTGCCATTTCGTTGCAGACAGTAGATGTGTTGACAAATAACCAACCATGATGTTGCCTCATCCAACCCTTAAAGTTGTCGATAGGCTGTGGTGGAGGCGGTGATTTCCCATGGTGCTGACTGTCAACCATAGCAGCACCTTTATCATTGCATTTCAACCAGGAACTGTGCCAAAAACATCAATAAAAAGGCTATTGATGGATAGCAGGGGCTTTCCACTGTTGCTGTGGAACAATGCAAATCCAATCAAGCCATATTGTCTGAACTCATAACTCTTGAAGAAAGAAAGTATAAGTATGAATTAAAATCAGTCAAATAAAAAAGAGTGCACTGTTAGACGCTGTGCACTCTCAAGTGAGGTGAAGATATGGCGTTATGTTCTGCATGACACCCCACCTTCGGGATTTCATTTCGACAACGCATCAAGGTATGGCTTTATTTATAACATTTATCATCAATATTCAGCATAGTAAAAAGAAAGCATGTAAAATGAAATGGATACTGTTGTTTAGCGTTGAACAGGATAACAAGCGAAAGTGCTATCTTTTAGATTTGAAGTCAAGTTACACAACACAACTACTGTTTAAGGTAGAATATGCCTATGTGTGCACTTTCTTAAACTCTGTTTAGTTTTGTGCAGACATCTATTACCACTATTACTGTTTTCCTGTTGCCTAGGCTACTCTCCCTCCCTCCTCTCAACTTGTGTTCTTATAGAAACACTGTTTAGGGTCTTCTTGATGGAGGACAGAAAACGTCTAAAAACAGGGACCACTATAATAGCAAGGCAAGTAGTCATATTCAACAGTATCAGTGATTATTAGCTGTATCAGTATGAAATAGGATGCACGCACGCACGCGCACGCGCGCGCACGCACGCACGCACGCACGCACGCACGCACGCACGCACGCACACACACACACACACACACACACACACACACACACACACACACACACACACACACACACACACACACACACACACACACACACACACACACACGCCACATCCCTGGCCTTCGACCTGGCTAGTGGAGATCTAATACAATTGAACTTCTGTGACATCATTTGTTGCCAGGAAGGATTCAGTGTGGCAGGTTTTTATCCAGGGGAATACCATAGTGTCAACCTCGGAGACAAAAGACACGTGAAGTTGAATAGATCATCATTAAGTAGTAAATTCATCAGTAATTTATGGATGGACACTATTAGAATATCCATAATAGAAATATTGTTAGAATATAATAAGATCAAGTAGATTATTCCTGTGCTGTGCTCCTTGTGGACACGCGCACGCGCACACACACACACACACACACACACACACACACACACACAAAATATACCACATGAACACAGGTGACACATCTGAATGCATAATGGAAAGGACATAAGATGAATAACAAGATGCATGAGGTGGAGTTTGAGTTAAATCTAACGTGATAAAAGAGTGTGTTTGGTTTCACTTTCTGGTTGGCAGAATGTTGGGTCTAAAGGGAGCGGTTCACAATCAGCCTCATGGAGAGACAAGACATTCACCACGTCTGCTGAATCCTAGAGACGTATCCGTATTTATTCTCATACAGGTTTACAAACTAGGATATTTTAAGGCGAGCAGGTGACGGTTAATTTGATGTGTAGTGAAGTGTAGACCGGTGACATCCTAACTCTGTTCACATTATAAATTATATATGCAGCTGATATGGTTTCTTACATGGAGATTAGAGATTATGAGTTTGAGAGTGTATATAAGATAACATGATACTTTAAAGATTAATCTACTGTCTTCATTTATCCAACACAGTGTCAAGTGATTTCCAAACTTGATCATCCACTTCAATTCTGTTGTGAGGTGAATGTTATTTATAGAACATAATAGAACTTCAAAAGTTATGACCAGTCACCAGACAAAGTTTCTAACATCAGAATACTTAACTAAAGATAAAAACATATCTCACCCTGAGTGAAAGGATACAGTAGTCCCTATGATGCTTAACAAAGAAAAAGGTGAATTTGGCAGATTTGAAGCCGGTTTCCTGCACACTTGTGCATGAAACCGGCTTCAATTTACATGAACCATCATGTAAATTGTTTTGTCAGATCCTGTGTCTAGGTGAGTCATGACCTTTGACACAATATAAATGTCTCAATAGAAGAGCAGGGAGACACAATACAACAATGATACATTTTCTAAAGTTTATATGGTCATACTGACTACTCTGACAATATCCATATTTGACACAATCACGGTTGTTTATTTATGATTCTAAAAGAAAGAGGCAGACTGTTAAGAGTATTTGGGTCTTTAATAAAAAAGAAAATAGCAGTAGGCCTATAAATGAATGCAACAACAATGCAAATCATCTGGCCTTCATTTAGTAGACACGTATCTAAGTCTTTAACATATCTGAAGCATTCTTCATTATGTACAAAAAACTTAAAAGAGATCAAACACATCCTCTCATAACCAATCCATTACATTTTTTTTTCTTTTTTAAAGACAAAAGTTTAAAAACACAAAGTGAAAACACAATAGGAAAATAAAATTCAATTATTTACATCATGGGGAAATCAATGTTGAACTCACATTCTTTTTTTGTCCAAATAAGTATTGTGTATGTGTGAGCATACATGCTTGTATGTACATGTTCTATGTTGTTGTGCATATGTGTTACCGTGTGTAAACAAAAGTGTACATGTATAAGTGTGTATGTATGAATGAATGAATGAATTACAGTTTTATTTTCGTGTCAACATTTTGGCCCATAACGTCATAATGACACAAAAACATCATCTATTCTATCCTTCTCTTTGAGGATATGAACTACTTTTAAAAAGGTGTAAAGTGGACATCTTAACATTTTCATAAGGCATTATTAGACACTTGTAAGCCCAATTAGTATTCATAAAGGATTTATAGAAAGCTTAAAAATCTAGATTAAAAGAGTGACTTTAAGTAATCCATGACTAATTACCTACAAAACACTTTAATGACAAAAAAATAGCCCAACTTGATGATACTTTTATCATCTTACACCAATCAGATGACATTAAATGTGAGTTTATTTAATTGACAATAGACTGAAAAGCATCTTGGTTGTCTATAATATAACTCACAAATGATTGCCTTTATTTTGAAAGTATGAATAATGTAATTATGTTTTACCTGCAACTGTAATGGATTACTGGGTTTATAACCTACTTCTCACAGCATTCAGAGAGAGAGAGAGAGAGAGAGAGAGAGAGAGAGAGAGAGACTCTACTTGCTCCAGTGCATCTGTCTGCAAACCTAAAATGACAAAAATTAACACATGAGAGAGAAAACAAAAATACTGATCAACTGATCATTCAAAAAAATCACTTACATACAACATATATACATCAGTTTGGGGGGGGGATATAAATTCTGTTAAAAATATCATCATTTGATTAATTAAAACAGTTAATCAATAAAATTACAACAAATGGATGAGGTGATCATTACATCTAAATAATGCTGCTTGTAATTATAACATACCATTTCTGCTTTATTTCAATAACAACAGTGAGAGAGAGACAGGAAAGGCAGACAGAGTGCAGAATGACACACAGCAAACAGTCTGGCCAGTCAGGAGTTTAACCAGGGGAATGCTGAAGAGGGCATTTTGTGGTACAGCATGTGCCCAAACAAACCATTCGGCTATCGAGTCGCCAAACTTATAATATTTCTAAGCTCTTGTCCTGGAGTCTCATAGTACAGCTGGCTTTCCTTGTAGATTTCGACATGGTCCACTGAGTGCAAGCAATGAACTACCTAGAATAGAAACCCCTGAGGCAAGAGAGAACCACTACCTAATATTAAAGTGACTTACTATGTGCAAGAAGGTGTCTCTGGATTCAGTTTCATGACCTCAGAATCTGCAATGTAAGAAATACACAATTTAGGTTATGCCATCAACAGGGGTGTATTGTTATAGGTTTAAGAACCTACTGTATGACACATTCATGCATACACAGGGTTATGTTGTGGTTATGCAACTAGGGTGACCAGATGCCCCAGTTTGGTCGGGATTGTCCCGATGTCATGCTGCGTGTCCCAAGTCCCAAAAAATATCTCTAAAACACTTATATGTCCCAGTTTTCAACATTCACTACAAAATTGTCCCGGTTTTCACCAGAATGAAAATAATAATAGTTGTTTTCAGTGGCTGCATAGACATTTATCATGTTCTGTTCATGTAATCATGCTCACCTAACCAATCATAAAACATAAACAAATGCATTGCGTGTCTGAAAGAAACACTGAGCTGAGGCTGATGTTGTCAATCAGTCATTGTGATGCCCCACTCCCTTATATAGAGCTGCTGCATGGCTACTAATCATCTTCCTAGGTGAGCAGGGTGGAGCAACCTGCATTCCTGCTAATGGCTCATTGGAGAGCACCTGGGCCTGAGTCTTCAGGAGCCTATAAAATCAGCTCATGTGCTGCCATTTTTTGAGAGAGATCCAGGGAAGACAATCCTGCTGTCTTCCACCAGCCTGCATTTATTCTCCATGTGGCACACACCTTGCAGTACACAAATATTCCATTCATGCATACATTTACACACACTACTGATTTACTGACTCCACACCACATTGGATCCTTAGCCTTATCATGTTTTGCTTCCACATCCCGTTATGCTTTTTGTTAGGGATTATTTAATAAACACTATTTGTTATACCTTTACCTTGGTTTCCCTTCCCCATTATTTGTCATGGCAAGAGCCAGCTATGACAGTCACCCTATACTGTATGTAACCACTGTTCTTACGGTGGTAAGTTTACATAGAGCCTACATTAGTCAACTATAACGGACCGCATGATTAAATGTCAGGCTGACTTTATGAATAGTTTCATCATGTTGAGTCTCAACATCATGATATGATGAAGTAAATGTGAAAACATTATTGTGATCATGCACTTTGACTAATATGAAAATAATGGTGACAATTGTCTCCGGCATCCCAACAGAGACGTTACATTGACGTTTTTATTTGCTCTGACGTTCAATTTAAGGATAATCTTTACTCCTTAATGCAACTGTTTGTGTCAGTAATGTTGAATGTACTTTGGGGTTAGTGGATTATCAGACCAGATGAATGCGAAGTAAAAAATAAAGTACTACTTACGAGATGGAGTGGGAGGAGGTGAAGCTGAAATAAAGAGGTAAAGAGATATCACAGTGGTTAGCTCAGTATGAATTAAATGATATAATTTGAGAAACCAAAATGTACATCATTCTACTGCCTCACCTGTCTTCTTCTTGTACATGACGACTCCGAGGACAACGAGGATGGCGATGACAGCCAGAACCACCACAGCGATGATGATGACGGTCATGTTGTCTTTGGGTTTAACTGGAGCAATAAAACGCAGATAATCAGTGGTGTAAAGTAACTAAGTACATGTACTCAAGCACTAAGTACAAATTTGAGGAATCTTTACTTGACTGGAATATTTTCAATTTTCAGCTCTTTTATTTCTACTCCACTACATCTCAGAGGCAAATATTGCACTTTTTACTACAATTATTTGAAAACTGTAGTTACTAGTTACTTTGTAGATCTTTATTATTGTTACAAAACCACGCATTAACCAATTCTTTCCTATACACTTTGGCTATTTGAAAATAGTCGATCTACAAGCTTGTAGATCTGCTATTTTCAAAAGATTTTCATAGATTTCAGTATTTCTATATTGTGGTATTGATACTTTTACTTAAGTAAAACAGAGTACTTTTTCCACCACTGCAGAAAAGAGAGATGAAATAGTGGAATTATTTATCTATCTATCTATCTATCTATCTATCTATCTATCTATCTATCTATCTATCTATCTATCTATCTATCTATCTATCTATGGGTAGTGCTATTAAAATCACTGTGTTCAGTACAGGGGACTCACTATGGTCTATATGTAATCTGTGATTGGTGTTTAAGATTATAGTCATGTGATCCAGCCAGTGACCTCTTTGATCGGCTGTAGAAACTTGGTTTAAACTTATCTCAGTCTTAGATGTCTTGGTGTCTGGCTTTACCCACAATTCATAAAACATATGACAGAGTCAGGTTAATAATGATTTGATCTAACTTATTTGGCAGCACATCCATTCCTCCTTTAGTCCTATAATAACAGTCTTACCCCTGTTGGTCTTGATCAGCTCTGGGTCCAGTGTGTACTTGAAGACCTCTTTGACCCCATAGAGCTCAAACACACACTCATACTGCTTCCAGTCTTCATGTTTGACTGAGGTCAGGTTCAGGTCAACGCTCATCTGGAAGGTTCCATCATGGTTTGGGAGGAGCTCTCCATGGTCCACGTTCTCCTGGAGCTCCTCTCCATCTTTAGTCCAGGACATTATGACTCTGTCTGGGTAGAAACCTGTAGCGTGACACCTCACTGGAGAGGATGGAGTCTTCTGGAGGAAAGATACAGAGGGAAGCTCTGAGAGAGAGAGAGAGAGAGAGAGAGAGAGAGAGAGAGAGAGAGAGAGAGAGAGAGAGAGAGAGAGAGAGAAACATATTCATAGAATATCCAGAGTGACAGACAATGTGAAAATGAGGGAGATATACAAAAGCAGGGATGAACAAACAGGGAAAAAAAGAAACAGAGTACCAGTACCAGATATATTAGCATCTTTCCGCCGGTAATCAAATTATTGGCTTAGGAATGCGACAAAAACAAATCCATGAATTCAATGCTTCATGGGGTGTCTAATTGATAGAAAATAAGTTTTCTATCAATTCATTTTTCATATAATTTTTTGGGTGAACTACTCCTTTAACATATTTATCTAAGTACAACTCCATCACATCATGTTGTTGTTGTACCTGTTCTCTGCAGAGTCTTCTTCCCATAGTTCACAAACTTCTTCAGGTCTTCAATGCACACACTGGTCAGGTAGTTCTTGAAGTTTGCTAACAGTCCTTTGTTTTGATCCCATCTCTGTTTAGTGATGAAACCCTGTGGTTTAGGAGTGATCCATGTCTCTGTCTTCAGGTCAAATGAGATGAAGTCCTCTCCATCATAACCAAGCTGATGAAAACCTTTAATGTCTCCAGTCTCATCATCCCACTCACAACCAGACATCTTCTGTATGATGTGGACACCTGAGAGACAGACAGACAGACAGACAGACAGACAGACAGACAGACAGACAGACAGTCAGACAGACAGACAGACAGACAGACAGACAGACAGACAGACAGACAGACAGACAGACAGACAGTAAGTATAGTAAATCCCAGACACCATCATCCTCCTACAGTTCGGTGCCAGTACTTGATATTCTTAACCACTGAGAAACAGACCATCCCTCTACACACCCACTGACTCACCATAAAGCAATTAAGTATAAAATAAATACATAAATACATATTACACACGCGCACACACACACAGTTTTTAATATCTTAATTTTAGAATGTGTTTTTTTTTTTTTGTATCATGTCATATAAGAATTGTGTTCCAAAAATTAAATATGGTTCTGCCAGGTACTGTAGGTGACTCTATGTCATGGGTCTTCAACGGGGGGTCCAGGACCCCTAGGGGGTTCTCAGAGTTACTACGGGGGGGCCACCAAATCTTTGTGTGATATGAACTTTTTTTGTACATTAATCCCTTGTACCCTATTCTGAGGGGAACATTAGCCAAAAATAGCAGATCTACAAGCTCACAACGCCCCGCGCTGCGAGGCGTTGTGAGCTTGTAGATCGGCTATTTTCGGCAAAAAGGTTTGGTGTAGGGGAAAAAAAGAGTTTTCTTGGTATTGAGGGTTTAAGTGGTTAACTGTTTGAAAATACATATTAAAGGGATATTTCACTTTCAAAAAAACTTTTGGTGATTGTATCGTCTACTCAGGCCTTTGTGAGCCCCGCAGACAGTTTTTAAGTTGCTTGATTCAATATTTAGAAATTAGATATTCATTTTATCAGACACGCCCCCTTCCTATACAAACCCATTATAACTTCAAACTCCATTTTTAACATGTTAGATTCATCAAAAACACCCGTCCTTGGTTCACCCGTCTCCTACCGCCCCCCCTCATACGCGAGGGGGCCGTGTTTTTTCAATTATTTTTTTCATTTATTTTTAATGTTTTTTTTGGAAATTGAAAAAATAAAATACAATAAAAAAATAAAATAAAATAAATGAAAAGAAATCTCGGAAAAACACGGCCCCCTCACGTATTAGGAGGGCAGGATGAGTCACCAGAACCTTGAAGGACGGGTGTCTTTGATGAATCTAATATGGTTAAAATGGAGTTTGAAGTTACAATGGGTTTGTATAGGAAGGGGGCGTGTCTGATAAAATGAAAATTCGAGCAACTTAAAAACTGTCTGGGGGCTCACAAAGGCTTGAGTAGATGATAAAATCACCAAAAGTTTTTCTGAAAGTGAAATATCCCTTTAACATGAATCCAACACAATGCTACACATTGACAGTTTTATCAAACAAGTCTATGAAGCAGGGGGCACGGTGGCGCAGTCGGTAGCGCTGTCGCCTCGCAGCTAGAAGGTCCTGGGTTCGATTCCCGCCAGGGACGCTGTGGGCGCTGGGGGCGTGTTCTCTCCTCCACGTCATCGGCGCCCATACCCTAGGTGGGGTTGGTGAAAGGGCCTACTCTGTGTGGAGTTTGCATGTTCTCCCCGTGTCTCCTAGGGTAGTTAATACCCTCACAAAAACATGTAGTAATCCTGGTCACTATACTGCCTCCCCCTGGTCAGCCGGGCGCCTGATGGAGGAGAAGGGAACTGGTTGGAATAACGTGTTCCTTCCACGCGCTATGTCCAACCAGGGAAACTCCCCCCTGTCGGGTGATAAGAAGCGGCCTGCTTGCTCCTCATGCATTGAAGGAGGCATGAGCTTCAGCTTGGGCTCTCCCTAGGCTGGCAGAGGGTAGGTAGTGCCCAGGATTACATAGGCAATTGGCACTGGGCGAAAAAATGTGGGTTACAAAATCGTGGGATAAAAATTATTAGAGCAAAAAAAAAAAAAAAAAAAAAAAAAAACAGGTCTATGAAGCTATCTATTAAATCACTGAAAAGGTTTAATCTGCAACACAATTTTATACACTATGTAGTGGGGAGGTCCCTGCTTCATCTCTCTCTCACCTAAGGGATGTTGAAGACCCCTGCTCGTCATTTATAATATTTAATTATATTTGATAAATATATAAAAATAAAAATAAACTCTTGTGAAAATGAAAATTAACATACCTCCAGTTTGGTTAAAGCGCTGCTTTGCAATGTCCATGTTGGGCTTGTACCACTGATGGTTACCCACATTTCTCTGAGTGTTCTTCTCCCAGTACTGTGGGTCATCTGTTGTGATCTGGTTCATCCAGTCCTGTTTGGGAACGTGTCTCTGTGTGTTGCTGTCATAATACTCTACCTGAAGATCATCAACCATCCCAACTTCCACATACTCTGGGAAGTTTGGGACTTCAGAGGATCCAGTCTGGAAGTATTTCAGGGTGTGAGTCACTGTGAGACAAAATGGAAATATAACAATTTATTAACAATTTAACTTTATCAAATTGCAATTTTCTTTATTTAATCACAAGTGTATATATTAAAAACATCTTTACAGACAAGAGAGACCTTCAAACAGATTAATGTCTGTCTTTCAGTGTTTCAACATGTCTGTCTCTGTCCATCTGTATCTTTTCTTTCTGTCCGTCCTCTGTCTGTCTCAGTCTATTCTGTCTGTCTTACTGTCTTTGTCTCTCTTTCTTGTTGAATCAATAACTATCTGTCTCTGTGTTTCTGTCTTTCATTATTTATTTATTTTTACTTGTCTGTCTGTCTGTCTGTCTGTCTGTCTGTCTGTCTGTCTGTCTGTCTGTCTGTTTGCCTGTCTTTGTGTATGTCTATGCTTATGTCAAATATGTCAAAACGTATTGGAATATTTAATGATATGAAGAAAAACTATTTGGACACAGAATCGAATGTTTTATGGTCATGATTCACCAGGAGCCTGGATGGCTTGGTTCCAGGCTCAAAATAATTTATATACATATTTTCAGAAATCTCTATGGGAAAAATGTATGGAGTTTGAGTTCTAACTGTGGCCACCACTGCCCTATGCCCTATTGTCCTTCTTTTGACTTATAATTAACAGATGATGCTCTTCAATTATACAGCAGGAGAGAATATACATTTTACATTTAAAATGTTTGTATATCATATCAATTATTATATTTATTAATATTACTTTTACCTAATTAATTATAATACAATCAGCAAAGGAAACTGGTTTGAGATAACAACTCAGTACAGAGCGCCCTCAAGTGGCTACTAATGGTTGTGTTAGTCATAGTGGTGAATGAGACGTTAGATGAAGGGCTGAATGATGACATTTTAAATAATTAATCAGTCTATGAATTGGAGTGTTAACGCTCTATGGCTGCCAAGAACGAGTTATCACAAGTATTTTTCTGAATGCCCTGGCTGCCAAGAACGAGTTATCACAAGTTTTTTTTTAATAAAAAAAATAAATATATATATATTTTTTTTGGTAAAACATGTTTAGAACCCAAGATATCGTGATCCGAAGATTTGCTGCTCCATTCACTTCTTGTTAAACGTATTACTTAAAAAGGCTGTATCTCGGCTCCTGTGTCCTTTTTAGCCGCTTGCTGAAAGCTGGCGGCTCTACACACAGACTAAGACCTAGTCCGACACCTAGGGTTTAACATTTTCCGGGAAAAATCTAATTTTAATTCCCGGGAATTTTCAGACCTTTTCCCGGGCTTCCCGGGAATTCCCGTTAAAGGGTAAAAAAAAAAAAGTGCCCTCTAAAATGCATTTATATATAGATACTTAAATAGCCAATTTTATATCGAGGTGCCCAAATGTCCCTATTGTGTCCACCTATAAACTTGCACTAATAATGACTTAAGTTGATTTTTTAAATCATATAAATATAATATATAAATATAATATAGTGCCCTGGCGGAGATCTGCCCTGTTGCACAGCAACGGGTGAAGACAATTAACTTAAACGAGGAGCTGCGCTGTGCAGCCAAAACGCACTCAAACAATGTCAAACTCTAGCTGCTGAAATAAACGTTCCATTTGTATCATTATTGACAAGAGAATTTGCAAAAGGATTATTTATGTATTGTCCATCAGAGCGCAGGTGAAGTCACGGGAGGCATGCGTTAATCCGACAGACCTTTTCTCCGACTATGTGGCATCCGCGTGCGGTTTGGGTTAGGGTGCGGGTTTGGTTCGGGTTTACTGTTTAATGTCGGAGCACTGCGCTGTCGGAGGAATGCGCTGTCGGACTAACGTATTGCACCCGAGGTCACAGCTTATCTCTACTTTTGTAGGATATTGATTTGATAGCCTAAACTTGTAATTTGTTCGCAGTTATTAATTTATATTAGGCTACTTGCTGGATATTAAGACTCCATTTTGGGATGTTGGCTGTATGTTGTCAAATGTATTAATGTATATTTTGTTGTTGATCAAATGTCGGGTTTTGTAGTGTGATTTTGATGTGCATGCATGCACTGCCACTGACAATCAATGAGACAGACAGCTGTTGCAGTTCACTTGTTCTACTGGGTAGTTCTAGTAAAATGGTAGATTGAACGTTCTAAAATGCAAGTGTAGGTAGGGTAGGCTACATTAATGATGATAAAAAAAATCGGACCACATCGGTCTAATACTCACTCTCTCTCTCTCTCTCTCTCTCTCTCTCAAAAGCATTGCTTGGCTTGCGCGCATTTTAAGATGGAATATAGGCTCGAAATCAAACCTAGCCACTGTTTATGCAGCGTTTCACTTGATGCTGAATCTCAACTATAGTCAACTGGTGTCTACCGTATTGACATGACAGCAGAGGAAACGGTGAAATCAGCGTGCGCAGGGCAGGCAGGGCAGGGGGCATCACGGCCACTTGTGTTTTATTTAGTTCATTACTGTTACATTCAGTGCGTCCCATGGTTCACAACGGGACGATGGGACCCTGCCCTGGTCGGCAACGCGGCAAGTAACTAGTCTAATTATAATAGTAATTCCTCCGCGCTGTAGATAGGCCTTTCTACTAATTAGTATTCATTTCTAACAAGAAAAAAAAACAACGGGAAGCCCGGGCACCGAAGTGAATTCCCGGGATGGTAAATAACCCCGAATTCCCGGGATTCCCGCATCCCGGGAATCCCGGTGTTAAACACTACCGACACCCAAGTGACACCTAAGTGTCATTGGCTGTCCTGGCTGTCCTTCACACTTCCCCCAGTTTAAGCCAATGGGGAGACGGCCCTTTGCAGCACCCGCCTCTCTCCACACCCGCCTCTCTCCACACCCGCCTCTCCCCACACCCCCCCCCCCACACACACACACACACACACACGCCTCGACACACACGCCTCGTAGGAAAACAAGCTTCTATAGCGATACTAGTTTTGTAGACAAGCGTTGTTTTTGTATGGGGAAGTGGAAGTAAATGTACTTCGTTACGTTTGGCCATGTTCACCCGTTGAGAAGACCCGTCCCTGGTAAACGTCCCAATTTCGGTCTGCGAGTGCTCCGCAGCGTTTGAAGAAAGTGTGAACCCAGCCCCTCGACAACAATATAGCGGCGATCGACCGTCAATCGATACGGTCACCATCCGTTTCACACAGCCACGGCCGAGTCCATTCAGTGTAGCGACCATCACCCATAGGAATGCAAATATGTTGTCCTACCTGGTACTGTATAAAAAGGGCACAGGGTAAGCCTACATGCTTTGGCACTCAGTATTATTACTAAGTGGGTCGGAACGGGTCGATACGACGGACCTGAACGTCGTACCTGCTAAATGGGGCTGTCCTGTCCCAAAAGCCCATGTTATCACCTGCCATGATGAATGTCCAACAATAAAACACGACATAAGTGTTAGTTTTCTTCTAAAGTGCTTCTAACTCACTCCAGTGTGTTTGTGTCAACGTGGTGTTTAATTACTCCTTCACAGAGAGAATGTCTTGCAACTACAAGCCGTGGTGTTGTTGTCAATATAACCGGAAAACTCGTCCCAAAACACGCTCGCCCCCATTTATTTTCGCGGACCAGTGGTTCTTGTATTCCTGTATTTGTTTTACTGAGGATAAGGTTAGAAATAAGTTTACGGTTAGCCATATTATTAGTTTTAATGAGGTTATGTTTAGGAATAAGGTTAGGTTTAGGCATAGTTTAATGAGGTTACGTTTAGGAATACCAGGTGGATATCACCGGATTTCCCCGGGGGTGACTGTTTTGGGGCGAGAGCTTTGGTGTTCATCTGTAGTGGGCAACAGCACATGCGTCCGCAATAATGCTATCAGGATCAGATTATTAGAAGTATATTGGGTACCAAATATACTTACCAAAGAAGTTTTACTCTGGGAAGGTTTTCAGGCTCCTCCATTCATTGACCCAAGTTTATATATTTGTAGGCCAAAGATTTATATATTTGTAATGGTCAAGGTTTCTTTATGCTGTGTGTGTGTGTGTGTGTGTGTGTGTGTGTGTGTGTGTGTGTGCGTGCGTGCGTGCGTGCGTGCGTGCGTGCGTGTGTGTGTACTGTACTTAAGCTCACAACGCGTCGCATCGCGACGCGTACAGTACATTTTGATGCCAATACTTTTGTACTTTTACTCAAGTAAATTTTGAATTCTGGACTTTTACTTGTAACAGAGTATTTTTATATTGCAGTATTGGTACTTTTACTTAAGTAGAGAATTTGAGTACTTTTTCCACCACTGCTTATTTGGGCTTGCTTTCAAGATTCTTTTTGAAAATAGCTGATGTAATTGGGCTCAAGTGGTCGCGTTGTGAGCTTGTAGATCTGCTATTTTCAAATATTTAGTACTTTTACTTTTGGTATATACTTTCAGTACATTTTGATGCCAATACTTTTGTACTTTTACTCAAGTAAATTTTGAATTCTGGACTTTTACTTGTAACAGAGTATTTTTATATTGCAGTATTATTGGTACTTTTACCAATATTTACAAGCAACTTTACAGAAAACGAGGTCGCTTACAATTAGTATACATGGCAACACCAGTACGTGTGTGTGTGTGTGTGTGTGTGTGTGTGTGTGTGTGTGTGTGTGTGTGTGTGTGTGTGTGTGTGTGTGTGGGCGGGCAGGCGGGCGTGCGGGCGTGCTTGCGTGCGTGTGTGTGTGTGTGTGTTGAGGAATGCACAAGTGGCGAAACAAGCGTTTTTTTTTGCAAACAAACACATTTACACTAGCGTGTATGTCACCTACATAGTCAATCTAAAGGTACGTCGTCCTTGTGATTAAAATGATGCAAACCATTCCAAGATTGATGATGATTTTAGCATCAAAACTGACGTCCAACTAAAATCAGCGTAACACAAAACATGTTTTATTACAATAGCAGATCACATGCAACGCGTAGCTGCCTTGTGTGCTTGTAGATCTGCTATTTTTGTTTTTTAATTTTATACTTTAATTAGAAAAGACATTAGTGAAACCAAATGGACCCATTTGGGAATTTTGTTCATGTAACTTGGAGGCAATATATTTTTTATTTACACACACACACACACAGCACCCTGTATAATATGACTTATAGTCATCATTTCTTTTTTACCTTGTAAACCTGTGACAATAAACTTGATTCTGATTCTGACACACACACACACACACACACACACACACACACACACACACACACCTTCTTTATATTGGTAGCCAACCAATGAACCTCTGTGGAGATTTTATTTTAAAGACCACTTTTACATTTTGTGCTGCAGATTGGGGCAAAAAAAGCCTGCCGCAAGCGGCTATATTATGACTTTGTCATTTCTAGTTTTTACTATGTATTTTTGGCCCAGACATGCTATTTTCAAAGCAGACAATTAATGTCAACGAGGTCGCGATGACCTCGTTCACATTAATACACACAGTATAACCCTCAGTGATTAGCAATCATCAGGGGATCGATCATAATGGAGATATAAATATTCTGTGACTACTTGAAAAAGGTAAGACAATTGAAAAATCGCTGGCAGTGGGGAAACGCAGTCAGAAATAAGTCTGGCAGTGAAAGTAGATTAAAAGTTTGCTTTCAATTAACTTGGTTTCACTAGAAATGTAAAACATATTTAGGCTATTTTAATGACAAACTAGCATTAAGTTTTACACATGGGTAGAATAGGCCCATAATGTCTCAGTGCTGTAGTAAATAAATCAGTATCACAACAACACAGAAATGAAAACTACAACAGTTTAAAGGAATTAATCAAAAACTGTACCTGGAGATACTTCATGGTAAAACAGCAACAGCAGAATAAACTCTTTCATGTTGACGTCGGTTTGAAGAATGTAAATCAAAGGACAGCTCAGTGTCTCCTCACTGTGTATGAGTCGTTCTGCTCTGTGTTCAAGTCTAAATATCATGACGAACATGGAACCAACAGTAAATTCTAGCCAATAGAAATTCACTAATGCTGTGACATCATATGTTTCTAGGGAGATCTCACCTACAGAGGTTTTAAAAGTGAAACTAGAGAGAAACACTGCATGCATATCATGATGCACCACCACACTACATGAACCATATTGTCTGCTGAGGTCTGCAGTGAGTTCAGGGTCAAAAGGCACACAAACATGACAACGCACACGCTTGGGGAGTCAGTCAATCAGAGTCAGTACATAATATGTGAAACATAAACTGCCCATGACAGCACCCATGAAGGCCTCGTCTTGGCCGGTTAGAGGCCATTTTGAACATGTTCTTACTAGTGAATGGAGACTAGTGGAGGGGTTTAACAGTTACACTCCCATATGACACTCTGGAACCAGTAATACATCAGCTTGTTTACTTCATCAGAAAATAAAGGCCATTAAATACTATCAAATACAGGTACATTTCAATATACAAACCGGCAGTGTATTTAGTACACCTGTTGGCCTATGGTCTGTCCAAAAACAGATTAATTTCTGCCCCACATACTATGTGGAAAGCCAAGCCTAAGTCTATTATCATGTTTTCACTTTAATTATGGCACTAATAGAAGAGCTTCATGGAAAGATCCTTGTGACAGGACAGAGACATCTAACCGACTGGTTCATCACTACAGTTTAGGCAGCAAAACTCTGGAGTTTGCTGTGCAGTTGGGTGTGGACTGTGGATGTGTCATTTAGCAAACTTGATAATAAGATTCTGAAATACACCCATTAGATGTTGCAAGCGTGAAGTGTCAGTCAGTCAGCTTAGATCTGATTTCATGCTTTTTATTTTACGCGTGGTGGTTTCAGTGTGTGTGACGCATGTCTGCTTCAGATGAAACATATTCAACAATATCGGCGATTATTAGCTGTATCAGCATGAAATAGGACACGTGCACGCACGCACGCACGCACATTGTGGGAAATGTGGCCTGTAGTAGAGCATTACAGACACATAAAATATACCACAGGAGCACAGATGACACATGTGAATGCATAGTGCAAAAGATGAATAACAAGATGCATGAGGTGGAAGTTAAAAGAGTGTGTTTGGTTTCACTTTCTGGTTGGCAGAATGTTCGGTCTAAAGGGCGCGGTTCACATTCAGCCTCATGGAGAGACAAGACATTCACCACGTCTGCTGAATCTAGAGACGTACCCGTATTTGTTCTCATAAAGATTTACAAACTAGGGTATTTTAAGGCGAGCAGGTGACGGTTAATTAATGTGTAGTGAAGTGTAGACCATCCTACCTCTGTTCACATTATAAATGATATATGCAGCTGTAACTATAGTTTCTTACATGGAGAGATGAGTTGTATAGTGTGAATAAAGATAACATGATACTGCTGCCTGGCAACTAATCATCTTCCTAGGTGAGCAACTAATGCTAATGGCTCATTGGAGAGCATCTGGGCCGGTGTCTTCAGGAGCCTACAAAAGCAACTCATGTGCTGCCATTCCTAGAGATACAGGGAAGACCAGCCTCCATTCATTCACCTTGTGTGTTGGCTGGTGAGGCACGTCCTAGCGACACCTGACAGAATGGGTTTCATTGCGCGCATACTGGTTTCACGCATAGGCCTACTGGTTCTTATCAGTGTGACGTCGTCTGTTAAGGGGTCTATACTGCTGTTAATTTACCTACAATTAATGTTTTGGAGTTAGGCCCTTATTATTTTTTATATCAGAATATAGCTGTAACTTTTAACGAAAAACAAACAAACAACAATACCACTTTTAACTGGTTTAGTGAGTGAATAACCCCCTCTTGATTATTTCTTGATTCTTGGGTATTATGACTATCTTTGTAATTCATCATTACCAACAATACAAGACTGAGAACTAAATGCTTCCCAAATACTGTAATCACTAAAACACATAAAGATCTTTATAGTTATACCAACCTATAAAACTGGTCTGCCTATCTCTGTGTCTATCTTTCGTTTTGTCACTCTTTTTCTTTGTCTCTCTCTCTCTCATTTTTTTTCTCAGTCTCTGGCTAGGCTATTAGGAGTGAACTGAAAGGCTAATATTACATTTTACAGTACTCAGCGGTAATATTAGATCAAAATATATTTTTTCTATATTTTATTTATTAATATTAGTTATATTTAATTATGATATACAATCAACAAATCAAACTGGTTTCAGGTGTCAATAATAACTTAGTATGGAGCGCCCTCAAGTGGCTATTTGTTTTTGTAACAGTCAAACTGCTGAATGGACACACACACACACACACACACACACACACACACACCTTTTTATGACTTGGCATTGGAGACATACATCCTCAAAAATGTCTTTCCCAAAGAAAGGCACAATTTGTTCTAATTTACAGACCATAATTTGTATATTGTAATATTTAAGTATCAGTACACACCAAATGTAAGTGCAATAGAGTAGTTCACACCATAGATCCCTATGGTTCACACAAAGTAAAAGCCTTTTTGAGGAATGCCTCATTTGTGGACATAAAGATCAGGGAGTGTAGCGCCCAGGATTACTTAGACAATTGGCACTGGGTGAAAAAAAATGGGTTACAAAATCGTGGGATAAAAATTTAGAGAAAAAGAAAAAAGATCACATTTCCACCCCAAATACCCCCGAATAATATTTTGGCAGCAAGAGGGCTTCAAAGATTGATCCAAGCAATTTAGATATTTATGACAATTAACTGAAACAAGGTGAACTGATCAACATTCATGAGCAACACATCATAATGCAGTACAAAGACAGAAACACGTCCAATTCAATCACATTTACAATCACGTGTACAACAAACATTCACTATAAAAGAAGAGGATAAAAACATGAGCAGCATGGCTGTCGGAACACTGCACTCTCATAACTGAAATGTTTTTGGCATGTTTAAGACCTGAGTCCGATTCTACAAATGCCTTCTAAATCAGTGGTCCTCAATTTCTTTCGTGCCAAGGACCCCCAAAATGATATATATTTGGCCACGGAACCCCACCCCCCATCTGGAAATGTCTTGTGCCAGGGACCCCCAGAAGAGAAGATTTGTGTAAAAAAACACACAAAAAAATAGCAGATGTACGAGCTCGCAGCGCGGCACGCCACAAAGTGACGTGCTGTGAGCTTCTATATCTGCTATTTATGAGAACCATTGTTCTAAATCCTAAGAGTTTTCGGAAAAACTTATGTTGCTATATATATATAGCTCAAAGCTAAAATGGCACAGATGCTTTCCCGGGTTTAATGTGTTAAATTTATAACACTGTTAACCATAATTTATGTTCCATCGGACAAAGCCCTCAACTTAGTAAGGTGGTTCTCAACAACAAAATTGGAATGTAGCCGTTTGTCAGTATAGTGCAGGTGTCAGAGATGAAACAGTTTGATCCAACGTTGTATTAATACTGACAGATTTAGTTACCCGTAGAGCATTTTTTTAATGCGGAATACATTAAGAAAATGCAGGGATTGTAGAATTGGTATTCCATCCACAAAGAAGATATAAAGCCTGTTTAAAACACAAACAAACAAGAAAACAATGTCAGAGAGAATAACAGTAAATAATAATACACACATGACTAATACAAAATATATATACATATTAAAATCCCCATCTTTCATTTACAGAAAAGTGACAGGGTGTTCCACACTACTATTAGTATTTCCTTCTTTATTGAGACAGTTCACAGACCTTTGTTTTGGCCATTATCACCGTAGACTTTTCAAAGTCATATTTAAAATAAATTCCCCACTTTTGCAGGCCTTTTCTTTTCTTTTCAAGAGTCGCCAATTGGTTTGAACCCTTTTATCAACCAATTTAACCCACACATTTCTGACTTCACTTGCCACTGCTGTTGTACCTGTTCAAAACCCCCTGCTGACAGACACCGCCCCAGGCAGGCACTAGCTCAGTCACAAAGATCACCCCCCCCCCCCCCCCCCCCCCCAGTGCTTTGGGGCAGTGGATTCAAACCCCTAGACTCAGCGGTACTTTACATCTGAGACACCCAAGTGCCTCACTTCTCTAGGCTTTACAAACCATCACCTCTCTCTACACCCGACCCAAGACAGAATTGCTTTTTTTTCCTACAATATTTCAAATGTATTGTTAAATTCTCACCACATTTACTACCGCCTCCTGACCTGACCTGGTCAGCGGTGGAGGCGGGTGCGGATCTTGCGGCTGAGGGTGCGAGCCAGATGGTCGATGGCACTGCCGATGTGGCCCCGCTCTTTACGAGCGGAAAGACCCTCAATGTTCCCACTGTACCACATCACCCAGCCCCCAAGGGACATCAGTACGAAGAGGGCCCCTGCAACAACACAGCAAGGGGGTTAGTTCAGTGTGGCATAAGGCCAGTTTACATTAAAGATTGAAAGGAATTAAAATACATATGGTCTACATAATACAACATTCTGAAAACTAACAAACCCAACTTGACATAATGAGCCACCACCAACGCCATCGACTCACTTTCTACAACCAGAGACGGGGTCATTTACACAGCTGCCACATTTCTCTCTTCAACTTCCTAAAATCATGGATCTAGAGATTTGCAACTACACAAAACTGCTCTAGAAAGGTGCAGAGCAGTGCTGTCAGGAGAATAACCACATCAAAGTGCACACTCTTGCCATTTTTTAGAACATTAAACTAGGGGAGAACCATAGTTGATTTACTCAATCAAGGAATTTATCTCGTTATTGAAACACTCGGCAGGACAGCTGAGAGAGAGAGACCTCAGGGGTTCACACCATATTAAGCTGTTACAAGTAGTTTACATAATGTTTGTGCCCACAACTGCTGTATGCACTACAGAGCATGTTGATGTTGCATGTAGATGCATTTATCACAAAATCAGGACTAGTGCCTTTACATATCATGGGTTCACTCTAAAATATATCCCACAGATATCAGAGAGGTAGGTGGTTTAAATCAGTGGTTCTCAACATTTACAGGCTGTGACCTGTAAAAATAATCATATTTGAACTGGGGACCCCCCACCCTGATAAGCACTTGGAATGTAGGAGTTGGAGCATTCGATTTTGTTTGACTCTGTTCCACAGCTACAATTTGTGAAAATAGCAGATCTACTAGCTCACAACGCCTCTTCCTGAAAACCTGTATTTTACACTTAGCTTTCAGTTACATGTTGTTTCATTGTATATATGCTGTATGTATACCTACCAGAACAGGCCTTTATACAACAAAAATATAGTACCTGTATAAACAAGCAGGTCTCCAAAGTCTCGACCTTTGATCTCCAGGGGAGCAAAGACTCCCACCAGCAGGGCAGCACCGCCGAATACGTCCATCAGCACCGCAAAGGCCAGGGCTAGCTTGCAGTGGGACAGTCGGTCACATAAACCCATGATGATGAGCTGAAATGAGGATCACACAGACAGTGGGAACTGTTAAAGGAGAGAGGTTGCAACGGAAAACATCAGAATCACAATGAACATCATATGAGGGTAGCAGATAGGATGAGGCCCGGACATCAATGTGAAAACCTCATTCATATTCTTTACTATTCCCACTGCCAGTAGGACAGGATGGAGACAGAGCTGGGGCAATGGAAAGGAAAGGACCCTAAAACAGGCCATGAATGGCAAAATGGATGATGATCACTAAACTTTATTTATGTATGTATTAATGACCAGTGGTGATGACTCAATGAAAGGCATGATGGAAATGTATGAATTGAATACGCAGGACCACAATGGAAATAAGCCCATAGGGCTTTTTGTGTTTTCCTTTAAACACCATTGTATAATCATACCACTGTACTAACTGTTAATAAAGTATTGAATCAATCAATCAAAATGCTATGGAGGGAGGGGGGAAAAACTCACCAGACAAACAGATTACAAGCAAACGAAGCAAGAGTGTGTGTGTGTGTGTGTGTGTGTGTGTGTGTGTGTGTGTGTGTGTGTGTGTGTGTGTGTGTTTAACGGGGGATCAAATAGATTACAGATCCAGCTGTTAAGAAGCAACAGTCTCCAGATTCCGTTATAGGCTATACTGTATGTTTTGAGTCTATGCATAGGCATAACAGAGAAATAAGCAACCAGGTCTAGAACAAGCCCAAAAGAAGCAACTGTAGGACACATGAGCACTCTTAAACCCTATATGCATTGGCTATTTGAAAATAGCCGATCTACAAGCTTGTAGATCTGCTATTTTCAAAATAATCTTGGAAAAATGTAACAAATTTGGAATATTTTAACAACACAAAAGTCCCTGACACAAAATATTTTCAGTGGCCAAATACATATTAATTTGGTTGTCCTTCCTTGACATGAAAATGTTTGAGAACCACTGGTTTAAACCACACAGTATATGGTTTAAACATTAGGAAACAAGCCCAAACAAGCAACTACACTTTAACTACCAAGTAGGCTACAGTTGAATCATATGTAGCCTATGATGCACAATTATGATAACTCGAATACAACTTTATGCTTAAAAAGACAGTAACCTCTAGCACAGGCTTGGCTGTGATCGCTGTGCTAACATCACTAGCTGTGCATCCCTTCTTTACTACAGTACAATACGCCCTGATGCAGAGATAGCAGACACGATTAGGCCTGCTGTCGAGCGCACAGAGAGGCGCAAACAAACGCAAACCTATCGATTCTTTTAAATATTTTTTTCAACTCACCTGGTTCTGTGTGTAGCCTGCAAGAAGACCTTGGTTGGGTGCGTAGCCTGCTGCAAGAAGACACTGGATCCGATCGTATTGCTCTGGAGAAGTTTGTGTTCAGTAGATATCTGGTCTGGTGTGGTCTGTAGAATCACCTCCCTTGCTCCTTCCGTGTTGTTTTTTGAGAAATTGATCTTTATTCCGCCCCCCTACGGCCTACCTGTATGTAACCTGTAACAATGCCCTGCACCACACCCAACGGTGTCATGTTTCTACTTAGCCGTGGATACACTACAGTCATGGATGAACTAACTTCAACCTGGTGTTTGCATTTTTTCCATTTACTGCCCGTACATCTACATAAACGTTCAGATTTCAAATATAAAGTGCTTACCTCATGGCCACGGATGTTACAATTATGTACGGGCCCTCATAAATACCCTTATATTCCGTATTATTCAATAAAAAGCATTTTAATCCGATTGATGGTCATTTTCTCATAGATGTATTATGTACAAAGGTGCAATACACCTCCCAACCGATAAGATCGCGTAGTTGAAAGCATGGTGAAAATACGGAGAAAATAGCAACCAATCGGATTAAAATGTTTTTTTATTGGACAATACGGAAGATACGGGTACTTTTGAGGCCCCGAACATAATTTTAATCTGTGGCCATAGGGTAAGTACTTTATATTTAAAATCTGAACGTTTATGTAGATGTGCGGGCCGTAAATAGAGAAAGTGCAAACACCAGGTTGAAGTTCATTCATGACTGTCATGATATGACAGCCATGTTTCAGAGCTAGTTTCTACCTGGCTGCTAGAACCATAGATATGGCTGGAACTGTCTCCGAGGGGTTTTCAAAGTGGAGTCTGGCTGGGGTGGGACCCCCCGAGGCCAGGGGTATTTAGGCTTGAGGGGGTCTGCAGGTGGTCCCCAACCAAATGAGTTGCAGTTTATTGTTACTAATGTCAACATTATTAATCTATTTGTCAATTTGTACCACTTATGACATGAATTTAATGTCATGCCAAACCTCTTTACCTTGACACATTTTTTTTATATGTTGGGGTCCCAGTCCCATCCATGGTCTAATTTTAATGGAGCAGAAGGTAGCCTATAAAGTTGACAGCTTTAATGAGTTACTTTGCACCGTTTGCAGATTTAGATTATTAATACAAAACAAGCATACATTAACTGATACATAGTTATTTATTATTACAGCTCCACAGCAGCACATAGAGCAATTAAAATCCTCCAAAACTTTACCAGCTGCAACATGAACTCACTAATGCGTTACTAATTACAGTCCAATAAAAATGATTATGAAATGGGACATTCTTCTGCATTATAAGTAGGTTTGCTACTGTATGAATATTTTTTCTGCCCATGCTTTTGTACTTTTACTCAAGTAAAACATGTTAAATACAGGACTTTTACTTGTAACAGAGTATTTCTACATTGTGTTATAAGTTACTAAATCAGTACTTAATATGTATTTAGTTGTCAAGAGGCGACAGTCGTGTGCGCATGCGTACACGGAGGCGTTCCAACTGCAGTGAGTTGTCTTCAGGGTTGCCAGGTCTGCTTATTATAAGCGACTTTTGGCTTGTTTTTCTGGTGCTTGTAAATATTGGTAGTTGCGGGTTGCGTTTTTTTGGGGCTTGTTTCTAAAGCGTAGTTGCTTCTTTGGGCTTGTTTCCTAATTTTTTTTTTAACTATTGTTATTTTTTATTGTGGTTGAAAGTAAACCAGTGGTTCTCAAACATTTTCATGTTAAGGACCTCCAAATTAATATGTATTTGTCCTGGAGGACCTCCCATCTAATTTGAAAATATTTTTGTTCCAGGGACCCTTATACAAGATTTGTGTTAAAAAAATATTCCACATTTTGCACTTTTTAAAAATATAATTTAGAAAAGAGCAGAGATGCGACGCGCTGTGAGCTTGTAGATTTGCTTTTTTCAAATAGCTGTGCTCCAGTTGCTTCTGTTTGTTTTCATAGACCTGGTTGCTCGTTTCTCTGTCAAAACCTGGCAACACTGGTCGTCTTAATAAGCAGGTAATTGCAGGAGGCCACATGTGTGCAGCACAGTGCGACTGAAACACATTACTGCACTATTACCAAACAACACATAATACGCACTTTACAACACGTTTCTATTGATAATAGTGAGTTTCTGGCTTTGTTCTTCGGTTCAGCATTGACCTCATTCATTTTTTTGCCGGGAGTTACTTTTTGCCGGGAGTTTGAAAGCGATGAATCCTCCGACTACTTCACGGAACACCAACCCTGCAGGTAATAACCAACCAGCGACTTATTATGCTGCTTCTATGATGTTTTAATGTAACTCCACCAACTTAAGCTGTGATGATTTAATAGTTTGTCTGTTTTACCACTTTCCAACCCGGGCGTCCCTATTTTGGGCATCATGTGATCGAAATGTTTGGAGCAGTTTTCACAAATGTTCTTAAAATAGCGAAAGAACCGACCGAAAAAAGCACACGAGGCGTTATTTGCGACGCACATGAGCTTGAGGGTCTGCAATTTTCGCTAAAGTCGTAGAGCTTAAAAGTGGTTGGAGATAGGAAATGATTAAGTTATGTTTTGTTACGTTTGTTAAGTTTCCAATGTGTGTGTGTGTGTGTGTGTGTGTGTGTGTGTGTGTGTGTGTGTGTGTGTGTGTGTGTGTGTGTGTGTGTCCACCTGTTGGGTGTCTCAGGTCATTATGTCCCTCGACGACCTGTAGGAGTGGTAGGTGGAGTGGGAGGTGGAGGAGGAGGTGGAGGCTTGTATCTGGATGCGTATGAGGTCTCCTTTCCTTACGAGGAGAGCCTGGACAGAACACCTGGCTTCCACCTCAACCAGAACCAGCACATGATGGAAGGTATGATGGCAAGCTGGAACACATAGTGGAGCTGATTCTCAAACTTGTTTTAACTTCAAGGACCCCCATACTTCACTGTAAGGGTCCATTTTAGAACCCTATGAAGGAACCCTGTCCCTGTGGGTCCCTGGACCCCACTTTGAGAACCACTGGTGTAGCTCATTGTGTTATCATGTACCAGTAACATAGACATAGCCATTATGTTATTATTATAGCCTATTGATGGTGATGACAATATTTACACTGTGTTATGGTTTAAATTGTAGACCAAGGCCTGGGATTCATGAAAACCTATGCTATAAAGTATTAACTTTGTTCAGAGTTGCACTATAACCTCAGTTTTGTTCTTTTGCTGTTCTTCTCTTCTCTTCTCTTCTCTTCTCTTCTCTTCTCTTCTCTTCTCTGAACAATGTAGCTACATTATTCCACTATAAATGTCAATGTATTACATCATTTCGCTATTGACAAAAAAACAACAACTTTCCACCGCAAGAGAAAAAATATGACACTGATGAACATGATCATAATGTGCTGTTTGCTTTTATCTGTTCCTATGTCATAAATCATTATGTCCCATAGAACTAGTACTCGAATGGAATCAGCATTTGTGTCTGTCTGCCTGTCTGGTTGTTCAGAGCCCGTGGTGCTGGAGCCTCCTCCTCAGTACAGTCCGTTCATGCTGATCTCCAACCTGCGCACCCACCTGTACGTGTCCCTGGAGAAGAACGCCTGGCTGCAGAAACGCATCGAGGAGCTGGAGGAGGAGCGCAACTTCCTGCGCTGCCAAATGAGCTGCTTTATTTCCAACATGAGAGGCCAGGAGGGTAAGTACTAACTAACCCCATTTAGACCTGGATCACCTATACGTTGTTATGATACCTTTCAAGCCGGGAACACCTCTGTATCACATTAGCTGTTGCTGTATATCGTTGCTGTGCCAGGCAGAAATCTCTTATCTCTGTATTCAAACTATTTTTTTTTCTTATTCGTAAATGAACGCCTTACCTGATCATACTCCAGCGTCACACAAAAGCACCAAAAGTAGCAGATCCACAAGCCCAAAACACGGCGTGAAACAACACATTTTGAGCTTGTCGTTCTGCTACTTTTGAATTTGAATCCAGGAAAAGATCTAGACCTCAGGTCTAAATAGGATAAGTAGTCCCAAATGTTCTATTATGTTCTAATACCCCAAGGAATTGCTGCATTTGTGTTAACATTTACATTCTAGGGTTTATGCAGGGTTAATAAGTCTATCTCCATTGTATGTACTACTCTGTTTATGTAAACCAGACACTTTTTTTTATCAAGAAATGACAGATCGACAAGCCTACAAAGTAAATGATGTATTTATATAGAGCCTTTATCCAAAGCGCTACAATGTTGCTTTACATTCACCCATTCATTCACATGCAGACGGCAGAGGAAACCATGCAAAGCATCAACCTGCTCACCAGGAGCAGTTATGGGTTAAGTGTCACACTGTGACACTTTGTGATGCATTATGACCTTGTAAATCTGTGTTTTTGGTGACACAGGCGTACAGTGCACCTTACGTAAAGATGTTACAACATGCAAGTCTGCATGGCTTCTGCC
Source organism: Gymnoscopelus microlampas (assembly GCF_963454915.1). Taxonomy (NCBI): domain Eukaryota; kingdom Metazoa; phylum Chordata; class Actinopteri; order Myctophiformes; family Myctophidae; genus Gymnoscopelus; species Gymnoscopelus microlampas. The sequence goes on from NC_139952.1 coordinate 37,859,645, forward strand.
TTCTAATGCTGTGCCCTCTGTGTATGATCATTTAGACTGAACATCCCTCCTTCGTTTTTCTTTTTGTCCCCTCCTTTCCTAAATAGATACGTTTGTATAGCATTTAGGAAATGACCAGTTATCCCTTACTACATCCATATAACTGTTTGCTCTTTGTGTTTCTTCTCTGTGAAACTGGTCTGGGTCTGGGAACCCCCAGTTCCCCCTCTGCTCCCAACTGAGAAGTAGTTTTTTGACCCTCGACATGGATATTCCTTAATGCTATTATCTCCTCTCCTCTTCTCTCTCTCGTCTCTGTCTGTCTGTCTCTCTCTCTCTCTCTCTCTCTCACTGACCAGTGGACCACCAGCATGCCGTGGCAGTGAAGGACCAGCCGGCCAGTTCGCCATCTCCTCCCTCCCCCATGACCACCAGGTCTGGGATGACCCTCAAACGCCGGGCGCTTCCTCGCTCCCGACGCGGCAGCACCGCCGTCGTCCCTGGTGAGAGCGTGTGTAGGGTTGGGTGAAGGGGGAGGGCCTATGGGGCACGTGAACATGTGCACACAAAAGTATTCAAACCTGAAGACGTGAATTGTGACTTGCCATAATCTCTCCTTGGCATTTTGTATGTGGTTACTTTTTTTTATTTACTTATTTAACTTTTTTTTTTTACGTCTATTGATCATTTTCTTCTTGGCTGTAGTCAAAGAAGAACATGACTTGATCGTTTACCATTTCACATTGACTTAGTTCTAGTTGTCTTTATGTGTCTTTTGTTTTCCCATAGTCAAGCAAGAGTACCATGTGGCAGAGGACAAGTACTACGCAGAGGAAGAATACATGGAGGAAGAGGAGACAGTGGATGAAGAGGAGGAAGACTCCTCCGTGGAGAAAGGGCAGAAAAAGAAGGGCAGATGCACCAGAGAGCCCAGGATGACCAGGGTGTTCAGGATCACCCACGGACGCGAGAGGCAGAGGGGTGAGTGAGGCTGCTGCCTTGCCGGAAAATAGACCAGAAAACAAGAGAATAGACTAGAAACCTTTTCATTTCCACATATACATGGAAATGTGTAATTTTACACTGTGGTAGAATTTAACCACTTAAGCCCTATTTTATACTTTGGCTATTCGAAAATAGCTGATCTACAAGCTCAACTGATCAACTGATTTTCAACTATAATGACATGCCCAAATTATGGACGCCAGGGGTGAAAGTGGTTACAAACTGATCTTATACGAACACAACTAGAAGTCACTTTCACTAGACAAACTAAATACTCAAATGCAAATAGAAAAATATTTGATAATTCAAGTCCTTGGTCAAATGTCAATCTACCTGCAAAGTTCCATCCAAATCTGTTTGGCTGTTACGGAAGAAAAGACACATACTTGTATCTACAGGAATGACTGCAACATTACCCCTCTCTGCTATGTGCACCCAGGTGTAACAACACCAAATGAAGAAACAAACATGGAACTATGGCATTTACAATTTAACAAGATAGATTTGCGACCTCTCATTACTATACTGCACTATATGTCTGTCACGATGTATCATCCTTCCCATATGATGTCTCTCGCCCCTACAGTGAAGGACCCAGATGGCGTGCTGATGCGTTACAAGAAGATCCTGTCGACCTACCAGCGTGTGAGGAGCATGTCCCGAGCCTTCCAGGTTCACGGGGTCGACCGCAACACCATGGCCTCCACCTCCCCCATCGCCGAGCTGCTGCTTGTCGCACCAGAGAAGGTACTGCTGTCTGTCCTGCTCCCCCTCTCCCTTTCCTTCATCTCTCTATCAGTCTGTCTCTGTCTTGCCTGCTTGCCTGGTTTGTCCCCAGCTTCCTCTACTATTTTGCTTCCACGGTTCTCTTCTTCAGCTATTGACTGTATAAACAGGGTCTCACCGCAGGGAGGTTCCTGTTTAAATTATTCCTGTGTTATTGTCCAGGGTATGTTGTATGTACATGTTTATATACTGTATGTATACATCTAGATATGCACATGTACTAGACTCATATCCATAGGCCAAAAACAAACATATATATCCATGTAGAAACTAGAAAATTGATTTAACCCTGAGAGTGTAATGGACACTTAATGGGTGCATTTTGTACTTTGTACCCTTGCAGTTACAGTGGGGAAGCCAAGTTAAACAGGCTCAGCTTCCCTCCGATCGTCAGGGAAGGTGTTCCGGTTTGCGCTGTTAACCCGTTGAAACCGAGAAAGCATCTGTGTCATTTTAGCTATACAAATATATATATACTGTATATAGCAACATAGGTTTTACATAAAACTCTTAGGATTTAGAACAGTGGTTTAGAACAGTGGTTCTCAAAAATAGCAGACGTGTCACTTTGTGCCGCGCTGCGAGCTTGTACATCTGCCATCTTTTAACATTTTTGAAAAATCTTGAAAGTGTTTGAGAAATTGTGAAAAATGTAGAATCTTTTTATATGCAAATCTTCTCTTCTGGGGGTGTCTCTGGCACAAAACAAATTTCAGATGGGAGTGGGGTGTGCGGCCAAATGCATATCATTTTGGGGGTCCTTGGCACGAAAATGTGTAGAATCAGCCTCAGGTCTTAATGGGTAATAAACCACATGTACTTTCTCGTCCCCGCAGCTAACTGAGGTGGGGGAGTTCGAGGCCTCCAAGGAGAAGCTCTTGGACTATGCTAGACGCTGCTACAAGGCCATGGACGAGCAGACTCACCTGCACGTCCAGGCCATGAAGAAAACCCATAAGCTGCTGCCCATCTCCTATAGGTTCCGCAACTAACTGACCCGTGGCACAGGAACGAGAGCTGAAGCCTGATTTGTACTCTGTCACACGACGCCATCGCGTGGTGAAAATGGCAGACCTCACGCGTTGTGAGATTGTAGGTCTGTTATTTTCGGCACGCGATACCGTCGTGTGACTTAAGTATGAATCAGGCTTCCGGAAGAAGATGCCCGTTTTTTTTTTTTTTTTTCGTAAGATGTCCTACCTCAGCAGCACGATTTAAGTTGATTATTTATTTATTTTAATGTTTATTTTGTGTTTTCTTTCCTAAAGTTATACAGTATTTGGAGTAAATCCCCTAATGTACGCAGATTTTGTTTGTTTATTTTTTCCCATACCCACAGTCTCTTCGGAATAGATGGGTCAAATGGAGAGTATTATTTTGGATTCATATATTTATTTTCTTGGGAGTTTTCAAGTTGGCTGTAAATTATTTTTGTTAAAAGAAAAAGAAATGGAAAGCTGTTGCTTGGAGGTAAAATATTTTGATTTAAGTTGGTTGTGTATGTGTGTGGTTTATAAGGTTATGTAAAATGATGTTCTTGTTAAAGAAAAAAAAAAGAAATGACTGAATGTTGAATGACAACCCACACAATAAAGCACTTTGAAAACCATGACTGTTGTCTATAATTGTCATTTTTATAAAGGTAGTGATTACATAACATAATAAACAGGGGTGACATTTTGTTAATGTTGTTTTGTTCTCAACTGAGACAGTTTGGATAGCTCAGTGTTAGCGCAGTGGTTCTCAACCTTTTCAGGCCGCGACCCTCCCAAAATAATCACTTCTGTGACACTACTACAGTGATGCTGTGTGAAATCAAGCCTTATACTGCCACTCAGTGACAGAGGGGAGTACTACGCTCCAGATACTACACATTTTGGTGTTGAGGGGCTGACCAACGAATATGGATGTTTTATTTTAGAACTTTATCGATCCACTGGGGCCATTTTGGTTATGAGCTCCTTGGGTGATTTTGTATTTATTTATTTGCTCTGTGTTCCTCGTCTTTTTTGTATTGTTATGATTACACCACAATTTGTTATCCCTTTATGTGTCCGACTGAAATTTAATATGAATAGGCCCAGTCTTTGTTTTTTTTGTTTTTATGAGCATGGGAGTGTCGCCCATACTGACTTTCCTGAAGTCTCGGTTCAGTAAGTTAGTAATACCTTAATAATAATAATAATAATAATATCAAAAATGTATATAGCACTTTTTTAAGTATCCAAAGACACTTTACATGGGGGGGGGGGGGGGGGGCAACAAAATAAAATCTACTTTATTAGGAAAATAAAACTAAGAAGGTTAAGACAGTGGATCAGTGAAACAAGGGGATGTGCAGCTAGCTGGGGAAAGCCATATTGAAAAGGTGGGTTTTGAAGGATTGGAGGATTGGAGGATTACATTTCTGTGGTTAACTTAGAACTGAGGTTTATAACCAGGAGCTACATCCCTGATATGAATATTATATGGGGTGATTGTAATGGCAACTGTGGCCAGCCAGCCCTATCGGGAATAAATACAGGTTGCTTATTTAAAACAGATCAAATTCTGGCTCAGGGTGATGTCTGTGTAATTTGGTCCAGAAGCAGTTGACAGCTGAGAGACTGTGGCTTGGTTTTCACCATCCTCATTATCTCACAATCTCACAGTTGACTCTTCAAACGGAGCGTGCTAGCCATCAGTGGAGGAAAGTAAGTACATTTACTCATGTACTATTTAAGTACAACTTTGAGGTACATTTACTTTGGATCATGGCAACTAGCTGTTTGTTGTTTTGTTTGTTTGTTTGTTTGTTGGTTGATTGTCTTTCTATCTTGATGTAAAGCGTCCTTGGGTTTTACAAAAGGTGCTATATAAATTCAGACTATTATTATTATTATTATTATTATACTTTAAAGTTTAATCTTCTACTCCACTACACCTCAGTAGCAAATATTGTACTTTTCCCTCACTACAATGAGTTGACAGTTTTAGTTACTAGTTAACTACTAGCTCAGCACCTTGCATAGCGAAGCGTTGTGAGCTTATAGGGGAAAAAAGGAGGGGGAAAATAAAAAAAGTGATTAATGAGTTGAGTACTTTTGGGACTTTAAATATATTTTGATGACAATACTTTTCTGCTTTTATTTTTAAGTCAAATTTTGAATACAGTATTTTTATATTGTGGTATTGCCACTTTTACATAAGTAAAAAAAACAATAACATCTTATCTGATTACTTCTCCTTTCACCACTGGTATCAGGTTGGAGACAATAAATAATGTAATAAATCTATCATAAATAATTATAATTGTGCCAACAGAGGGGGGTGTGACTGTGCTCCTCTCTCCAAAAACTCATGTTGACCTTTCACCTCTCCAATCTGTCCAATCACCGCGAGACTTGCGCGGAAGGAAGTAGCAAACGCCGTCCGTCCGCCGTGAGTGACAACCACGCCCAGCCAATGGCGAGACGGGGACGGCCGCGGGCGGCCAATCGGCTGCCGCGGGAGGCGGGGACGCGCGTGCACCAGGAGCATCCGAACAGTGTTGCCATGTCGGCTTATTATAAGCTACTTTGGGCTTCTTTTTCAGTCAAGTTGTTTGTAAATATTGGTAGTTGCGCAGTTGCGCTGGTTGCGGTTTTGTGGGATTGTCTCTAAAGTGTACTTGCTTATTTAGGCTAGCTTCTAAATGTTTTCATTATTATTTTTAACCAGTGGTTCTCAAATATTTTCATGAAAATGTTTTTAGCCACCAGGGGAGCATTTGTGTTGTTAAAATGTTTCGAAAATATGTTTTTGAAAATAGCAGATCTACAAGCTCACAATGCGTCTCGATGCGACGCGTTGTGAGCTTGTAGAGCTTGTAAATTTGCTATTTTAAAATACATATTATAAGTTTAAAGTGCTCATGTGGCCTAAAAGTTGCTTCTTTTGGGCTTGTTTTCCTACACCTGGTTGCTCATTTCTCTCACAAAACCTGGCAACGCTGGATCCGAAAGAGGAGGAGGAGGTGTTCCTGGCAGCCATCTTGGATGTTCAGAGTGATTGTTTAGCGAAGGGAATTTTATTTAATAAAAAATAATAAAAATAAAAACGGAGAAAGCACCGTTGCACGGGAGCGGCTCACGTTTTAGCAACAGTGGAGAGCCCAGGAAACGAGAAACTAACCCGGGAAGACCCAGGTAAACTGAAAAACTACCCAGAGACGGTTATTTATTTACCTTTTTTCTTGCCTCTCTCTCTCTCTCTCCCTCTGTGTGTGTGTGAGTGAGTGTGTGTATGTGTATGTGTGTGTGTGAGTGAGTGTCTCTGTGTCTCTCCTCTTTCCACATCACATCACATAGGGACCCAGTTGCTTCTCAAACTTTACAAATGCCTATAGGTCCCCCCCATAACTCTGAGATTATTATATACCAATGGAACCAAATGGACCCCATGGTTCCATTTGTATATACTCTCAGAGTTACAGACTTGTAAAAAGGGTCCATTTGGATTGGAAACCCCCCCTCTCTCAGGTAACCCAGAGAATATCCCTGGATAGTGGATTCCCCCACTGTGTGAGAACCAGTGTCATAGCATTAAGATGTGATCTGATCTCCACACCCACGGGTTATGCTTGTAGATCTTATAATTGTGGAGATGCTGAACTTTCTTTGTGCCAACGTGGCTGCTAACTTTTGCTGAGGAGTGAGTTGTGGAAGTGCCACACACACTTATGTGTGGCACATTGTTTTTGGTGCAGCAGATCAAGTCTTATTTTTTTGTTTTGTTGTATTTTACTATTTAGGACGCTCTTATCCAGAGCCCACGTACAATAGAAGCAATAGATTGCAGAGAGAGCACAGTGCAAGTGCCTCAAGGAAACTAGGTTACCAGGTAAAACCATGAACCTAGGATCTGTCTAGACATCATGCTACCTAAATTAGCATTCTGTACATTGAAACTAATAGGATACCAGGTAATCCATGAACCTACAGTAGCATTTGTCTAAAGGGCATGCTACTTAAATCATATTCTGTACATTGAAACTATAGTGTACCAGATAAACAATTAACCTAGCATCTGTATACCAGATAAACAATTAACCTAGCATCTGTCTAAACATCATGCTGTCTTTATAAAAAACATTCTTTGCAGTTGTTGCTGTTGTTGTAGTAGTGATGGTAATGATGCCTGTGTTCAGTTGTTTATAAACACTGTCTCCATGTGAACGGTCTCTCTTTCTTTTTGTGATGATATTGCTGACCCACACACTCACAGTAGTCTTCATTTGGACCAAACTGGGCGACTAGAGAGGACTTAGTTGTTGGAGTCATGAGGGATTCACAGTTAAGGCTATGGCGTGCATGCAGCTCAAATGCATGGTCCCCCCCAAAAAAACTGAATGGGTGCTTGTGTGTGAGTGTGGTTTGAGATGACCTACCTATACAATAAAATCCATTTAAACTATGACAATGTACAATGTATTGGTTACATTTGTACATTGTCAGAGTTACAAATGGGTAATTTGATTACATGTGTACTCTCTCTGACTTCAATTAACACTATAGATTTTGTGTGTGTGTGTGTGTGTGTGTGTGTGTGTGTGTGTGTGTGTGTGTGTGTGTGTTTTTAAGGGGCCTAGGCTGAATACAAAGAACGCTTGCCGCAAAACACCTTTGCCCCGGGTCAAATCCGGCGACCTCGGGACGGCCGCTGTCAGGTATTCCTAATGTAACCTCAGTAAAACTATGCCTAACCCTAAACGTATTCCTAACCCCTCAGTAAAAAAGAGTGGTCTGGAAAAAATGGGGGTGAGCCGAGTGTGTTATGGGGTGGACGGTCCAGGTTACCCCTGGGCTGTGATGCGTGAAACACACTGTTGCAAAAATAAGTGATGCTCAAGCTAATTGGAGCTGCTTCATTATAGTGTGTTAACATGGGTTCAGTGTTGGAACATGCAGGGAGTAGTCTTCTTTTTGATGTATGCAGACTTTGATGTCGGCTGGTGGGCTCCTCGCCTGTTAGATCCGATTTCCCTTCATGCCTTTGTGTGTGTGTGTGTGTGTGTGTGTGCGCGTGTATGTGCGTGCTACTGGCTGATGATAACTGTAACGACGTTATTGAAATGGACACTGACTGTCGATAACACATGTGGACTGGCTGGGATGCAGCTAGCCTAGGGGACCTTTCCGCTGTATAGTATGGATGGGCCGAGTAGCAGCAGAGGTGTCGTGTCATACGCTCATAACTCTGCTCCACGTGGCGCCGATGGCTGAGTGGTTAAGGTGCATGCCACCTATAGGCTCTAATGCACCTTTGCTGCGTGTCACTCCCTGTCTCTCTCCTGTTTCCTGTCGTTCTCCACTGTATCTTGTCCAATAAAGGCAGAAAAAGACCCAAAAATATCTTAAGATTTTTTTTTCCCTCTGGGTCAGATCTTGGATAACCTTCTTTTGTTTAGACTTACAAAAAGTGTATGTCTAGGTTCAGTTGTTTATCATTATCATGTCATATCATATGTCATATGTCTTCTGTGCGCTCACAATAAACGCAGACCTTTCTGTTAACTCAGACTTAACCACTTTCAATCTGGGGCGTCCCTATTCTGCGCTTCCAAAAATGTTTTTCCAAAAATCTATTTTGGTGTCAAAATGTCCGGAATATTGTGTGGCTTGTGGCGATTGATTGGGTCCAATATTTAGTTTAGTGACCATGGGGTAAAGACTCGCTCAGAAGCTGTGTTCACGTTCACTTCTCCCATTGGAATGAATAGACTCCCAACATAATTCCGGTCTCCTAAAAAGGTGGCCACCTACGTCACGCAGATACAGGAAGTAAACCGGAGATGGTATGTCTTTCTTTTGTTTCTTTTGTCTTGGTTTTTAGTCACCTCTTGTGGAGACGTGTGTGTGGTTGGAGGAGCTGGGCTGAGGACAAGCAAACTTAAGTGCCACTGGTGGAGTGACTATTGGTTTCATTAGGCTGGCTGTGGTTATGTGCAGCCCGTCCTTACATAACCCTGATAAGGATGCTGTTTTTAAGTCTGAGGAGGTCTAGTAGTGAAGAGGAGCGTCATCACAGACTACTTAGGCCTGTCACAACTTATTACACAATCGCCTGATGGCGATTATCTGATTGAATTATTTAGCAAAATTGTCAGAATCACTTCCATTCACCTGAATAAATTAATCTTTCGAAAAAAAATGCAAAAACAGCAGATCTATAAGGTAACAACACATCATCGCTTTTGGATCCGCTATTACCGCTATTTATGAAAACTTTTGAAACTATACAATTATTACATGCATGGCTGGTTTTGGTCATAATACATTGTTTATTTTTGATTATTGGCACCGGTCATTGGTCAGTCATTTCTTTGTATATTTAAGTTATGTCACATCTGCCCTGTGCAATTGTGGTTTAATAAAGCCTGAAAAGGCAAACGGATTGAACCAATCCCAAGTCACAAACAAAGGCGATTATATAATAATTGTGACAGGTCTACAAGTAGCCGGTACTAGAGGCATTTCCTGAGCTAATGTGAAAAGCTTGTTCCTTGTGGCCTTGCTGCCTGCGACACAGGAGGCTTTTCCTCTCCTTCTCACCGTGTTTGTCCTCGCACCACCTGTCCTTAACTTCGTTAACTCAAATCAACTGAGCTCAGAGAGTCGGCAGCTTGTTCGCCACCACAATCTGAAATGCAATGAAAAAGTAATGTGCTGAAATTGTTGTGGTAGTGAGTTAACATGCATGGACTGAGGGAGGCTTGGACTTAAAACATTTAAATTAAAATAAATAAGTGGGATGTCCTCTTTAGTGGTTAGAGGGACAGTGAGTCCCAGGTTTGTTCCTCATAAGAGTCAACGTGACCGACGGCAACCGCATATCGTCTGTCGGGTGGAAACCTCATACGTCCAAAACAGTTACTTCTCAGGATTCAAATTCAAAAATAGCAGATCGACAAGCTCAAAACGCGTCGCTTTGAGACGCGTTTCGAGCTTGTAGATCTGCTGTTTTTGTGTGGCGCTGTAGTAAGATCAAGTAGGGGCATTAATTTACGAAAAAACACACAAAGTTAAAATATGGAGATAAGATACGTTTGTGGCCGACAGCAACGATATCTTCTGCGCTCATCAGTGCCTTTGAGCAAGGCATTGAACCCTGCACACCCACGAACGTGGATTCTAGACAGTCTGGTGGCATAATTAAATATCTTGTGCCAGAGTCAGACTGTGCATCAATTAGTTAGGAAATGTAATTGAAATGTATATTGTAAGTACCCAAAGTTCAATTAGCATAATATCAATTTGCTGAGAACATTATCAATCCACTTAAGGCTTTTCCAAGGTACGTGGTTAGCAAAGGTACACTGCTGCAGTGCACATAATGCCGTTTTACTAGGGCTGCTCAATGCCTACAACAGAAGACTGATAGACTGTGCTGTCGCTTACGGGCAGAACCGCTGTAAAAAAAAAAGAGCATTTATGGCATGCCGAGTTCACCTTGGCTGGATGAAAAGGCTTCATCTATTTCTGCCAAAACATTTTGCACCAGTGCCTGTGTATTATTGTATCTGCCGGTGTATTAGAAACTCTTAGCCATCACTAGCCTATGATTAGGCCTAATTAAGTATAACGAAAGCACCCCTAGATGCTTGTGTAAAAACGATACATTATTTTTTTGTTTTCTGTACATTTCTTCAAATATTGCTGTTATGGGCAGGTTTAAATCCTGGTGCTGCATCCCTAGTGGAGATGATCAGTTCATGCATGTCCTAAAGCTAAGCTATTTGTCTTTGTTTTTGTTCCGTCCACAGTGAAAGAAGGCATGAAGACAGCATCCTAGTCTTCAGCCATGGCCGATAAACGAAAACTACAAGGTGAGTGAATTTCTCTCGTGTGTGTGCGTGCATGTCCATGTCTCTCTGGGTGTCTCTCGCACGTGTTCATGTTTGTTTTCAAGCTGAGACAAATAGCCTCAGCATTTGCATGTAGTTTTTAAGATCAGTTTCGGGTGGCAGTAGGGCTGCACAATTAATCAAAGTTTCCACAATTAAATGACCATGATTGTCAGATTATTGACATTTATTGATGTGTTAGTGACTGATTTTAGTCATTTGGATTCCATAGAAGCCAGCATGTCTTCTGTGGAAGCATGTTGCGCAGCGAAAACAGCCCATCTACGAGCTCTCAAGGCATCACAGACACATTGAGAGCTTGTAGATAAGCTGTTTTCGGTTATTATTTTAAGCATTTGTAGTGGTCAAACTAGCAATATGTTCAGAAGCATTTTCCATAGAATCTTAATAGTCTTGGACATTTCATACTTTTGTATAAAAGCAATGTTTAAAGCCTCGGTCTGTGACTTGACCTGGTTGGCACTGGCAGTATAGTAGTACGGCAGGAACAATATTACTAAGACATCATAATGTTACATATTGTGTTAATTGTTTAGAAATCAGCGCAAGTGTGTGTGTGGGGGGGTCCTTTTCATATTGTTTCACAATTCTCACATTAGGAAGGACTTGGGGTCATACAAACACTTTCAGTCGTGAGCTTTTATTTTTCTTTAATCCATGTGTCATGTGGACAACTGTTGGACCGTTGTTGTGACTGTCTGCTTTACCTGTAGCACAATGTGCATCACCTTGATGCTAAATGGAACCTCCAGCCAGCCAGCAATCCCCCTTAGCGCTGGACCTTTACCCCACAGGAAAACATGAGGCATTAGCACTTCAGCAGCTGTGACAGATAGTAATGTATTATTACAGAGGAGGTTGGCCGCCTTCCTGCTAAAAATATCACCAAGAAGACCGCATCTAATGCCTCGGTTTATACTTCGGCTCACGGCTCACGGCACGTTGCGTGCGGTGCGATGCATTTTGAGCTTGTAGATCGGCCATTTAGTACGGTTAAAGTCGTTTAGGGTCAGACTTTATGGAATGGTCATCCTCTAGTCTAGAGAGGCATCATTTGTCATTTCACTTGCTGTCTCTCCTCAGTCACCTCTGACTTTCTTTGCTCTTCCATTCATCATTAGACCTTGCCCCTTTCTCTCCATCTCTTTCTCAGTGTCCCCCCCTCCCACCCGTCCCTCCTCTGTCAATTAAGCGATGTTCACAGCGCACTAAGCACGATAACTATAACTATAACGATAATTGTGTGAGCATCCAAAAGAATGAACGATAATGTTATGCGAACAGTGGCACCAAGTCCAGCTGCCTGTATCACAGAGACCACACGGACATACTCCGTTACAAGTAAAATACAAGTCCGGAATTCAAAATGTACTTGAGTAAAAGCACAAAAGTATTGGCATCAAAATGTACCTAAATGACCTCAAGTAAGTACTCATTATGCAGAATGTCCCATTTCACAAGTTCTCAAATGTATAAAATGTTTACAAATCTTTTGAAAATGGCAGATCTACAAGCTCACAATGCGTCGCATGGAGGGGGGAGACTGAGACGGGTAGAGAGATTTCCTTGGTGCTAAAAGACACATGCAACTACAGTGTCATACACAAGCTACAGACTACACTACAGTGTCACACAAAAGCACCAAAAGTAGCAGATCCACAAGCTCGAAACATGGCGCAAAGCGACACATTTCGAGCTCATAGATCTGCTACTTTTCAATTTGAATCCTGAAAAGTAACAGTTTTGGAAATATGAGGTTTCCACCCGACAGAGACGATTTATGGATAATCTGACTCTGAAAGTGATCTGAAAAGGACTTTTCACTCGGGAAGCGACCGATGATGCGCCTAGTAGTTGATCAGCAATGAGAGGCGAGCGGGTATGCTAGGGAGGCGCACTCGGGCACTCTGAGTGACAATATCTCGCCAAACTGCCGCTTTTGTGCTTGTTTCACGCGCACTCTTTCTTGAGCCAAGAGCTGGTTTGTCGTCACCTTTTTCTTGATGCGCAGGTCAGGGACAGTGATTTGACACAGTTGAAGCATGCGTAGATCGCCTGGCCTTTACTCGCGGAGCAACTGTCTGTCTGCGTATACAACGTACAGTGCCAACGTCTAGCCAGATGTTGAAGGTGTGGGGGAGGAATGCGCCACTAGTTGCGCCGTGGCAAAAAAGTTGGTGTGCACGCACGCCGAAAAGTCTTATATCTTATATAGTACAGTGCACAGTAATAATCTATATAGTGTATATGAATTGTCTCCAGATTTAGGAAAATACACTTTAATTAGAAAAGTATAGACAAAAGTAAGTGATAGTGATAGCACAGATGGCATCCTGCCTGAGTGCATTTGAGCCTTATATAAATGCATTTTTAATATTTTTTTAAAGAAAAAATCACACTGTTGTGGTCGAATTTAAGGGGTTGTGGCCCGCCACTGCTTAATGCATATGGGGAAACACTGACGTATATGTTCACTTGAGGAGCAGGCATTGTGTCGCTCCCCGCCTGAAAAGCTCTAAAGCAGTGGTGGTTCCCAACCTTTTCTCGATCAGGGCTCACTTGAAAATCTTGAAAGCAATGCAATGTGCATGAGCACATTTTAATGATGATTGTGTTCCGGCTTGGATCAATGCTTCAGTCAGTGGTTTTAAACCCTTTTCATGTCAAGGTCAGTTTATCTGGGGACCACCTGGAACCCCCTCAAGGACCACTGGTTGAGAACCACTGCTTTAAGTTATCTAAGTTTAAAATATCATGAATGATAACTCGTTTTAAAAGAAAAAATACCTTGACATTTGTTTTTACATTATTGATTTTTTAAAATATAGATCAATAAAATCTTAGTGTTTACTGTTTTACCAACGATTTTGGGGGCCCACTTCTTGCAATATCCTAGGAATCGCTGCCCTAAAGTAAGAATCCGTTTTTCTCTCCTCCTGTCTGCGTCATCCCCCTCACCCCCATCTAGAATCACTGCCATTGTCTCCTCCTCTCATCTCTCTGGTCTCTCTCTCTCTCTCTCTCCCCCTCTATCCCTCTCTCTCTCTCCGTTATCAGAACTCCTCTTATTTGTCCGTACTTGTCATCTCCTGCTTGTCTTCCTCTCTGCTTATATTCTGTTATCATTTTCTCCCCATTCAGTGTGGCTGGAATCACAGTAAAATGACCACTCAGGATTTATTCAGTTGTTTGTGTTCAACATCGCCTAAACAAAAAGAACGATAATACTTGTTTATCCATTTTCACCACCTCCTCTTTGCCCACCCCTCTCTGTCTCTCTCTCTCTCTCTCTCTCTTTGTCTGTCTGTCTCTCCTCAAGTTTCCCCTGTGCTCCACCTCTCTCCGCCTGCTCTGTACACCTCCTCCCCCTCTCTCCTCCATCTGTCTGTCATTTCTGATCATCTTCCCTCCCCCCCGCTCTCTGCCTCACAACAAGTCACCCATGTCTGTCCTCCGTCACTCTGCACTCCCCCCCCCCCCCCCCCCATCACTCTGCCTCAGTGGTGTCACTCTGTCACTCGCTGTTACCAGAAAGTGGCCCTGTGTATTAAAAATTCAATTATTGGCATCAATATTAGGGTTGGGATCCCGAACCGGAGGCATCGAAGAAACCGGATCCAACATTGAGGAACCGGAGGAATCGGTTCCGTCACATTTGGATACCGTTTCTGGAACCGGTTTTATCACACAGTCAGAGCTGGTTATGTGGACTTCACGTCTGCTATACAATTTCTATACCAGTGGTTCTCTAACCTTTTTATTTCAAGGACCACCATAACTCTGAGAGGGTACAAATGGAACCAAATGGACCCGTAACGGTCCATTTATACACTCTCAAGAGTTACAGACCCGTGAGGGTCCATTTGGAACCCCCTTATAGGAATCGTTAAAGGGAACAGTTAAGGAATCGGACGGACTTGCGAGGCGCACCATTGCGCCGAATCTGCACCAAACGTGGTACAGGCACTGTTCAGGGGTCTGCCATGAGGATAGTCACACCAGGGGCCACGTTGTACAACCCAGCTTACTGCTGCCAGGGGCCCCCATGGGCCACATGTTGTTGTCGAGGCGCACTGTTTCTCCGTTCCGCACTAAACTTGCCACGAACAAGTGTTGATTTTGACAGCAAATTTTGATTTAGTTTTAGTGATAGTCTAAAGGCCCCTGCATGCTACCAAATGAGGTGGTCTGCCCTATCACCGTTTGTGACCACCGAAACGGTGGTTTGGATACTAGGCGCTCATAGTCCGGTGATTTCGGTTAGTAAAAACAGATAAATGTGTTGAGGTGAGCGGTGAATGGCTTATCACCGCGCCTCAGTGACGTCATGTTGTAGTTTTCAAACCACCGCGGTGAGAGGGTGATGATCACCGAAAATGGTAGCATGCGCCCCCCCTTTAGTCTTGTACCTCAACATTGTAGTTAGTACAGTACTTGAGTATGTGTACCTAGTTACTTTCCCTACTGCTCTCTCTCCACTCCACTGTTCTCTCAACACTTCCCTCAGGCTCCTCGACCCCCCCCCTCCAATCTCTGTCCCAGTTTCTCTCTCTCCTCCAAACAGTGTTGCCATATCTGCTTATTAGAAGCGACTTTGGTAGTTGCAAGGTGCTTTTTTGGGGGGGCTTGTTTTTAAAATGTAGTTGATTATTTGGGCTTGCTCAAACATGTATTCGTCCGTGGACCCCCATCTGGAATAATTTTGTGTGTAGGGTTGTCACGATTACAACATTAAAGTTGACGATTAATTGTCATGCAAATAATTGGAACATATGAAAAAAAAATCAAAAATTGCACAGGGCAGATATGACAAATAACTTACGTATACAAAACAATTACTGACATATTTAATAATTTTATAAAAAAAAGGAAACATTGCGGAAATAGCTGATAGCTGATCTACAAGCTTGTAGATCAGCTATTTGTGCTTTTTTATATTTGAAAATGTATGAACAGTTTTTCAACATGGAAACGATTGACGATTATGCAAATGAATTGCGATTATCTCAAATAATTGCGATTAGACGATTATATGATAATTGTGACAGGCATATTTGTGTTTGTATTTTGTGTAATATGTTTTTGAAAATAGCAGATGCGTCGCGTTGTGAGCTTGTAGATCGCTATTTTCAAATAGCCGTTGTGTATATAGGTTTAAAGTGCTCATGTGGCCTACAGACAAATCCACAGAGCGCTCCCCTGGCTCTGACAGCAGGAGTCTGACACCACAGCGCTCTGTGGATTTGTCTATATACAGTAGTCGCTTCTTTTGGGCTTGTTTTCAAAGACCTGGTTGCTTATTTCTCTCGCAAAATCTGGCAACTCTGCCTCCATCGTCCCTCTGTCCCTGGTCCCCTTACCCCTCTGTCGCCGTGACGACGACGGCGGTGCATTTTTAACCACGTTCGTTCACGGTGACACATCATTCCCGCCCGGGATGAGGGCGGGGGGGGGGGGGGGTTTGGGTGTTCTCCTGCTTGCTTACAAGAATGTGCAGCTTTTACGCCATGCATCTTTGATGAGCTGCCAACCATGTTCCGGAAATGCTGCACTGCACTGTTTTACTGTGTGTGTGTGTGTGTGTGTGTGTGTGTGTGTGTGTGTGTGTGTGTGTGTGTGTGTGTGTGTGTGTGTGTGTGTGCGCGCACGCTTAATGTGAGCTTTTAAATTGGTTATTTCTTATTTAACCAATGACAAATATTAGCAAGAGCTTGTGACTAAATAATAACTACATTGGTGACTTACTACATTATATAGTGTGTGTGTGTGTGTGTGCGTGTGTGTGTGTGTGTGTGTGCGCGCATATGTCCTTTGCGTGGTATTATTTTCTGTCTCTTTATAGGTCTTGTGTTTATATGTACTTGTGTTACTATACTTGTGAGGACTAAATGGCCCCAAAATATAGGCGAATTTCAGAAATAATGTATGCATTTTTTGACTGAGGACCATTTCCCTGGTACTCTCAAGAGAAATTGTTTTACAATTAATAAAGATCGTAAGAGCTAGGCTTACTTACAATTAGGAAAATATTCAGGTTGGAATTAGGATTAGACATTTAGAGGTTTGGGTTTGAGTAAATGACTGATTTATACTATACCGTATACAAGAATTGTAGAAACGCCATTCATAAAAAACGGTGTCTTAAATGTTGATGTCCTCTTAAGTACAGTATAGTAATGCAAGTGTGTGTGTGTGTGTGTGTGTGTGTGTGTGTGTGTGTGTGTGTGTCAGATGTAAATGTGTGTGTGCAGGTAGTCCAGGTGTGTACACATGATGTGATTGGTTCTGAAGGCACTTAACCACTTACACCCTTTATTATTTGGTTGACTGGAGTCCCTCAGGGCTCTACACTAGTGGCTTTTCCTTTTCTTTTGCTCTACACGAAATATCTTAGCTGAAAATGGCCGATCTACAAGCTCACAGCGCATCGCATCGCGATGCGTTGTGAGCTTGTAGATCGGCTATTTTCTGCGAGAGCTTTTTCCCCCACAATTCAGATGCTGAATGCTGAATGTTTGAAGTGACGACCTTACAGGCTTATGCAAAGGTTAAAATGTAATTTAGATGTTATGTAGACAGATGCCACGTTCATTTGTTGACCTGGCATCCTATAGTTTGTATAGTTTCAATCTACACACATTATTTATAATTGTTTTTTATATTATAAATGTTTTTAGACTGATGCTATAGGTTCTTGGTTTACCTATGATCCTAGATTACTGAGGCACTACACTGACTCTATGCATTTGATGTATTACCTTGCGTTTACCTTGCTTTCTGTAAATCGCTCTGGATTAAGAGCGTCTGCTAAATGCCTAAATTGTAAGTGCACACCCACCACATGAAAAGAACAGAAAATGTCGTTGTTTTTCCATCTTGGTGGTGCGATGAGGTATGAATTAGGCCTAAGTTTAACATTGTGCTCTGTGTTCATCTCTCGCCCTCCAGGTGAAATAGATCGATGTCTGAAAAAAGTAGCGGAGGGGGTGGAGCAGTTTGAGGACATCTGGCAGAAGGTAAGGAAGAAGACATGGGGGCACAGGGGTGCAACTGTTCAAACTAATGCAGGGGTCTTCAACGTCTTCAGGTCAGGGACCCCCTAGCTGAGAGAGAGATGAAGCAGGGACCCCCTCTAAATTGTATAAAATTGTGTTGCAGATTCAACTTTTTTTGTTTACTTGGTCTGCTCTTTTTCCCCTCTACACCAAACACCTCTTAGCCAACAATAGCAGATCTACAAGCTCACAACGCCTCGCGCTGCGAGGCATTGTGAGCTTGTAGATCTGCTATTTTTGCCTAAAGTTCTCCTCAGATAAGGGATGCTAAGGTTCAAGTGGTTACGGTAAAACAAAAAAAAAATCATATCACACAAAGATTTGGCGGACCCCCTGTAGTAACTCTGAGGACCCCCTAGGGGTCCCGGACCCCCTGTTGAAGACCCCTGAACTAATGGATCTAATCCATTATATAAAAAAAATATCGATAATCAAAAAGTTACTAAAATAACCAATTGATAATCATTCCCTATTTTCGGCATGTCATTATAGGCGGAAAAAGTGTTAAAAATAGTGAAAATAGCCAATTTAAAAGACACAAGCTTGTAGATACTGTATGCTATTTCCATTATTTTTGTATGACACCGCTGTGCGACCAAGTATGTGGTTAATGGATTTGTTGATATAATATATAAAAAACTTGTTTCTCAATTATTTGAGAAGCTGTGTAAGTGTGTATGATGTTAACACAACTGGTTAAATTGACAGAAACCAAACCTTTCCAATATATCATCGTTTTGTCCTACACTTCCACCTCCGTGACAAGCCAAATGTTCTTTTTTAATTTTTACATCCTGATTGGTAACAAGTTGTGGTTAGTTCTATTGTAGCCTAAGCTGTTCTGCTTTTTCCATGTGATATCCTGTTTTTGTCTTGCTATTCTTCTGTGGCTGTTTTGGGGTTGATGGTGATGTTTATTGATGTTCAGCTCACTGTGAGAAAAGAAATACCAAGATTAGTTGCATATTATTATATTGGCAAAGAAAAATAAATCACTTCTTTTTCTTATTTAATTATTACATAATCGCCTAGATAATAGCATTTTCAAATATGTTTGAAAAGATTTAAAAAAAAATGAATAATGGTAAGGTATGGAAACAGCCGATCTACAAGCGTTTTGAGCTTGTAGATCGGCTATTTCCACTATTCATTTTTTTGTGTAAAGTGTAAAGCCGTTACATTATGGAAGTTATTTGTCATAGCTTCCCTGTGATCCTTTTGTTTACGAAGCTTATAAAATAAATGTCATTTCTATTCATAATGTTCCAATGTTCAACGACAGAAATGCAATTAAATCGTGAGTGACAATTAATTGTCAAATAAAAACTAATAATCGTGACACATCACATCATAGCGTGCATGCATGCCCCTTCCAGTTCACATATTGCTGTTGCCGCCCACCAGCATGCAGAATTTTGCAACTGCCGATATGAGTTAGGACTTACAGCAACTCATATCGGCAGTTGCAACATTCTGCAGCAAAGAATCAACATTTCTTATAAAAAAAAGAAAAAAAAGAAGATTATTACGCAACATACACATAGTTGTCATTGTGGGTGTTGGGTGCACATTGTTTGTGTCTGAACCCGCCTGTTCCTTTCTCCTGCACCTCCTGCCCCCACACAGCTTCACAATGCAGCCAACGCCAACCAGAAGGAGAAGTATGAAGCAGACCTCAAGAAAGAGATTAAAAAGCTACAGGTGAGGCTCTTTTTCACTGGGAGAATGATTTAATGTTTGAGTTGAGTTGGAATGAGTTGAGTTGAGAGGTTGTAGCAGTGGTTCTCAAACTTATTTGTGCCAAGGACCCCCAAATTGACATATATTTGGCTGCGGACCCCCATCTGAAAAGGTTCTGTGCCAGGGACCCCCAGAAAATATTTGTGTACAAAAAAAGGCAAAATTATTTTTAAACGTTTTTTTTCTCCAGAAAATGTCAATAATAGCAGATGTACAAGGTCAAGAGCATGAAGTGACGCGGTGCAAGCTTGTACTGTAGATCTACTATTTTTGAATAGCCAACTTAATCACTCACTCAGAAAAGACACACACACACACACACACACACACACACACACACACACACACACACACACACACACACACACACACACACACACACACACACACACACACACACACACACACACACACACACACAAAAAAGACACTAAAGCTTATCTTATTGTGTTCTTTTGTGTCTGGACTAGCCTTTTTGTGTCTGTGTGTGTGCACTCACGCACATGGCATGACAATGTGTGTTTATTGATGTTAAGTGATGCAGTTGGTCAGGTAGGTTGTGTACACACGGTGTGCGCGCAAACATGCCAGTTTATGCGCACTATATTCAATATCATAGAGGTCAGCCAAAACCTGTATGTTAGAGTGTTACCATGAACACCAAACTCTACCCCAAGCCAAGCTCTCTCTCTCACACACACACACACACACACACACACACACACACACACACACACACACACACACACACACACACACACACAGACACAGACACAGACACACACACACACACACGTCACACACACACACACACACACACACACACACACACACACACACACACACACACACGCACGCGCCATCCCTGACTGCACATGACCAGTCCCTGCATGCTGAAACCATTTTAACTTGACTCACTCTTTCTCCCTCTCTCCCTCTCTCTGTCTCCTCATATCTGTCGGTGGTGTTCTTGTACTTCCTGTCGTTCCCCAGCGTCTTCGAGATCAGATCAAGACGTGGGTGGCGTCCAACGAGATCAAAGACAAACGGCAGCTAGTAGAGAACCGCAAACTCATCGAGACGGTGAGTAGACACAAAAACACATATTGGCACGTTTGTTGTCAAGGTCCTCCCAGGTGACTTGATGATGACTCCGCAGGTTGTGGCGCTCAGTGGTCCTCAAACCGCGGCCCCCCAGCTGAAAATATTTTGTGCCAGGGAACCCTCATGAAAACACTTTTGCTGGCAGAATCAAATCAAATCAAACTTTATTTATATAGCACGTTTACAACAGCTGAGCTGACCAAAGTGCTGTACATGGTTAAAATAATCAATTCAAAGCATCAAAGCAAATGAAAAACAATTCAACAAAAACAATTCAAAGCATCAAAACATAATAAAAACATTAACAGATAATATGCATTAACAGATAATATGCATTAACAGTTAACACATAGCAAAAGGTGCAAAGTTAAGAACAAATTAGGTAAACTCAAATGCAGTTAAAAGCCAGGGAAAACAGATGGGTGTTAAGTAGGGCTTTGAAAACCCCAATTGACTGGGCAGATCTGATGGGGGAAAGGCAGACTATTCCAGAATCTGGGGGTCGCACCCGCAAACGCACTGTCACCCTTGCTCTTTTTATTAGTCTTATGAACGACCAGCAACAGCTTGTCAGCAGACCTCGAGAGCCCTGGCTGGGATGTAAGGTTCCACAAGCGCATAGAGGTATGGCGGAGCCAGCCCATTTAGTGATTTATAAGTAAATACTTACGGTACTCACTTAATCACTTTTGAAAATCGACTCTAAAATGAACAGGGAGCCAGTGAAGTGGGGCCAGGACAGGGCTAATATGCTCACGTCTTTTAATACCTGTAAGGAGGCGAGCTCCAGACGCCTGAGTGACGACTGCTCTATGCCAGTGTATAAGGAATTACAATAATCTAATCTGGACGAAATTAAGGCGTGAATAGCCATCTCCAGTCCAGTTGATGGCGGGGGAGATATGCCTTAACCTTGGCGAGAAGTCTTCATTGAAAAAAGCTGGTTTTAACGACGGAGCTGATGTGTTGATCGAATTTGAAGGCACTGTCGAAAGCTACACCAAGGTTTTTGGCAGATGAGCGGATATAAGGGCTGAGGGTGTCCGGGATAGTGTAGGGTGAGATAATGTCATGGCCAAATATTATAATTTCAGTTTTATTTTCATTGAGGAATGTTTGTCCATCCAGGTTTTGACATCCTGTAGGCAGGCGAGCAGTGACTGAAGAGAGTTAGTGGAGTTTGTTTTGATGGGTAGGCAAATCTGGACATCATCTGCGTAGCAATGAAATGAAATATTATGTTTATCAAAGATTAACATATATAACACATATTATATATATATAGCATATATAACATAAAGAGTAGTGGACCTAAGATAGAGCCTTTGGGGACAATAACAAACTAACTACCGTGTCCAGAACCTTTGACTAAAAGAAGTGCCACTGACCTGCTGTGAAGGTGCACCGGTGCCGCAAGCTCTGCTGTGAGCCTCTTGCTCCTGCTAGCATCAGTGCTCTCTGGCCCCTTTTGCCGATCTGCAAGCTCTCAATGTGTCTGTGACACATTGACAGCTTGTAGATCGGCTGTTTTCGGTCATCATTTTAAAATTGGAGCACTTGAGGTGGTCAAACCATCAATATGTTCAGAAGCATCTTCCATAGAATCTTAATAGTCTCGGATATTTCATATAAAAGCAAAGGATTTCAGTGTTTCCCCTATATGCATTAAGCAGTGGCGGGCCCCCATCCCTTAAATCTGGCCGCCACAGTATGATAAAAAAAAAAAAAAAAAACTTTTTCAAAATTAGTGAAAATAGCCGATCTACAAGCTTGCAACGCCGACACGTTGTGAGCTTGTACATCTGCTATTTTCACTACTTTGGGTCCCGGGGAGAAGTCAAATTTCTCTTTTGGGTCTCGAGCTAAAAAGTTTGGGAACCACTCACATAGGCCTAACGTTCCTCCTCACAAAACCCACACAGCACATGTTCATTATGGCTCTCAGTCTCAGTGAGCCAGTAGGGCTGACTGAGTATCAGGCTCGATCCACTAAACAAGACACCTGTTCTTTAGCGTACTTCCCAAGTTCCCTGAGGTCACACAGTCCCCACAGAAACACTTTGATGAGAGCTATTGAAATCTCTTTCCATGCCAGCCACCTGGCGCTTTTGCTCTCATCCTGATGAGCGGCTTTCATTCCCCGCTCGGCTATTCAACTCGTCTTTTTCTCTCTCCCTCACTGGAGTGTTTTTTGTGGTTGACCTGAAACGAAACATTTCGTCGCTGTGTCGAGGCAGAAACCTCCTATCTCCATATTTAACTGTTTTTGTTTTTTTTCTGTAAATTAACGCCCTACTTGATCACACGACTACAGTGTCACACAAAAGCAGATCCACAAGCTCGCGCTGCTGTTTCGAGCTTGTAGATCTGCTACTTTTGATGCTTTTGAATTTGAATCCCGAAAAGTATGTTTTTTTTATTTTTTGGACATGTGAGGTTTCCACCAGACAGAGACGAGTTGCTTTACAAGCAACACTCTCAAAGTACTGCAGGAAGTGGGCTGGCTTGGAAATAGCTGGGCAACGACATGCAATGCAGGGGCAGGGAACCCAGGCAAACTGTCATGTTGCCTGCACTCACTCACTTCCCTATGAAGACGTGTGTTAATTATTTTGTTAGCCGTTATTCTAACGATTTTCTTTATTCTAACGATTTCCCCCCCAAAAAAACAACTTTATTTTTAAAAATGTCTAAATTTGATTGAGTTGATTAGTCTGATTAATCACTTAAAGGACCACTTCACCAAATTGGTCCTCACTAATGCTCATTATTAGATGGTAGCATTTTTGTCTACTCGGTCTGGGTCTCAGAGGAGGGCTGTATGTGGACAGTTCAGAAACCTGCCTACCAGTGACTTCATCGATGGGGAATCCAAGCTAATAGAAACTGCAGGCTTTCTATTCCTGGAAAGTTAGCATGCTATAACGGAAGCCATAGTTCTCGCGTTCTAAATCAAACATTTGAAATCTTGTTTGAAAAAAACAAAACATCTGCATAATGACGACCTCACTGGTAGGCGGATTTCTGAAGTGTCCACGGCCTTCCTCTGAGACACAGACAGAGTAGAATTGTTTTTTTTATCATGACTATTAGTCACGGATATTAGTGGGTGCAGTCAATGAGGTGTTAGTGTGTATATACTAGGGTTTAAGTGGATAACCACTCAACATGGTGTCCCTGTTCTGTGCATGTCATTATAGGCAAACATTTTCAAAAATAGCTAAAACAGGCGGAAGCTATTTTCGCTGCACGACACCACCGTACAAGAAAGTATAAAATGGCGCTTAAGTGTTTAATGAGGGTGTTGAGTCGAGTGGTGCATATATCGTCATTGTCGGGTGAAAACCTCCTATGTCCTAAACTGTTACTTTTCAGGATTCAAAGTAGCAGACCGACACAAAGTCTTGTGGACTTTGTGTCGGTCTGCTCGTTTTGAGCTTGTGGATCTGCTACTTTTGTGTGACGCTTTAGTATGATCCAAGTAGGGCATTCATTTACGAAAGTTAATGTATGGAGATAAGAGGTTTCTGCCCGACAGCAACGATATGTAAAGTACCGTACATCTCCACTGCTCTCCTCTCATCACACACACACACACACACACACACACACACACACCCCTTCTGAATGTCTTATGACACACGTGTGGGTCCTGACCCTCTGATTTAGAAACTGCGCTCTAGTTCAGCTTAATTTCCTCAGCTCCCCTGCCCTCCGCACACAATAATTACCATCAGTATCCTCTCCCTGGTCTCCTGTCCAATCAGATGGCACCCTGATGAGTGCAGGTTGCCATGCCAGTCCTATGCAGCAGTTAGCCGGTACATCCTGTATAAGCTGTGGCTTACTGCGGTGTTTCACAAAGTAGGGATAAATATCAACCTTCCCCCAGGGGGAAAAATAACAGACATTTTTCTAAAGAATTCATTAAATTTAAGAGGGTAAGAGTGAAAAAATTGCTGATCTACAAGCTAACAATGCGTCGCAACGCCACAAGTTGCTATTTCACAATTATTGAAATGGGGTTTTTAATTGATTGATTGATTGATTGATGTACTTTATTTAGTAAGACATGAGAACAGTCCATGACAGTACTGTACATGGAAGTACAAATTCACAATACAAGGTCTACTAAACTGGAAAACTCATTAAGCACTGAGCTTGTTTAAGATGAGATCCCCATGCACACAAATCATGATGACATATAAGAGACAGACAGATATACACACTACTATACAGAATGTCATACAATCAGTTTACAGGTTACTGGTATGAAGAGTGAAAAATATGTACAAAAAAGAAAGAGGGGGGGGGGTAGGGGGTAGGTTAGGTTAGGACATGGGGTAGGTTAGGACTTGGACAGGGGCCATTTTTGAATTGCAGCCTCCTGAAGGTGTATCTTTAGGGCAGTTTTGAAAGTGAGTAGGGTTTTAAGTGGTTAATTCAACAGTATTTCTGTATGTTTGGGTTCCTGGGAGACACCAAATGTATCTTTTATTTAGCTGTGGCAGAGAGGCCTCTACGGGGCAGACCCTGTGCCAGCCCCCCCACCACCTCCACCCCCTGCTCTGCACAGATAAACACAGAATGTGATAGCATTTATTTTTATATAAGAGGCCGTAGAGCAGTGCTTCTTCTCAAACTTTTTCATGTCAAATTAATGTGTTAATGTGTATTTGGCTGCGGACTGACTCCCAGATTTGGAAATAGTTTGTGCTAGGGACCCCCAGTACAAGACCCTAACGGTACAAGACCCTAACAGGGGGTCCCCAGCTAAATTACTTAATATAGCATCATAATCATTTGAACCACTTTAACCATATTTTGGCTATTCAAAAATAGCAGATCTACAAGCTTGAGCTTGTAGATCAGCTATTTTTGAAAAAAAGCGAAAATGTGTGCACATCTTTGAATATATATATATATATATATATATATAGATATAGATATAGATATAGATATAGATAGAGCGAATACTTTTTTAACTAAAATCTTTGCTTCTGGGGGTCCCTGGCACAAAACATTTTCAGATGGGGATCTGCTGCCAAATATATATATCAATTTGGGGGTCCTTGGCATGAGTAAGTTTGAGAACCACTGATTTGATATAGCAACATACGTTTTTCAGAAAACTGTTAGGATTTAGAAGACATTTGTAGAATCAGTCTCAGGTCTTAAGTACAGTACTTGAGTAAATGTACTTAGTTACTTTCCACCACCGACCTGCATCATGCTCAACTAGCCTATTTGACCTGGTGTGGCCTCCTGTCAGCCCAGTGTGCCTATCAATCTTTAAACAGCATCAAGCTGAATACACCGCACGCTTTCACACATGACACCACCTGCCATCTTTATCACCACGTCTGCATGTCTGTCAGCGCTGGCATTTCCACAACCATAATCTGATAATGGCTCATGGGAAAGTCAAGAATATCAAATAACAAGTGTGTGAACCCAATAGTACTTAAAACTAAGAGCGATGTTGACTTGTTATATGCTGTCTTTTGAACAACGCTTAGTTTAGAACGCGCAAAATATCAAATATGAAACTTGAACCATACTATCGAATATCGTATCGATATCGAGATATTTGGTATACATATCAAGATATGAGATTTTGTCCATATCGTTCAGCCCTAAAGCAACATGTAGGTGCATGTGGAATTTTGCAGTAGATCCTTTTCACAACAGCCATTTTACAAGTAAACACAGCTGAAAGTAATGACATCAATTGTGATTATGTTTCATTTCATGGTTAATTCATAATGTATTTTTATGTAAGTTTGGGTCTCGAGCTGAAAAGGCAGTGGCTCTCAAACCTTTTCATGTCAAGGATCCCCAAACTGATATGAATTTGACCGAGGACCGAGAAAAGATTGCCAGGGACCCCCATAAGAGATGGAAAAAAATCATTTTCAAGATAAAAAAATAGCAGATGTTCAAGCTCGCAGCTCTGTGAGCTTGTAGATCAGCTATTTTTGAATAGCCAACGTATAAATCATTAAAGTGGTTAAAATTATTGTGATGCTACATTAACTACTTTTGCTGGGGACCCCCAGGGGTCCTTGGGGGGGTTCCAGGGGGTCCCCAGCTAATGTTTTCAGCAACCATGACTGATTTCAGTCATTTTTATAACATTAAAGAGTATTAGATGGATCAAACAATAAGCAATAAGAATACATATTCCAATTGCTTAAATTGTGTTATGGTAAATTGATGTTCAGAAGCATCTTCCATAAAAACCAAAAGGAAATTTCAGAAAAGCAAAGGTTAAACCTCTATTTGCAATTTCTTCAACCGGTTTGCTGTATGTACATGCCTGAATGAGAATGATAATGCCTAAACACAATTCAACATATTGTGCTAGTTGTTTAGGAAACACAGCACCTAAGTGTGGAGAACTCCTTTCACACACCGTCTCATGAATCAAAGATTTTCAGTCGTGAAATATGTAATTTTTTTCCCACAGCAAATGGAGCGGTTTAAGATCGTGGAGAGGGAGACGAAGACCAAGGCGTACTCTAAAGAAGGGCTGGGTCTTGCACAGAAGGTCGACCCTGCCCAGCGTGAGAAAGAGGAAGTCGGGACGTGGCTAACGGTGAGCGACGAAACGTAATCTGTCACAATCACAAATAGAAGTCTGAATTATTCGATCTACAAGCTCACGTTGATTGCTGAGCTTGTAGATAGGCTATTTTGATGCTGTTTAAACTGGTTATGTTTTGGGAGGTTGAATTCTGAATCTTTTTGTAATGATGCTTTTACACTGCACAGTACCGGCTCGACTCTAATCAAAATATACTTAAAAACTTAAAATGGCACTTTTGTTTAACCACTTGAACCTCCAGCATCCCTATTCTGGGTGGGAACGTTCACCAAAAATACCCGATCTACAAGCTCACAACGCGTTGCAACGCTTTGTAAAGCGTTGTGAGCTTGTAGATCTGCTATTTTTGGCAAATCGATTTGTGTTGTGTGAAATAAGAGCGTACCAAATGCACTCTTTACAGGTCCGTTTTATCTAGTATAGGGTTGAAGTGGTACGGAATTTGCAGCGCAACAAAAGCTAATTCATCCTAGTGTATGACGGAGGACAATTTCACGATAAACTTAAATCTCCACGATACGATTTATTGTGAGCGTTTTTTATCACGATAAACGATAATAACGATTATCGTCCCATCCCTACTGACCACTTAACCCAAAGGTTGGGAAACCGCTGGTCTTATGTAAAATGTGACGTAATGGTGAAAATATCTGCGGAACCCGAGGAGGCCAACGCATCTCAGGTGTGCAGTGTGTAACAATGCTTTGTTTTGTCTCTTCTCCTTCCCCTATATAGAACACAATAGACACGTTGAACATGCAGGTGGACCAGTTTGAGAGCGAGGTGGAGTCGCTCTCAGTCCAAACGCGGAAAAAGAAAGGAGACAAGGAGGTCAGTGCCCCGACCCGTTGCACCTATAGGGCTGTGTCACCATTAAAAACTTTTATGTTGACTATTTATTGTCATACAAATAATTGCCAATAACGATTTCATTGTGGTTTGTTTTGGCATTGAACATTGGGAACACATTTTTGTTTGGCCTTTTTACTGACATATTATTATATTATTATTTAATTACATATTATATTAAATACTATTACTGACATATTTATTAATTTTATACAAAAATAAAATAATCTACAAGCTTACAACTTCTATATTTGAAAATGTATGAACATTTTTCAACATCGAAAATTATGACTTATGCAAAAATAATTGGGATTATCTCAAATAATTGCAATTAGATGATTATGTAATAATTGTGACAGGCCTACAGGCCCTTCCACTGCACCTCTGTCTTTCTCTCTCCTTTTCCTCTGTCTCTCTTTCTTTCTTTCTTCCTCTGTCTTGCCATCTCTTTTTTCATCAGGACCCTCACTTTTAGTCTGAAGTGAGAGACCTGATGCACTGGTGAACCTCTTAATCCCTATCATTTCTTTTTTATCCCAACCTGAATCATTTATTTTCTATTCATTAAAGAGCTGGAAAGACGGGGAGAACCCTGTTACTGAACAAACACACTACAGAAATCATTACTATCAGAATATAACCATATTTGCCACTTGTTTTTTAACAAAGAAAAATCACTTTTACACCACCTTTAAATCTGACTTCTGAAAACGGGACGCAATGGAGAAAGACATAGGATGATTTATACCGTTTGACACTGAGATAACGTTGCAAGAACAGCGAGAAGAACGTTTCCCGGTTTCGATATTACATTTTTCATAGCGTTAATAAACGTCATGTCATCATCACTGGCAGATAAATATAAAACATTGATGAAAAGAAGGAGCACTCGGTCAAAGTTTTTACATGATATTACATGTTCATTAGAGTCAAAGAAATCAAATATTGATGTTTGGGCCGTACAGTTTGTGCTATCATTTTTACGTCATGTCACTCAGCTGTAGAAGGCGGTTAATATTTTAAAAGCAGCATCCTAATGTGCCTCCAGACTTAACCTGCTGTGAATGAGAACACGGCTTCTCAACATCAGGTTCAGGGACCACCACAGTAGAGCCCTGTGCGGGACTGTTTTTCTTAACCCTGCCCCTGCCAAACAAAATAATTAAGTGCCATTTAGTCCCACATAGTACTGCAATATTACCGTCCAGTCCTGTATAAGCCTGCAATATTTCCATTGAGATCCGAAACGCATTATAAAACAGAATGAGAGAGTGAGCGGGTGTGCGCGAGAGACGGCCTGTTTATGTGTGAGGAATTGCACAGATAGAGAGAGAGTTTGTGGTTTATATTGCGACAGACATACAGTATGGCACCGCAACAAGTGAGAACTAACAAGAGAGAGAGAGAGAGAGATTCCGAGACACAGTAGGGGAAATTACGTTCTCTGAATGTTGCCATACGATTCATATCTTGCTAAAGTAAAGCATGACCACATGCTCCAGGTGCTCTATATCTGGTTTATTGCAGAATATTGCGGGGCCCGCAGGTTTTATTTTGACCGCCGCAGGTATTTAACCCATTTAGACCTGGAACGCATCTGTGTCACTTTAGATTTCTTTGGCTATTCAAAAATAGCAGATATACAAGCTCATAGCGCGGCACCGAGTGCCGCGCTATGAGCTTGTAGATCTGCTATTTTTGAAAAATCTTGAATTCTTTTTTTTTTTTTTAAACTGTTCGGATTTAGAAAACATTTTAAAGAATCGCCTCAGGTCTTAATGGGTTAAATGTTCCTCGCCGAGCCGGCGAAAACTTCTGGGAACTCAGATTAGGTTAAATGCAGCCCGTGCACGTAAGATTAGCGCTGGGACCCGCGGATACCGCGGGATCCTGCTCCCGATGCAGGGCTCTACACCAGGGGTCCAACTGGGCCTTTACAGATCTAACTCTGAGAGTTATATAAGCGCTGAGGATTTTGCAATGTAGACTGGGATTCCTTTATAGTTTAGTTCAGTGGTTCTCAACATTTTTTTATTTCAAGGACACCCAATTTGAAATGCATTAGACCACGGACCCTCATTTGATATGATTTGATATGAAATCTCTAGAGCGCCAATCTTCACTGTGTTAATCTAACTCTGAGAGTGTACAAATGGAACCAGATGGACCATTTGACCGCTGTCGGACCCGACATTGAGAACTAGTGAATTAGAAGGAACTGGGCAAACTTGCTTCATTCTCAGTGTAGTTTTGGACAGTTGCAAACTTGCTTCATTCTCAGTGTAGTTTTGGACAGTTGTTAACACTAACATTAGTTAACATTAGTTAACTTGAAGGAGAGAATGCAAGCACTCGTCAGCATCCGAGAAGTGAATGACTAAGTAATTCACTTCTCGGATGCATGGCTCTGAAAGGAATGAACTAGGTTAATATTAGTTAAACCAATTAACTTAACCACATGAACCCTAGGGTCCCAATTCTGGGCATTTCATAGTAGACGGAACATTCTGCGAAAAATAGGTGAATATTCAGAGAAAATAGCAGATCTAAAAGCTCATAAGCCAAGGTAGATCAGTTATTTTAAAAAACATGAACATTTGACAAACATCCTAGAATATTTTGCCTATAATGACGTGCCCAAAACAGGGACGACAGGGTTAATGTACTTAACGGTAACTTTTTTTTTTGCAGCTGTCTTGTCTTTTTTTTTTTTGGAGGGGAGTCCAAAAGTGGATAGAGGAGCACTTTTTAGCATAAAAGTTTTAAACATAATGAATTAATTAGGTCCCATGGGTTTCTGTGAGCACATGAAGATGTTCCCGCTACAGAAAGAGTGTGAACCATTTCAGCTGACATAAGGAACTTTCTACCGAGTTGAGTTCCTTTCATGTTCACTCGCAGATCTCTTGTGAGCTTGTAGATCTGCAGGTTTTGGGAAAAAAAAGCTTTTGCGTACTTTTACTTTGGTACTGTAAGTATATTTTGACGCAAACACGTTTGTGCTCTTACTCTAGTAAAAATGTTGAAGCATTTATTTCTACATTGTCGCATTGCTACTTTTACTTAAGTAAAACATCCGAGTACTTTTTTCCCCCACTGCTGTGTTCCTAAAGAAGCAGGATCGCATCGAGGAGCTGAAGAGGTTCATAGAGAAGCATCGGCACCACATCAAGATGCTGGAGACCATACTGAGGATGCTGGACAATGACTCCGTCCAGGTGGACTCTATCAGGAAGATCAAGGTTGGTTGTCTACGGTGTTCATTTCGTTGACTAAAACTATGATGATGAAAAATGTTTGTCGACTGCCCTTTTCCACCGATGAAAACTAAATAAAAACTAAGCTATGATGACTAAAACTAAGACTAAATATATTGACAATTTCGCCAACAAATAAAAGCTAGACTAAAATGTTAGGGCGAGACTAGTGGAGAAGAGATCCAGTAGAACTAAAAGACAAGTCATTTTATGTTTGGTTGCGCTCTGAAAGTAGCAGATCTACAAGCTGACAACTGAGCTTGTAGATCGGCTATTTTCAGCATCCAACCAAGTGTAAAATCTGCCATTACGTCACCATCAAGGCCTGCCAAAATACATTTTGTCGACAAAATCAACGGTGGATTTAAATGACTAAAATACTATATGCTCTGAAAAAAATCCCACAACCCACCCATCTGACTACTTAAGTACTTAACATGGCAGCCAAATTTGGTACCATATTGAATGGATGAAAGTTATGATTTTGTGCAACATATTGCACATTTTGGACTCACGACTCCCCCTTTGATCTTTGGTGATATATTGACGATATATATACGCCGTGTACAGGACGACGTGGAGTACTACATGGACTCGTCGCAGGATCCAGACTTTGAGGAGAACGAGTTTCTGTATGACGACATCGATATGGAGGACATTCGTACGTTTGTACTTTTTAAAGACACACACACACACACACACACACACACACACACACACACACACACCCCTTATACAGACTGTAAATCTAAAACTACTAACCATCTTGCATTTTTTTATGTGTGTGTCCAGGGATTAACAAACATAATAATGATGGCTGATGCCCTCTCTCTCCCTCTCTCTCCCTCTCTCTCCCGCTCTCTCCCTCCTCAGCTCTGAACCTGGTAGCCACCTCTCCACCAGGAGGACCGTCTCACCTGGACGATGAGATCTTCCAGAACTCCAGCAGTACTCCCACCTCCACCACCTCCTCCTCGCCCATCCCCCCCTCGCCCGCCACTTGCACTACGGTAAGAGGAGGAGGAGCTGCATTTTTGGAGCCCCACCCCCAGTGGCTCAGTGGCCGTTCATGGCGTAGACCGCTCGTAGACCACTCTTAATCTCTTCTGTCTATACCAGGGGTCTTCAACGTTTTTCAGACCAAGGACCCCCTTAGTTGAGAGAGAGATGAAGCAGGGACCCCCACTACATTGTTTACAATTGTGTCACTGTTGCAGATTATGAACATTTTCATAATTTCATAAATAGCTTCATTGACTATCATCAGTGTTCATGTCAGACATTTAACCACTTACACCCCCCCTACACCAAACTGCTTTGCCAAAAATAGTTGATCTACAAGGTCACAACGCCTCGCAGCGCGAGGCGTTGTTACCTTGTAGATCAACTATTTTCTGCTAATGTTCCCCTCAGGATAGGGATGCTAGGGTTCAAGTGTTTAATGTAAAACAAAAACATCCCATCACACAAAGATTTGGCCGACCCCCTATAGTAGCTCTGAGGACCCCCTAAGGGTCCCAGACCCCCTGTTGAAGACCCCTGGTCTATACAATTTAGCCTGCATGGATATAAGATCTCAGTCGCCACGACTGATTTCAGTCCTTTGGATTCCATAGAAGCCAGCATGTCTTCAATGGAAGCATGTTGCGCCGCAAAAATAGCCTACCTACAATACATGGGCTATTCGATAGTAGATAGGCTACTTTTGGCTAATATTTTAAGATTAGAGCATTTTCAGTGGTCTAACTAGCAATATGTGCAGAAGCATCTTGCATAAAATTCCTTTGATCATTTATTTAGTTTTGGGGTTTCTTACACTGCATAGATATATATGTATGAAAATACTAACTCTGAGATGCGAGACGGCAATATTATGCATTTGGCTGTCTATGACAGTGGTTCTCAAACTTTTTCATGCCAAGGACCCCCAAATTGATATTTATTAGGCCGCGGACCCCCCATCTGAAATTATTTTTTTGTGCCAGGGACCCCTCAGAAGTAAAGATTTGAGTTAAAAATGTTAACAATAAAAAATATATATGTTCAAAGATTTGCACACATTTTCAAGATTTTTCAAAAATAGCAGATCTAGAAGCTCATAACTGCGCTATGAGCTTGTATGTCTGCTATTTTTGAATAGCCAAGGTATAAAATAATGGTTTAAGTGGTTAAAATGATTGTGACGCTATATTAACTCATTTTGCTGGAGACCCCCTGGTACCCCCTCAAGGACCCCTGGGGGTCTCCGAACCCCACTTTGAGAACCAATGGTTTATGGAGTGTAAAAGTTAATGTAAGGGGCTAAAAGCCTGTAATGTAATATGGTGTAATAATTGCCATTCAGTCGAAGGTGGGGGTGTAGTTCTATAAGCCATTGTGGTGGTTTGGTGGCTGCTATTGTACCGCTGAGATTTGGTGCCATTATAGCAGTCTTATCTCCCATCTAACCCGCCTCCAGTCCCACAGCGAGGCTGGCTATTAGGGTTTTGATGCGAGTCTGAATAGTGTGGCTTTGTGTTGGGCCTGTATGAGGCTCTCCTCCAGCATAATAACGTAGACACCACTTACTGTAAACCCCAGCCATCCATGTTCTGGGGAAAAAGCTTTTTACAGAAAATAGCAGATCGACAAGCTCACGGCGCGTTGCGCCGCGATTCGTCTGTGAGCTTGTCGATCTGCTATTTTCTGTGAAGATATTTAGTGTAGCGCGAAACAGAAAATGCACTGGTATAGAGCCCTGAAGGGACTCCGCTCAACAGCGTAATGTGGTTAAAGTGCTTGAAGGATGTGGATCCAGGGTGGCATAAGGAACTTTGGGGGCATTTTAATCTACTCAGGCATTTGTGAGCACCCCATACAGTTTTGAAGTTGCTTGATTCAGTATTTAGATGTTTGATATTAATTGTATCAGAAAGGCCCCCTTTTTTATATCAATTAAATTGATTAGTTTGATTAACTGCCATAATATTTACAGTACAGACCTAACATACAGTGGAAAGCTGTGGTCTTAAAGGGTCTTAAAACCCCAGGCTGATTTTTTTTACTTTTGTAGTTTTCCAGTTCAGGTTAAAAACTACAGCAGATTAAAAACATGGCAGACCTAGTAAGCAACACAGCTGCACCAAACAAATTAGATTTAGTTAAATTTTCACCAGGTGTGTCCAGAGCGAAGGGTACGCCAATGAGCAAGCATGATAGACAGTATTGACACACCTAAAAATCTAACACACCCATTATTAATTTGATCAGCTGCAGCTGTGTTGCTTACATCCCCGTGTACTATGAGGTCAGTGTTATGTTTTACCCTGCTGTAGTTTTTAACCTGAAGTGGAAAACAAACTACAAAATCAGCCTAGGGTTTCATGTCCCTTTTTTAAAGGGGTGTAGATGAGGGAGGGGGGAAAGGCGCTGCTATGATCCGATATTTGTGTGTGTGTTTCCATGTAATTCGATGTTGTTTGAATGGTTTTCTCCAGGAGAACTCGGAAGACGACAAGAAAAGGGGACGATCGACAGACAGTGAAATTAGTCAGGTGAGTGAAGCGTCTCTGAGATATAGTGGTGGAAGAAGTACTCTAATGTTGCTATGTTGTGCTGGACATCGGTTACATCACATTTGGAACAATTTCCGGAATCGTGTTTTTATCACTCTTGTCAGTTCCAGTCGGTATGTGGACTTCACTCGTCTGCTATACATTTACAATACCGATGGTTCTCAAACTTCTTCATTTCAAGGACCACCATGACTCTGAGAGTAACAGCCCTGTAAGAGGGTCCATTTGGAACCCCCTATCCACCTGTTTCCTAGGCTTTTCACTGTGTTACACTTGATCCAATGAAATCCAATGAAACCGGTCAGATGACTAATGATATCCAGTGCCATCTATTAGAGAGTTAATCCAACTCCGTTCACTTCTTCGGGCCAGGTCTTCTACATACACATACATTGGCGAATAGTGACAAATCCCTAAACCGGAAGTTCATGGAATGCATTGAAGTCGACGGGTCCTTGTCACTATTTCCAGCTACATGAACCACGTGACCGACGCTGTTTCTGACCCCTCATTGGCGCAACTCTCTAATAGAAGGCTCTGATGATATCCAATGAAATCCGACAGGAAGTGGAAAACACAAGCCTAGGAAACAGGTGGATAGGAAATTGTTAAAGGGAATCATAACACCAGATGATGTAGATTTACTTCCATGGCAGTCAATGTGTTGAAAGACCTAAAAAACAGGGGGCCAAACTCCTGGACACCCCCAAGACAAAGATACAAACCTGTTTTGTAAAGCGACTTTGAGTACTTAGAAAAGCGCTATTTAAATTGTAGTATTATTATTGTTATTATTACTTAGTATCCTTTCTCTTTTCTTCCCCCCGCTCCAGTCGCCTGTGAAGAACGGCAACCCTTCCTCGTCGTTGTCTTCCTCCTCATCCTCCTCCTCATCCTCCTCCTCCTGCTCCTCTTCCTCGGGGCCGCAGCAGCCGTCCTCCATGATCTCCATGGCGACCTCCCTCGCCGTGGGGGGCGGGGCTGGGACCGGCAGCGGCGGCATGGGCAGCGGTGGCATGGGCGGCGGCATGGGCCTCGCGGCGGGCATCACTGCGGGCAACAGCCTCCTGGCCAGCATGGGCGGCCTGCTGTCCAACACGTCGGCCGGCAGCTACAGCAACGCCACCCAGCAGCAGTTGCTCAACACGTCATCGCCGTAGTAAGCCACATCGCAGTTATTTACGTTAGGGGTCTTCAACAGGGGGTCTGGGACCTCTAGGGGGTCTTCAGAGTTACTACATTGGGGAGCCACCTTTGTATCATAGGAACATTAACTTAATTTATTTCATACATTTTTACATTAACCACTTGAACCCTAGCATCTCTATTCCGAGGAGGACTTTAGCCGAAAATAGCCGATCTACAAGCTCACAACCTGGTAGATCTGCTATTTTCGGGCAAAGAGGTGTGGTGTAGACCAAGTACAGAGCCAACGGTCAAGTTTACTTGGTTTTGAGGCTTTAAGTGGTTAAATGTCTGAAAAATACACATGAATCCAACACAACACTGATGATAGTGATGTCAATTAATCTATCTATGAAATCTATGAAAAAGTTGAATGTGCAACACAGTTTTGCACACGTCATTGCCGCATTATGTCACGTCGCAATTATTTTTTACATGTTTGCACGATCGCAATTATTTGAGATGTGATTGAGCGATTATTTTGTATTATCAGAATTTTGTCCAAGTTCATCTGCAGAAAAAAATCCGTACTTTTGTGTTAAAAATAGCGGAAATAGCAGACCTTCAAGCTCACAGTGCGTCGCATCATGACATTGTGATGCTATATCTGCTATTTACTTATTTTTATATATATAAATTGTTAAATATGGCCTGTTTTGGCTACAGTACATTAGTTATTAGTCTAACATACATCGAATTTGTACTTATATGTTCCAATGTTCAAAGATAAAAGCACAAATTGTTAATCTCAATTATTTGTATGACAACAATTAATCCTCATCTAAAATGTCATGATGAATTCAGCCCTACGCAGCAGCAGCAGCAGCAACAGCAGCAGCAGCAGGCCAAAATCTCCATGGCCCCCGCCCCTTCCCTCATCAACCCCACCCCCACCCACAGCTTCCTGCCTACCTCCTCCTCCGCCTGCTCGCCCCCTAACGCCAGCACACAGGTACTGCAACTATACAGCATTTTATCAGCCATTGTTCTATCCATTACTTTTTCGATTGTTTTATAATCGACTGATTCAATCGGTATGATTAACCACTTAAGCCCTATTTTATACTTTTGTCGTACAACAGCGTTGCACAAAAATAGAGAAAATAGCTGACTATTCTCATAATTAATTAAAAAAGATAGATTTAGATTTTGTACTCAAAAAGTGATTGAAAAAAAAAAACCAAAATCAATAAAAGAAATATGTATTAAAAGTTGATTAGTTGGATTAACCGTTGTACCCCAACACGCAGAGCCCCATGATGACCTCCACCTCCCAGCTCCTGGCGCTGTCGGGGTCCACGTCCACCTCCAACAGCCTGGGCCTGGGCTTGGGCCTCTCCCTGGGGAAAGGGCTCCCGCCGTCGGGTTCCAGCTCCCTCACATCCACCAGCAGCCTGGACGCCTGGTCGCCAGGGATGCCGGCGTCCCTGAGCACCATGGTGGGCCTGCTGGGAGGCTCCACCCCGGCCCCCTACGCCCAGGCGGCTGCCGCGGGCGCCATCGGCACGGGCCTGTCGGGACCCCTGGGTGGGGTTGGCGGCGTGTCCTCCAACAGGTACTGTAGGGCCCAAAATTCGCCTCATTATTACCCGAGGTGATCCGGCTTTTGCAGCCCGGGCACCTAAACAGGGTTTCGTCAGATCCTTAAAATATAATTGTAGAATATAAGGCCTTCAAATATTTCAATCTATGTTTCGAAAAGGTTCTTAGCATTAAAAAAAACTGCAGAAAACCTTTTTTCTTTTGGAACGGATTTGGAACGCAATCCTGAGGGAGTAATGCAAGCAAAACCAGTTCCCTCTTTTAAATAGCTTCTGAAAACATGAAAACAATCTCTCTATGTCAAGTGTATTTCTTAAATGTATTTTTTTCCTGTCTGTCTTGACTATTATTGTTGCATTCTGATTTTGCTTTGTTGTTTTGCTGCGTTTTAACTTTGTACTTTCTAACTTTTGTTTTGGAAAAGCGCTATACAAAAATACATTAACATAATTATTCATCAAATTGTGCAACCTTGCATTCATTACAGCCAAAACATGTATTGCTGTAAATTGGAAGCCCCCCCCCCCCCAACAAACATGGGCCCACTGTGGAAGGCAGAAATATCTAGTTATATACCTCTTGATTACTTGCATTACAAAAGTTGGACA
Organism: Gymnoscopelus microlampas; assembly: GCF_963454915.1. NCBI lineage: Eukaryota > Metazoa > Chordata > Actinopteri > Myctophiformes > Myctophidae > Gymnoscopelus > Gymnoscopelus microlampas. Next base: position 37,897,800 of record NC_139952.1, read on the forward strand.
TTTTTGATACTTGTTATCATTATTATTATTATTTTGGTGTTTTATTGTGTTATCGTCCCGTTGTGCACTGTATTGTCTGTGCACAAAAGATAAAATAAACTATTATATATAAAATATTAAATAATAATGTTCGTAATCTTCGTATCATCAACAGCTCCCCGGGGGGGCTCATGCGCTCCCACGACGGAAGCGGCGGAGCGGCAGCGGTCGGCGGGCCGACAGCAGGGGGTCTCCTGGGCGCGGCGCCGGGCATGGGGATGAGCAGCCTGGGGGGGATGGGAGCCGCCATGCTGGGTGGGCTGGGCTCCAGCCAGTCAGGGATGATGATGCAAGGAGGAGGGCCTCCTCTGGTCGCCCCCAGCCCCATAGGAGGTAGGCCTGGCACAACTATTACATCATCGCAATCATTTGAGATAATGAAAAATGAGTTGAAAAATGTTCATATATTTTCAAACATTTTCCAAAATAGTGGAAATAGCCCGATCTGCAAGCTCAAAACGCGTCTCATTGTGACGCGTCTTGAGCTTTCAGATCGGCTATTTCCACTAATCATATAAAGTATAAAGTAACTAAATTATGCAAATTTGTCATGTCTGCCCTGTGCACCTTTTTGTTTACGAAGCCTAAAAGCTAAACGGAAATGTAAATTTTATTCATAATGTTCCAATGTTCAACGATAGAAACACATTTAAATCGTTAATCGCAAATTGTTTGAGCAACAATTAATCATCAAGTAAAATGTCATAATCGTTACAGCCCTCTAGGAGGTTGACACTTTACATTATTTTCCTAGCCATTATTCTATGTTCTTTCTATTGTATTTTCCATCTACTTTCTCAAATAATCGTGTTTTATTTTGTATTTTATTATTATCGTTTTATATATCAATGAATCGATTAAACAATAAATCTCCCATGATGTACTTTGTTGTACAACATTGTCATGGAAGTCCTAATACGCCTGACATTTATGTTTCAGTTGTGAGATTCTATTTTGCTTTAACCCATGTGTTTTTTATAATCGATTAAATGGATTGCAAATGGATTGCAGGAGGTGTACTCAGGGAGCAGCAGCAGCAGCAGGGAGGAGGACTGGGAGTCATAGGGAGCGCTGTGGGGAGCTCCTCCACATCAGCAGGGGGAGGAGGAGCAGCAGGGAGCAACGGAGTGCTGGGCCTAGGAGCTCTCTCCGCCAGGTCACCCAGCATACAGAAGCAGAACGGCAGCTCCAGTAAGCGTCAGCTGAACCCCCCACCCCTCACGCATTAACCCATTAAACCCATTGAGACCTGAAGCCGATTCTACATGTCTCCTAAATCTCAACAGTATTCTGAAAAACGTTTCTTTCTATATCAGTGGTGCTCAATCTTTTTCATGTCAAGGACCCCCAAAATGATATGTATTTGGCCGTGGGCCCCCATCAAAATATTTTGTTCCAGGGACCCGCCAGAAGCAAAGATTTGAGTTAAAAATGTTCGCTTTAAAAATATATATATTAAAGATTTGCACACATTTTCACAGTTTAAAAAAAATAGCAGATCTACAAGCTCATAGCGCGGCACTCGGTGCCGCGCTATGAGCTTGTATATCTGCTATTTTTGAATAGCCCAAAGTGTAAAATAATGCTTTTTAGCTCAAATCTAAAAATGACACAGTTCCAGGTCTTAATGGGTTAAACCCGGGAAATCATCAGTGTAATTTTTAATTTTCTATATAGATATAACTGCTCAAAATAATTAAGGGAACACTTTGATCCCTTAATTCTTTTGAGCAGTTTTTGTCAGCAGTATGTACACAGTTCATGAAAACTCAAAATAATTAAGGGATCAAAGTGTTCCGTACATTTCTTTGAGCAGTATATATATAGCACATTGGTTGGCTATTCAAAAATAGCAGATATACAAGCTCATAGCGTGTCTCTTCGTGCCGTGCTATGAGCTTGTAGATCTTCTATTTAAAAACAAATCGTGAACATTGTGCAAGTCTTATATATATTGTTTACTCAAATCTTTGCTTCTCTGGGCACCTGGAACAACATATTTTCAGATGGGGGTCTGCGACCAAATGCATATCAATTTACAATCAGGTTTTCAGAAAACTGTTTGTAGAATCGGCCTCACCAGAACCAGGGACATGTAATGTGTTTTCAATGAGTTTGAAGTAACAATGGGAATACAAATCTGTATCTAAATATTAAATCAAGAAACTTAAAAACTGTCTGAGGGGTGCACACAAAGATAGATGTAAAAAGTAATGACACCAAAAGTGCACGCTGTCAAGTGAAATAACCACTTTACTTGCATGAGCTCACACAAAAGTCCTGGAAACAGCCAGGTCAGTGGTCTAGCGGTTCTGTGTCCAAGACAGACCATAATTATACACATGGACTTTACGTCAGACTCATAACCTGTACTCGACTCATAACCATAGTTGTCAGGTGGTAACCCGCTTAACATGAAGTGGCATCTTGAGTCTATAATATCGTTGCTGTCAGGCAGAAACCTCTTAGCTCCATATTCTAACTTATTGCGTTTGTTTTCGTAAATGAATGCCCTACTTGATCATACTACAGCGTCACACAAAGGTATCAGATATACAAGCTCGTAGATCTGCTACTTTGGTTATTTTAGAATTTGAATCCTGAAAACTAACAGTTTTGGACATATGAGGTTTCCACCCGACAGAGACGATGTTCACATTAATACCATTAGACCAAGGGTGAATGACACCCTCAAATCACATGCACAGGCTAGTCAGTCAGTCTAGTACTATACATGGTGGGGGAAAGACAGTAAGGCCTACGACTGGGCAATTAACCGAAGATATATCGAAAACCCATATTTAGAACCAATAACTGACTCTTAACTGAATCTTGCTCATGTAGGTGGGTTTCTTTTGATAGTATTTTTACATTTCTTTATATATCAACAAATCAAATATGTATATATTTTTTATAATCGACTAAATTGATTAGCCTGATCAACTACTTAACCCTCTCTTATCCGTTGTTTTACAATGGTGGCGTACGACATTTGCAAAAATAGCCGAGCTTGTAGATCTGCTATATTCGTAAAATAATAATAAATCTTTCATTAACCCATTTAGACCTGAGGCCGATTCTAAAAAAGCCTTGTAAATCCTGACCTAAGTTTTCTGAAAAACTTCATTTTTTCAAAAATTACAACAAATGTATGTTTCTATATACTGTACATAGCAACAAGAACCCCAAAAGGGGTTCGCGTCCTGAAAGGTATAGTTACAAATAGGGGTTCCCGCCCAAAATGGGTTAATTGTAATTGAGGCAAAAGTTTGAAATAATTGTGATACTGAATAAAAAAAACCGAATGTATTGCTTTCCCCCCAAAACTATTGTGATGATTTGAAAACTCGTGAACCAGAGCTCCCTTAGTTGCATTTGAAGGTACATTTCTTTGGAAACCTTCAAGTGTGTTCGAATGACGAAGGTTGTGAAATATGTTGTTGGGAATGGTTCCATCTTCTTGAACTCAAGAAACCGATGAAGCAACAAATCATTCAATGCATGTTATTACTGTTATTAGGTGAGAGATGGTTGTTGTGCACTAGGGGTGTGTTTGGCGTGGGTGGGGGGTGGGTTTGTTGTAGCTTTTGGCTTAATGTTGCAGTCACAATGCAAGTTGCAACTTATAACTCCTCTATTTGACACATTTTGAAAAGAGTGGAAGAAGGTATACCCATGTCTACGGGCCGATTCAGCATAGTGAAGAATGTAGCTTAATTTTAAATCTATTTAAAATGAATTTGCAGCCTCTCAAACAAGTTTAGGTTTGCTGAACACAGTTAAGCAAAACCTGCATTTTTTTTTTAAATCGTGAAGATTTTTGCAAATCTTTGAATAGGCCTATATTCCTTGAGCACCACTGATATAGAAACCATACGTTTTTCAGAAAACTGTTAGGATTTAGAAGACATTTGGCCTCAGGTCTTAATGGTTTAAGAGCAGTCAGCATTTGGCATAATTTAATTTTTGCTTTTAGTTTTTTATGTGCATGTACATTGCACTCATGTTTACCTACTGTTGTTACTATGTGCGGTTGTATTTATTCTTGGACTTTGCACTCCTTGGTTTTAATTATTGTTACTTTTAATATTCTGTTCATGTGCAGCCCTTTGGGATGATGTTTGTGATATTGAGCTAGTGTATAATAAAATGTGACTTGACATGTCTGCCTTGTCTGCCTCAGGTTACAGTGCTGTGGTAGCAGACAGCACGCCAGACTCCGCCCTCAACAGTGCCAGCCAGTCACAAAGCAGCCAACCCTCATCTCTGACGTCCACAGCCAATCAGCCGTGAGTACTCTACATGTGCTCAATGGCTAATGCTGGCATTAATGCTGATTAATGGTGCTTTTTTGGACGACGATAAGTAACACTTTCAATAAATGTACAGTAATGTTTTCTTTTCTTATGGAAGAAATACAGCTAGATGACGTTGGTGTGATCACATTATTGAGCTGCAATACATACAGTAAAGTTAAGGACGCAAATTATGTTAGCAGATGCTAATTTGTATCCGTAGTCACCGACATGTAACAGCAACACGAGATATTACAGAAAGAAACAGGTGTATGTCCCTGACATGTAACAATCAAACACGAAACCAACATTGGTTTCGTGTTTGATTTGAAATGCAACATTATAAAAGTATTTTTTCCCTCCCCAGCAAGGACAGTGGTCCCAGTTTGCTGGGGTCCATGAATCTGCCCCCCAGCTCGCCTTGTCCGGTCTCCTTCAGCGAGGTGAAGCCTGCAGGCGGTGGCAGCCTGCTCAACGGACCGCTCTCTTACACGCAGGCCTCCGACAGCCTCAAGGTGGGACAGGGTTTCTGCAGATCTGTAAAAAAAGTCTTAAATTCAATTATGTAAAAATAACGACTTAAAAATACTTAGACAGACTTAAAGTCATGCTTCAAAAGGCTTAATGCTACACACAGGCCTCTGACAGCCTCGAGATGAGAAAAACCTCCTTTACCTCCGAACTTTGGGAAGTCTCCACTATGGCTGTGACTGTCGATTAATTTCTTTCTATCGATTAATATTTATTTTATTAAAAAATATAGATACATATTAACCGCTTAAAACATTGTCATGCAAAAACTGGTGAAAATAGCCGATGTACAAGCTCACAGATACTGTATGCTGCCTTGCTTTGCAGTTTTGTATCGTTAGTAAGCTGCCAGTGTGAACGCAGCATGAGACTTTTATGGAGAACAGTTTTCTCATGATTCCCTCTGGTCTTGTCCAGCCACAGGAGCCACTGAGCAGCCTCAAGTCCATGGCTGAGAGAGCAGCACTAAGCTCAGGGATGGAGGGGGACATGCCCTCCTTGCATCTATCCACAGGTACACATTTTAATGTCTTTCTTTCTACATTTATAAAATGCTTCTGATGTCCTATACACTGGAAATAACATGTGTCTCAGTGCATGAATCCAAACAAGTTCAGAATATACAGAATGTAAACAACACACATGGTCATATGCTTCCGTCTGTCACAGGCAGACGGAAGCAGCCGTGTGCGCGCGTGCGCGCACACACACACACACACACACACACACACACACACACACACACACACACACACACACACACACGTGTTGGCTCAGCAGCATATTTGAACTGGAAACATAATATATGACACCTCCACATATATTCCCAGTTCAAATCTGCAGCTGAGCCAATCAAACGGAGCTATGGGAAACTGTACTGGAACAGGAAAATATATATGCCACCTTCTGGAAACCTGGTGGCTATAGTTATGCATAGAGCCTCTATACCCTCTTTCCCCAATACTCAATGCCCGCCGCACAAAAGCCCACCAACATGTGTACATGCATAACACACATGCAAATAATAGCGAACGTGCCCACATACCGTTACGTCCCCGTCTAGGGGAAAAAAGGGATTCAACATAAAGTGGGATTGAAACCCGTTTTTATTAATTAAGATATTTACGTTAATTGAAATAGACTTTAACAAAATCATATGACTTCTTAGGGACATAAACATAAGCATACTAAGACTAACCTGGAGTTTAAACCACTAACCTGACAAACGCAAAATAAAGTTACAACAAATTGCTAATTCTACTCTACTCTAATGTACCAAAGCAGGACGTAATACAAAAAGCTGGCTTCTGTGGCCCAGTGCACATTACCAAGTGACTGGAGGTAGAGGACTCAAACATACAAAGTAACACAAAGAACACCAAGTGTGTATGTGTGGGTGGACAGCATTACTGCAAATGTCTTAAGTAGTCTTCTTCAACCAATCGCTGGAAGCAGTGGTGATTGGCAGCCAGCAATCAGGCGAGGGACAGCACCTGGAAGTGAACACTCACACTCACTCCCATACATACACTGATACAAATCCCACAGACACAGCGCCACACAATACTCACACTCGTAACACATACATACAGTACAGTGAAATCCTGTGTTCATTCAAATGAACGCTGAGGCTGTTGCTGTGCACAAACCCGGACGGTGCGTGTGTGGAGGTAAAGACATTTCAACGATAAGGAAAGTGCATGCATATGGAGATACAGAGCACACACACACACACACACACACACACACACACAGAGAGAGCCCGTAGCAGTGGGTTTGATAAAAGGTACTGTGGCCCCACTTTGCCAGGCAGCAGAAAATAGAAGAGCAGCAGCATAATGGAGCACAGTGTCACCACCTACACTCTACCACCTTCTGTACAAGAGCTGCTGATTACTGACTTTCAGCCCTGACTTGTAACGCTTCGCTTATGTACTCCGTCGTGTGCTGGTTTTTGCACACCGGAAATAGCAGATCTTCAAGCTCACACGACACGCGTTGCATCGCGTGAGCTTGTAGATCGGCTGCACCGGCACACAACAAAAGTATCCCATCAGACTTCTAACATCTCTCTGAGATCTCTCTGAGAGCGTAAAATGACGGGTCCATTTGGTTTCATTTTACGCTCTCAAGAGTAAAAGGGTCCATTTGGTTACCAACTCTCCATTTATCCGGGGACCACCTGGAACCCCCTCAAGGACTACTGGTGGTCCCCGGACCACTGGTTGATAGAACCACTGTCCTAGAGAACATATTGAAGAGATGACTTATTCATGGTGGATTCAAATTGGATTCAAACATTTTAGGGAATAATAAAATGTATTTGATTCTCTCTCTCTCTCCAGACATCTTCCCTAGCACTACGGCCCCCTCGGGGCCCCCGTCGGTCCCCCAGCAGCACTCCCTGTCGGAGGTGAGCATCCCCCCGTCGTTGGGGGTGTGTCCCCTGGGCCCGGTGCCCCTCTCCAAAGACCAGCTGTACCAGCAGGCCATGCAGGAGTCCGCCTGGACGCACATGCCCCACCCCTCCGACTCAGAGAGGATCAGGTAACGTCCCAGACCCCCCCAGTACAACCACAGACAGTCAGTGGTGGAAAGTGACTGAAGTACATTTTGTTGCTTGTCGTCGGGCAGAAGCCTCTAATCTCCATATTTAAAAAAAAAAATCTCGTAAATTAACGCCATACTTGACCATACTACAGCGTCATACAAAAGCATCAATAGTAGCAGATCTGCAAGCTCGAAACGTGGCTAGTTTTGAGCTTTTCGATGTGCTACTTTTGCTATTTTTTAATTTGAATACTGAAAAATAACAGTTTCCACCCGACAGAGAAGATTTGTATTTGAGGAGATAGACCTTCATTGACCTTTTTTATTATTTTACTCTCCACTACAGTTATTTGAAAACGTACAAGTTACTTTGTAGATTTTGATTATTATTAGAAAACATACATTTACCACTTATGCCCTGTTCAAACCTGACAAAAACATCCTTCCCAAAGACGCAAGTTCATTCTTTGCATTTGTTTTGGGTGGGGGGTTAATCAAATACTAATCGATTTAATCAAGTATAATACGTAATCAAAAAATAAATTAATATATGTAATAGCCGATCTAAGTTCACAATGTGTCGATCCATAGAATCGATACAATACTCAATAAGAACATATTAACCCATTTAGGCCTGTTACATTACTGTTACTTATATGTTGTTTTACCTTTTAAAGCCGGGAACTAAATGGGTTAAATAGTGGCAGCTCTTATATTCATGTATTGAGAAACGGACATTGAAGAGTGTGTGTGTGTGTGTGTGTGTGTGTGTTCTTCCTACCATAGGCAGTACCTGATGCGGAACCCGTGCCCTACGCTGCCTTTCCACCACCAGGTAAGGCCTGTCCGTCAACAATTATTACATAACGGCGTGACTGACCGCAATTATCTGAGGTAGTCTCTATTGTTTGCATGACCATGAATCATCTGGTAAAATGTCATGACGGTGACAACTCTCTCCCCTCCTCCTCCCACCAGGTGCCCCCTCCTCACTCAGACTCTGTAGAGTTCTACCAGAGACTGTCCACAGAGACCCTGTTCTTTATCTTCTACTACCTGGAGGTATGTGTGTCTACAAAATAATTTGTTTTGTGTTTTTCGCCATTTAGACAAAAATGACACCTTGTGTCATTTTAGATTTCTTAGGCTATTCAAAAAATAGCAGATATACGAGCTCGTAGATCTGCTATTTTTGGGGGGAAATTGTGAAGATTTTTGCAAATCTTTAAATATATGTATATATATTTTAAAGCTAATTTTTTTAACTCCGATCTGTGCTTCTGGGGGGTCCCTGGAACAACCTATTTTGAGATGGGGGGGCGGCGGCCAAATACATATCATTTTGGGGGGTCCTTGACATGGAAAAGTTGGAGCACCACTGATACAGCAACTGTTTTTAGTTGTGTATTATGTACAATTATTTGACAGCTTTTAGTTGCTAGTTATTTTGCAGATTTAGATTATTAATGCAAAACATACATTCACTAATTAAGCTCTAATTTACATTTTGGCTCTTCAGCAATAGCTGATCTACAAAGTCCTTATAAGGATATCACAAATCCAACTTGTTGGGAAATTGTATAAAACATTTAATTTGAGTTGGTGTTACAATTATTAAAAGATTCAGGTTAGGTATAAGGTTTTTGAGGTTAGGTTTGATTGGGGCCTGCAGGTTAAGTTAAAATTGCATATTTGTTGAGAAATTAGATAATAAGATCTATCTATCGTCCAATTTTTTATTACCTTCTTCTGATCTAACAAGATTTCTCTCCTCTCATCTCCTCTCATCTCCTCTCGTCTCCTGCCATTTCCCTCCGTCTTTTCTCCTTGTTTCAACCATCACACCCCCACCCCCCCTCTCTCCTCTGCAGGGCACTAAAGCTCAGTATCTGGCAGCCAAAGCGTTGAAGAAGCAGTCATGGAGGTTCCACACCAAGTACATGATGTGGTTCCAGAGACACGAAGAGCCCAAGACCATCACTGACGAGTTTGAGCAGGTCAGTCTCTGCCTCCTTAACTACTGAAACCCCATATCGTTGCTGTCGGGCGGAAACCTCATACCTCCATATTCAAACTTTTTGTGTTTTTCCGTAAATTAACGCCCTACTTGATCATACTACAGCGTCATACAAAAGCATCAAAAGTAGCAGATCCACAAGCTCACGAAGCGACGCGTTTTGAGCTTGTCGATCTGCTACTTTTGTTGTTTTTGAAATTGAATCCTGAAAAGTAAAAGTTGGACATATTATGAGGTTTCCACCCGACAGAGACGATATGCTTGGTTGACCGGGGTCCCCCAGGGGCCTTTCTTTTATTTATTTTTACCTGCACGCTAAATCTCTTCGCCGAAAATAAAATAGCCGATCTATAATCTCACAAGTTGTAAGCTTGTAGATCGGATTTCTTCGGTCAAATATTCGCCTATTTTCAGGTTAAAGGACAACTTTGTTTTTTTACAACCAAGGTTTATGTTTTAGATTGTAATTAAAGTAAATAAAAGACGAGTGTTAATTTTTTTTAATTTACTGCTTTTTATAGTTTTAGCAATTTTCACAATCTTTTTTACAGTGTTTTCACAGTGGGCGGGGGCATTCTGTCCGGTGGCTAAATATGTATTTTTTTAACACATTAACCCGGCGTTTTCTTTATTATTATTTACAGTAGCTCTTCTAGCCCCCAATAACTCACATCTGGCCATCTCAGACAGCCGGACCTTTTTTATTGTGTAAAAAAGGCATATTTAGCCACCGGACAGAATGCCCCCGCCCACTGTAAAAAATATCGCAAAAAATGCTAAAACTATAGAAAGCAGTAAATGAAAAAAAAATTACACTCATCATTTATTTACTTTGATTACAAGCTAAAATATAAACCTTGGTTGTAAAAAAACAAAGTTGTCCTTTAAAGGGGAACACTCCACTGTCAAATGTGTGAACGTTTAGTCAATTTGTCACAATAACTCGTTCCATCTATGCAAAAACATGAGAATGAGAAAACTCTGTTTTTCTGTCCCATTCTGAACATGGAGTTTAGCTGTCTGGTCCTACTACAATTCCCAGAGTTCCGTGCAGCAATTTGGTAGTAGTAACAGCTCTAATTTTTTATGTCTTCTCTGCACGGACAAACTCATGGTCACGAGTTGCCATGTCTGATTTCAATCAAAACTTTTAAAGTAAGACAGAAGTGATAGTTTCTGGTTAGGATTCTCCTGTCTTTCTCCCTGGCTGGTATCATCCTCCCCTGTGTAAAAAAAAAAACCTGGGTGTCACCTTTGATGCCAGTTTCAAATTTGATAAACGGGTCAGCACTGTGGGTTAGAGCTAGCTTTTTCCAGTTGCGGCTATTGGCCTATCTCTCCCCCCAGAGATCTAGAGAAGGTTATCCACGCCTTGATCTCAACCAGACTCCACTATTGTAACTCCCTGTACGTCGGCATAGATCAGTCGTTGCTTAGACGTCTGCAGCTCATCTATAACGCCGCTGCCCGCCTCCTTACTGGCAAAAAAAGAAGCGGGATCACATTACTCCTGTTCTGGCCTCGCTCAGACTCTGTAGAGTTCTTCCAGAGAGTGTTTGTTTGAGAATCGATTTTAAGCTTTTTAATGTTTGTTTTCTTCTAAACGACGGCATCCCATCCAGAGCTCTATAAGGTCGGCCCACCAGCTGCTGCTGGTCGTGCCTAAGACCACGTTAAAAACTAGAGGTGACCGAGCTTTTGCTGCGGCCGCCCCCCAGGCCATGGAACAGCCTGCCCTTTCACGTCATGCTGCATTCACACTGGCAGATACAAAGATACAAAGCTACACAGTTGCTTTGTAGCTTTGTGTCTGAAGTTGAAGCCTGCTCAACTTATTTGTAGCTTTTGTAGCAGCTACAAATGTCAGATGTATCTTTATGTCACTGGCGTCCATTGAAAATGAATGGTAGATTGTAACTTTGTAGCTACCAGACAATCCCTGCAATCTGAGCTGCTATGGGCGATACCGGGAGCACTGACCAACTCGACACCATGTATTGATCATTATTACTCCTACTGCCTACAGGGCACCGCGTACTTGAGGCTGGGAAAGAGTGGAGTGTTCCTTTAAGCTCTAGAAGGGAACACTGGTTCACTGGAGCGTGTACGTTTCAGTTCACGTTTCACTTTCAAGTAATTTAGTGGACGTTCTTATCCAGTGTAACACTGAGTGAGCAATTAAGGTCATTTAGTGTGTGTGAATGGTCAGTAGAAGCATTCTGTCTGCTGTGAACAATTAGAATCATTTTGACAGTACAATATAAATGTACAGGAGTTTTTCTTGAAGTCGGTGCTCAAAATGCATACGCTTTTTTTAATGGCAAGTGACACATTTTCGTATTCTCCCTGGCATAAAACATTTTCAGATGGGGTTCCCTGGCCAAATATATATTTGGGGGTCATTGACATTTGAGAACCACTGAATTAATCATTGTTTTTGTTCCTTGTTTGCACTCAGTTAGTGAAAATTGTTTGTTGGATCAACTGACCTCTGCCCCCCCTTCTCTCTCTCCAGGGAACATACATTTACTTTGACTACGAGAAATGGGGCCAGCGCAAGAAGGAAGGATTCACGTTTGAGTACAGGTACCTGGAAGATCGAGACCTCCAGTGACACACAACACGCAGCAAATGGACACACACACACACACGTACACACACTGACTGACGGACGGACGGACGGACGGACGGACGGACGGAGGAAACAACGAGAGCAGGAGCGAGACATGCGCAGACGAAAAGACAAGCAAAAAGGAGAGGGATTTCGACTGAAAGTAACAAGGAGGGTGGACTAAAAAAAGCCCTTGACATTCCTGGATTTGACGCTCGACGCGAAGGGCGAGGACGGAACACCAAGGAGCGAGACAGAGCCGGGGAAACCCCCCCCCTCGAGGGAGTTTGACGGAAGTCCACGGGTGCAGCGTCTGGCGAAGCACTTCAACCAAGCTCCTCCCTCTTGACCTCCCGTGTCCCGCCCCGCCCCCCCAATACCATTACAACACTTGACTTTCCATTCCCTCCTTTCCTTCTGTGTTTCCTCTCCTCTTCTCCTTGTCCTGTCATCTCCCTCCATCAATAACAATGCCTTCTTTTCTTTCTTTCTTTCTTTCTTTCCCTTTGCAAATGAAGCTGTTTTTATTCTCTTATTAGAACTGGAACTCTCTTTTAAAGACGACAACTCTTTCTCTCTTTTTGTTTTTTGGTGGAATATCATGTAAACAAAAAGGAATGCGTTCACACACGACATCCTGACTATCAAAAGCTCCTTTTTCTCTGTTTATGTTTGGAAGCACTGGTTCTCAAACGTCGGGTTCGGGGAGTGGGCGGGAACCAGATATATAACCCGAGCTGTCCTGACCAAATTTCAGCTTTGTCAGACCTACAATTGAGAGTGTTGAGGCCGGCATGAAGCTAAGCTTTATGTGCAACATTACGGGACCATTTTAGTTGTTGAAGATAATATCGCTGACTACTTATTGTTTTCTCGGAACGGGCTAGAGCCGTTCAGGTATGTTCTAGACCATTCTGGATGTCAAAGGTCGTATTTCTCAAACGCATTAAGCCTAATTCATACTTAGTTGCACACTGTTGCCGTAGATATACAAGCTCACAACGCGTCACATCCGTGATTCGTTGCAAGCCAGTATAAATCAGGCTCAAAGCTATCACAGTTCCATTTCATCAGAAAACAGTGTCCAAAAATGGGCCATTACGGGTCTGTTACTCTGAGAATGTACAAATGGAACCAAATGGACCCGTCAGGGTTCCATTTTGTTACACTCACTGAGTTGAATTAACCCTGAGAAAATTACAGTGTGTAGACTGGGGTCCCAAAGATAGAAGAATTGATTCCATTTGTACACTTTGAGTTACCCCGCAAGGGTCCATTTGGACCGCTGATGGGCCCCCGGACCAGACGTTGAGAACCAGTGTTTTAAACCCATACGTTGCCCCTTCCTCATTGCCCCCCCCCTTATAGCCAAAGATGATTGGTTCTCGTGCTACTGCATATTGAGGGGCAGCGTTGCAGTGCAATGAGAACGGACTATGGTGGTAGCCAGCGTACAAGCCCCGCCCACTAGCACAGCGATCATCACGTGGCCGCGCCGCCGTGATAAATAAAACGTAAGTGGAATATATAATCAGAGACGGCTTCTGCACGCCTGAGGTTGCTTGACAGACGATCCAAAGTTGTGTACAAGCGTGATACGAGAAGCTCTCATCATGATCGGCTATTTTTGGTCAAGCATAAATCAAATATAAATCAGCCTTACTTGCTATTAGGACATTTTGCTTTAACCGAGACTTTGGTCACGCTGAATTAAGACAGCTGAATTAAGACATGCCTGAAAAGAAATCATGACGTCGCAATTTTTATTTCTGATTAAAAAAAAACCATTTTAATGGCCAGTATGAGTATCAAAGCATTTGTTTTCTGAGCGTACACTGGCGGCGTAATCCAAAATGATCTGACATAGGCGCTGGTCAAGTATGGGTTTAAAAGTTCCCTGTCTAGCATCATCTCACTCCTTTCAAACGGACTGGTTGCGATCGAAGCGGGGGTTGTACGCGCGACACTAAGGAGCAGGGTGTGAAATGGCCACCGAGACCCCAGCTAAGCGCTGGTAAATCTTTTGTCTGTTGCTGGTAAAAATTTGTTACCAGCCCCTTTGGCAGCTAAACCAACCATTGTTTTTGGAGGTCCTGTTGTTTTCATAAAATCCAGCTGGCTGGTAATACACTGTGTCTGGTGACATTTTGGGATGAACCAGTCGCTGGTGGCCGGTGGGCCAAAAGGTTTGGTTTGGCTTTACCAGTGGCCTCATACCTACAGTACCAGTGCGTTAACCTCGAGAGAAGAGTACGTACACAAGGACAGAGTCACTTGAAATACATAAATATCGTCGCTGTCGGGCAGAAACCTCTTATCTCCATATTCTAACTTTTTGTGGTGTTTTTTGTAAATGAACGCCCTACTAATCATACTACATAAGTCACACAAAAGTATCATAAGTAGCAGATCCGCAAGCTCGAAACGTGGCGCGAAGCGACGCGTTTTGATCTTGTAGATCTGCTACTTTTGCTATTTCTGAATTTGAATCCTGAGATCATGAGATTCCCACCCGACAGACGATATTCAAAATAATGCATACTTCAATGTGGTTGCAAAAAACATTCTAAGCACAGTTTTCTCTTAATACAATAATGTGAAGTTTCACTCTTGACCTTTCATACAAGATCTAGGAATTGAAGGACATTATCTACGTTAAGAGCGTCAGATAAATGCCTGTACAAATTCTAGATTTACATCAATTTAACCCACAGGGTTAACACACTGGTTAATGTATGAAAATGAAGCCATTTGTAAGGTGTAGCACTAAAAGCGCTACCCTGTTTCTTAGAGAGCCACCATGTCGATTCATGCCACAAGGGCTTATAGAAAACAGAGACCTGTTTTTAATAGGCCTTTAGAAACCCTTCCTTCCAACCAATCGCATCCGTTCGTCCAACCGCCATCAATCAGCCAGGTACTGGTTGAATTTGTACCTTTTGTCCTCATCACCAATCACTCTACCCGACTCACCAGCCACCTTTTCCTTGGTTGAATAATATTTGAAGCCCTATTTAAGGAAATGGGATTGCACTAGCAATAGCCTCTTTTTTTTTTAGTCGTTGGCTTAAAGATGGAGCATTTCTTTGGCACTGAACTTCTCAGGAAGATTCCAATAAACCAGTGTTAATCTCTTAAGTTGGGGTCCAGGGACCCTCTCAGGGTTGACGACCCTTAACCCTCAAATGGCCTGTAACTCAGTGACAGTTATGGGAGTCCTTTTGAAATTATAACGTTTGAGAAACACTGCAATAAAACCCTTTGGTTTCTCAAGGACCCCAGACTGCTAGGTAGTATCCGATACATTCACGTGGGTTTTCCCAGGTTTAATGAAATGAGTGCCTGCTTGTTATCGTTTGGAAAGAAAATGGCCAGCTGCTGTCTTGGGGTCTAAGGACTAGGGCTGAGCGTCACTCACTACCTATAGGTGACAATCCCATTCCTTTAAATAAAAAAAAACACGGGCCGCACACACGCCAACCAGTCGGGGTGGCCTTCTTTACAAACTGACGTTTTATCAAATCGTCTCGGTCGGGTGGAAACCTCATTTGTCCAAAACTGTTACTTTTCAGGATTCTAATTCAAAAAGTAGCAAAAGTAGCAGATCTACAAGCTCGAAACGTGTCGCTTTGCACCGCGTTTCTAGTTTGCAGATCCGCGACTTTTGAAGCTTGTTGTATGACGCTGTAGTGTGATCAAGTAGGGCATTAAATTACGAAAATAAATATGGAGATGGGAGGTTTCTGCCCGACAACAGCGAGCGATAAACCCGAGGCTGTCACGGCGGTTGAATCGACAAAAGTTCCCACCCACCCCTTCTTTCTTTCTTTCTTTGAACCCTTCATCATTCCTCCTTTTTTGGGCCTTCCTCCGCTCTTCCGGTCTGTACTGAAAACAGCAGGAACCAATTGACATCTACTACCAGCACTGCTGCCCTCCTCCTCCTCTTGAGTCTCTACTTCTCTACACTGAATGTTTACATTAAAAGAGGGGTTGAACCAGGCAGAACGAACAGGGGGCCCACAATTAGTTAACACATTTACTGCCTAAAATATTGTTATTGTTGATATTATTATGTTGTGATCTTAGCTTTACCCCCCCTGCCTTCAAAGTCTGTTGCATAAAAACAGTGGTTCTCAAAATGTTCCTTTTTGTATTATTTCAAGCACCTCCCCGTTTTGTATGCATTAAAAGGCCACGTAGTACCACCATAACTCAAGAGTTACAGACCTGTAAAGGCTCCGTTTGATTCCTAACCATCAATCATTTAAGCTGGGGACCCCCTGGAACCCCCACTTTGAGAACCACTGGCATAAAGAGCAGCTAGCTGGGTAGCTTTCCTGTCGTAAACACTCTTCGTCTCTCTCTTTCCCTCTCTACCAGGGATGTAACGATACCAAAAAAGTCACGATACGATAATGTCACAATAACAATAATTGTTACATCCCTTCCTCTTTCTTTACCACTCTTTTCTCTCAACGAGCAAGCCAGCGCCATTCTCCTCCCTGTGCAGTATACGTTTTCTTCATTTCTTTTTTGTTTTCTCAGGAAAGTGTTTCATTGGCCATTTTAACCAGGAAATAAAGCCACACATTTTGTCATCATCATTACATAACAACCCCCCCCCCCCCCCCCCTCTCCCATTCAGATTAAGCAGACTCACACCAAAACGGTCATTTTCTTTTCTGAATTAAATGACCCCCGATAATTACCAATGGCCCTTTCATTTCATAAAAAATGTTTCTTATTATTTGTAAGAAAAAAACAAAAACAAATACGTCTTATCCTCCAACATTTGGAGCGTCAACCGCGGAAGAGACCTTGTATTTCGTTGTTGTTTTTCGTAGTTTTGCTTTTTTTAATACACGTGTTTGTGAATTTTGCATTTATTTCTTTTCTTGAGTGAGAAAAACACGTTGAGGAGAATGAGAGAAACTATGTTTCTTTATCAAAAAACAAACAAGTCGGGGGGCCGTGGTGGGAGGTGGCGTTTTGATGGCCGGACGGACAGACAAAACTTCGGGCGGAAGCCTTGTACTGTATGTCCAAACCTTTTTTAAGTTTCAGGAAATGGAACAAAAAAAGAACCTGTGTTCCAGTGTTTCCAATGTACTTATTATTTAGCTACAAGCACTTGTTAATACTTTTCATTGGTTAAATATTCATAAAATCCACACACACTTAACCACTTTCTTTTTTAAGACAGCGGAAATTGTAGATCAGTTATTTTCGCTCAACTCTTGTACGACGAAGTAGGACATTAATTGACCAAGAAAGCCATACGTTGAAGTACAGACATACAAGGTTTCTGCCTGACAGACGAAACTAATTATTTTCCACTTTGACAAGACAGTCCAGCTTTTCTTTCCTTTCTCCTCCTGCATATTTTGGTAAAAGCTGAAAGGTGGCGAGAGGGCACCGGAGAAGCCGAAATGTGAATCTCTCTCTCTCTCTCTCTCTGCCCAACTTTTTACAAAGTGTTGTACAGTTTTTTTGTTTTGTTTTTTGTTTTTCAAACCAATCCCCTCCTCTCCGCTCTCTCTCTCTCTCTCCCTCTCTCTCTCTCATTCTTTCATTTGTCATCGGGGACAGCGTGACTAAAAATGACACTTGCAAAGTGGAGCTGGGGAGGGGGGAGGGGCGGGGGGAGACAAAGCAAAGTACATATTGACATAACCATGAATAAAAGATTGTAAGATATTAATAAAATAATTACTTTTCAGAAAATAAATTTGACCATTTCTTTGTATTTGTTTATTGATGTATATATATTAAAGCTGAACTATGTAACCATCCTTTTCTACTATACCCCGGATTTGAACCCGAAGTTCTGACATTTTCTTAAGATATTTTTTTGTGGCTTTTATGCCTTTATTTTGACAGGACAGTAGGCTGACAGGAAATGGGGAGAGAGTTGGAGGGAGACATACAGCAAAGATCGTCGGGAACGGGAATCGAACCCGCTACACGCTGTCATGCTGGATTACCAGTTTATGTGGTATGCGCCTGGACCGCTAGGCCAGCGGACACCCCTGAAGTTCTGACATTTTTTGAGACGATAGAGCCTGCCTGCTTGGTCAGGTGATAAATTGAATCTTGACCTCCAGGTCAAAATGTGTGTCAGATCCTATGTCTAGCGGCGAGACATGACCTTTGACACGATCGAAATGAGCAGGGAGACAAAATACAACCACCCCAATTGTATAAGTTATATTGTATTAACATACTCTACTATACAGATTGGACAAACTTACATTTTATTCATTAAAGAAAAGTTTAATTACAACCTCATTATGTCCAAAATTATTACTTTTTAGAATTCACAATTCAAAAATATCAAACAGTAGCCGATCTACAAGCTCAAAACGTGGCGCGAAGCGACGCGTTTTGAGCTTGTGGATCTGCTACTGTTTGATATTTTTGTGTGACACTGCAGTATGATCATGCGTAGTGCATTAATTTGCGGGGGGGAAATGAATACAAAAGGTCAGAATATGGAGATAAGATGTTTCAGACCGACAGCAAAACGGTATCTTTCTCGGAGAACATTGTGACCATTGTGTCACCAGGTCCTGGGGACAGCATGTCCTGTCCTGACACAAATATGGGGGTTCGTGGGCATGCTCCCCTGGGGTGAGGGGGGGGGCAGGACGTGTTCTCCTGGGGGAGCGTCCCCACAGAGCCCCCCCCCCCCCCCTCCCTAGTCGTGGTGGGTTTTCTGTTTCCACGCAAATGTTGTCACCTTTTTTTTATCCCTTACCTGTTTGAATCCCTGAGTCATTGTTCAGAGACAGAGAGAGAGAGAGAGCCATGAGACTGACAAGGAGAGAGAGAGACAGCAGGCAGGCTGGGATGCAATGGAGACTAGCTACAGTTCATGTCAGTGCTGTGGATTGTGGAGCTCTTCAATGTACAGTAAGTGATTTTGTTGTTAACTGGCTCTATATTCTTATGGCTACTGTATATCACTCTATATCAGGGGTAGGCAACCTTAGTCATGTGGTGCCAACACTGGTACAGGGGAGGAGGGGGATCGCTGGCACACTGGCGTAAGTGTGAGAGAGGTTTTTTTTTCTTTTTAAATTAAATATTCAAAAACAATTTAGTCAGTTAGATTAAGTCACATCTGTATGTAAATTAACCTGACCCTGCCAGATGGGGCGGTATTGAGTAACCTACATCCTGCACATAATTCTACATTCATTCGAACTCCAAACTCTGACTGGGGAGTCTGTGAGATAGGTGGGTTATTGCTCTAATTCAGGGGTCTTCAACAGGGGGTCCGGGACCCCTAGGGGGTCCCCAGAGCTACTATAGGGGGTCCGCCAAATCTTTGTGTGATAGGATTTTGTTTTTTTACATTAACCACTTGAACCCTAGAATTCTTTTTCTGAGGGGAACATTAGCCAAAAATAGCAGATCTACAAGGTCTCGTTGAGAGCTTGTAGATCGGCTATTTTTGGCAAAGAGGCTATACTGTAGGTGTAGAGGTAAAAAAAATAGCAGACTAAGTTAAAAAAAAAACTAATCTGAAACACAATTTTATACAATATAGAGTAGGGGGTCCCTGCTTCATCTCTCTCTCAGCTAGGGGGCCCTTGGCCTGAAAACGTTGAAGACCCCTGCTCTAATTATTAGTCCAATTATCATTACATCCTGATGTGAAAGAAATGATTTCTAAAGGGGAAAAAGAAGGTTATGTAATGTATATAGACAATCAAAAGCTTTTTGTGTGTTTTCTTAAATTAACACCCTACTTGATCATACTACAGCAGCTCCACACAAAAGCATCAACATTAGCAGATCCGCAAGCTCAAAACAACCTTGTAGATCTGCTACTTTGATGCTTTTGAATCCTTTAAAAGAAACAGTTTGGGACATAATGAGGTTTCCACCCTACGTACCACCCCACCCTGTTGTGTGTTTATGAGAGCGGCTTGATGAAAGCAGTGCTGCACAGAGTGGATCTGGGGCACAGCCAGTGTCGCCATGTCTGCTTATTATAAGCGATGTTGGGCTCGTCGTTCTGTAAAGTCGCTTAAATATCGGTCGTTGCGTTTTTTGGGGGGGGCTTGTTTCTAAAGTGTAGTTGCTTAATTGGGCGTTGCTTCCTAAATGTTGTTTAAACCAGTGGTTCTCAAACATTTTCATGTCAAGGACCCCGGAATTAATATGTATTTATTTCTCCACGGACCCCCTCCATCTAAAATATGTTGTGCCAGGGACCCGCATACCAGATTTATGTTGTTAAAATGTCACCATTTTTGTCCACGATTCTTTTTTTTAAAACATAGTAGATCTACAAGCTCGATCTTTGTAGATCTGCTATTACCAAATATCGGATGCATATCGTTTTAAAGTGCTCATCTGGCCTATAATAGTCGCTTGTTTTCATAGACCCTGGTTGCTTATGTCTCTCGCAACGTCTGGCAACACTGATCTGGGCCACGGGCCAGACCAGCTAAATAATACACAGTAGTGTAGTGCTTCTCACAACATGTTCATGTCCAGGACACTGCTCTCATTAAACTGCTCTCTAAACCTGTGGTTCTCGAGGCGGGGTCCGGGGGAACCCCTCACCTCAGGGCTCCTTGAAGGGGTTCCCGGGGACAAGAGACTTTTGTCCTAAATGTGTAAAGTCCTAGGTGTAAAGTATTCTATCTTATCTATACGCCCAAAATTGATAGATCACTGACTTTTCTTTAATATTCGGAAATAAACGTTTTTCGGAAAAAACGTATGTTTCTATATCAGTGGTTTTCAAACTTTTTCATGTCAAGGACCCCCAACATGATATGAATTTGGCCGCGGACCCCCATCTCAAAATATTCTGTTCCAGGGACCCCCAGAAGCAAAGATTTAAGTTAAGGTTTGCCTTAAAAGAATATATATATTCAAAGATTTGGACACATTTTCACGATTTTTCAAAAATAGCAGATCTACAGGCTCGCTATGAGCTTGTAGATCGGCTATTTTTGAATAGCCAAATGTGGAAAATAATGCTTTTAAGCTCAAATCAAAAAGTGACACAGATGCGTTCCAGGTCTTAATGGGTTAACGAATAAAATTAAATGTTGTCCAATCTGTATGGTAGAGTATGTTAATATAATATAACATATACAATTGGGGTGGTTGTATTTTGTCTCCCTGCTCTTCTGTTGAGACTTTTAGATCCTTTTTGAGACATTTAGATTGACACAATGCTGTTTCATGGTTTGACCTGGATTTTAACCTGTATTTTGACTTCAATTTATCCCTTGAGCAAGCCAGTCAGACTCTATTAGCTCAACGGTAAAAGGTTTCAGCACTTGCACAGGAGATCCGGGTTCAAATCCGGCGTAGCAGAGGAAAGTTACTTAGTGCATGCTTTAACTACCTTAGCATGGGGAACCCCTTTTCCCCGGACCCATACTTTGAGAAGAATTGGTTTGGAGTGGAGAGCAGCTTGATGAAAGCAGTGCTCCAAACACAATCTGGGGCGAGGCCGGCTGAATAATACACACTGCTGCTCTGCTTTGAAGTCTCACACAACATGGGCACCGGTACAAAGTACTGTACTCAAGTTTCCACTGGTTCTCAAACATTTTCATGTTCAAGGACCCCCAAAAGAATATGTATTTGCCACGGACCCCCATCTGAAAATGTTTTGTGCCAGGGAAAAAAAGAAAAGAAATGGTAATACTTTTCTTTAAAAAAAGCAGATGTATAAGCTTGCAGCACGGCACGAAGTGACGCGCTGTGAGCTTGTACATCTGTTATTTTTTTAAATAGCCAATGTATAAAATATGGATAAAGTGGTTAAAATGATGGAAACCCCCTGGAACAACCCCCCCCCCCCCCCCCCAAGGACCCCTGGGGGACCCCACTTTGAGAACCACTGCTCTAAACCTGTGGTTCTCAAATCGGGGTCCGGGGAACCCATCACCTTCGGGGTCCTTGGAAGGGGTTCCCGGGGGGTCTCCAGCTAAATGTGTTAGTATACTGTAGCACCACATTCAGTTTAACCACTTTGATCCTATTTTATACTTTGGATATTCAAAAAGAAATAATAAAAACATCAATTTGGAGGTAAAGATAGATAGAATACTTTTTTGGCAAGCAATTAAAAACAACAGTGTCTCCGATCAAAAGCACCAATGTGTATTAGACACAAAAAAAGACAAGCTTGTTTCCATAGTAGTCCACTGTGAGACAATACAACACCCAATCTGGGAACCCATCGCCAAATGAAAAGGAAAAACAGCGCTCTCTGCAGAATCTGTTCTTGAGAGATTATACAACACCCAACACACTATACGTAACAACCGTAAAACACAAACAAATACTAATATAGACAGTTAAGAACAGAACACATGAGTCACACATAAGGTCCTAGGTGTAAACTATGCTAGACAGTATGTACACGCCCAAATTGATCGATGTTTCAACCCCCCAAAATAGTCAGTCTATGATGATCCTTTTGAATAGCAGAAGTATAAAATAGGGTTAATGTAGTTAATAAATAATGCTGATTGTGACACTATGTGACAGTATATTAAAGCGGCACTACTAACTTTTCTTTAATGGATAAAATGAAATGTTGTCCAATCTGTGTGGTAGAGTATGTTAATACAATATAACTTACTAGAGTGTCGGGGGGCTACGCCCCCCTCAACCCCAGCCGCGCACGGGGCCCAGCGTGGCCGTGTGTATATTGGGGGACCCAAATCGCCGGAGTGAAACTGTGGAAAAGTTTTTTTTGAAAAAGGAAAAAATTTGAAGAAATAATATTTGTTATGTTTCAGGGGGTCCACAGGGGGTCCGCGGACCCCCTGATGGTCCACTGACCCCCTGTGGAGTGTTGGGACGCGCAGGGACACCCCTGGAACATTGCGGACCATTTCGGTGTTTTTTTTTTTTTCATGAAGGTGGTTGCTTGTTTCTGGCGCAGGCTGTGCAAACCTGGCAACCCAGCGCATGCTGCCGCACGTTTAAGTGGCGTAGCGTCATGAGGGTCAGTGGGGCCGTGGCTCGGTCAGTGAAGACCCTGTAGTGCGGATGATATGTGGCATAGAGGGGCAGATTGTAAATCCACAGAGGAAACATCCGTGGGCTACCATTGGTTCAGCGATGTGTGCGGTCGCCCTGCGGCCCCTCCTCCTCCACCAATGTGCAGTATTGAGAGCCCTGACGTGACAACAATTGGAGCGATGGGCACTGCACTGTGGTTGGTTAGGGTACACCTAGGGCCCAGGTAGAAGCCAGTTAAAGCCTGCATGGGCAAACCCAGTTAGGACCCGCCTTGGTCCCACATAAACATGGCTAGTTGGGGCCCACCTAAGGGGCAGGTAGAAGCTACTTATAGCCTGCATGGGCATCGCAGTTGGGACTGAAGTGGATGGCGCTGACATTGCTGACATGGGGTCCATATGGTTTAGCCCACCTTGAAACCATATGGGAACTACGCTGGCATGCTGGCTGTAATGCAAACGCTGCATCATACCTGCAGTGTGTAGTTTGATGTTGTGTGTGTAGCAGATATACCTGCAGTGTGTAGATCAATGTCCATAGGAAAGTCAATGCCCAGCAGTGTTTTTTTTCCCCAGCAGAGTTTCTAGTGTCTCTGTGTCTCTCTGGAAGAGGTTGCACATGAACTCTGCAGCCGCACTGAGGCGCTCCAACACAAACACTCTGACATTAAGCTGCTTCACACAACAAACATCAGCACCACGCTGCTGTTTGTCCAAAAGACACAATATCTCCTCTCCCACCGACGTCATGTGTTCATTTATCGACAGCCGTACAGACTCCTTTTGACACATGTTACGTCGTTTATCCAGCTCTCACTGACTCTCCACATCGGGCTGTTATTTTGCTGCGATCAAGTCAACGATGTGAGAGATTAGCTATCACAGACGGACGGACAGGGGGTGAAACATAGTCTTGCGCCATGCCTTTCGGCCTGGCGGAGACAATAAAAAACCGAAAGTAAGGGAAATGGCCATTTCTGCAACAGAAGTAGTCAATAAACTATGCTATGAAAACATGGGCCACATTGGCAAAGAATGTAAGAAAGAGGCAATCATGTAGAAAATAGCCGATCTCCAAGCGTACAAAGCCTCTGAACGTGAGGCGTTTCGAGCTTGTAGATCGGCTATTTTCACAATATTTACTTGTGGAACGGAGTCAAACAGAATGGGGGGGTCCCAGATCAAGTACGTGTATTTGGGGGGGGGGGGGGGGGGGCGGCGTGAAAGGGTTGATAAACACTGCTCTAATCGGAGCGAAATTATCTGAAATTACTACATGAGCATAATGCAGCGTAACATGCGTTGCACGGGGCGGTCCTGCCATTACGTTAGTTACTGTAGTTGCTGTGGAGCTACATAGTTCTCCAGAAGACACACACAAACATACACCATGTACAATGGACGAACTGAGCAGCAATATAGACATTCACCACACGAACGTGCATTGTTGACAAAGTGATTGCACAGCCGCTGCAGGCATGACAAGCAGGTT
Source organism: Gymnoscopelus microlampas (assembly GCF_963454915.1). Classification (NCBI taxonomy): domain Eukaryota; kingdom Metazoa; phylum Chordata; class Actinopteri; order Myctophiformes; family Myctophidae; genus Gymnoscopelus; species Gymnoscopelus microlampas. The sequence goes on from NC_139952.1 coordinate 37,922,344, forward strand.
AGCGTTAGCGACATGGCAGCTATCACAGCGCCCTGTCCGTCGTGCTGCAACTGCCTGTGATGGCTACAGCAGTAACAGCAAGCTGTCTGCGATGCCATTGTCTGGAGACTGCTGTTAGCGTGACACGACCAATGAGAGTGAGCGCTGTAGTTGTTGCTAAGATACGGTGGCGTCTCTGCCCCATAGCTTGTAGATCTCTCACACATGATTGGCGTAGGCTGCGTTGCCAGGTCTGACTTTGTGTGTAAGCAATGGGCGGCTTATTTTTGCGCGCCTTTGGGCTCGTTTGCATTGTGCGCACGGCAGCGCTTGTTTAGCGTACGTCAGCGCGACGTGGCAACGGACGTGGCAACGTGAAAGGTGATTGGCTGGTGAAAAGAAACACCCGACGTTACACCAGAAATGGTGCCTGGAGAAAATGGTGACCAAAAAAAAAGTTTTGAAAAAAAGGAAAAAAACCCCGCAGCGGCTGGCTGCTGTTGTGGTGATGAGGTCGTGCGCACGGTAAACGGTACGAAGCTGGCTCCCCTTCCGTTTTGTCCGACATTTGGTGAGTAGAATTAATTATGTTGCGCGGTGGAAAAGGTGTAGTGAACAGTGAGATGTCCCCTACGCGAGGCGTAAATTCAGCGCGGCCGCCGTGGCGAGTCAGTAGGCGACATGTGGTCTGGCGGTGCGTTGTTTATTCGATAACAGAGCTGTGGGGTGTCGCCACCGAGGGTGCGGAAGTTGCTCGGCATTTATATAGTTAGATACAATTTTGTCTCCCTGCTCTTCTATCGAGACATACATCCTGTGTCTAGATGAGACATGACCTTTGAAACGATCCTGTTTCTGATTTGACACGACTTTTGAGTTTTGACACACATTTTGACTTCACTTCATGCCCAGAACAAGCAGGCAGGCTCTATTGGCTCAATGGTAAAGGTTTCAGCACTTTCACAGGAGACCCGGGTTCAAATCCAGGGGTAGAAGAGGAAAGTTACGTAGTGCAGTTTTAACTACTTTTTCTGGGGAACCCCTTTTCCCCGGATCCCACTTTGATAAGAATTGGTTTGGATGGAGAGCAGCTTGATGAAAGCAAAGAGGCAATCTGGGGCGAGGACAGCTGAATAATACACACTGCTGCTCTGCTCTGAAGTCAAACACAACATGAGCGCTGTACGAAACTTTATACTTCTACTCCACTACATCTCAGAGGCAAATATTGTCCTTTTTATTCCACTACAATTATTTGGAAACTTTTACTAGTTACTTGGTATTATTACAAATCATACATTAGCCACTTCAGCTATTCGAAAATAACCACATTTTGAAAGAAATTGTGAAAATGGGTCATTAATGACTACTTTTACTTTTTGAGTACCAACATTTATAACCCATTAAGACCTGAGAGCCGATTAAAAAAAAAGTTTTCTAAATCCTAACGCTTTAAAAAAAAATATATGTATTCAAAGATTTGCACAAATTTTCACGATTTTACAAAAAATAGCAGATCTACAAGCTCGCTATGAGCTTGTAGATCTGCTATTTTTGAATAGCCTAAAGAAATCTAAAAGTGACACAGATGCGTTCCCGGTCTTAATGGGTTCATACAAGGACTTTTACTTGTAACAGAGTATTTCTACATTGTGGTATGATACTTTTACTGAAGCAAAAAAAACTAAATAATAATCGGAGTACTTCTTCTACCACTGGCTGCTCTCCTTGGTCGGCCATGCGATATGGAGTGCAGCAGTCAACATGCGTTCCCCATCACATGAATATTACAATACACAGGCGCAGTAATGCTAGGTAATGTGTCAGGCCTTCTTAAGAACGTGTGAGTGCAATTTACCTCCTCCCTCTATGGAAACAATGGAGCCATAATGGGCCTGTACCGTATAGGTGGGAGAGAGAGAGAGGCAGAGAATGGAGGAGACGGGGGAACAGGCTGTTCCGTGTCGTGAGTGCATGCACCTTTTTAATTTCTTGGCCATTATGGAAGGAAGTGCATTAGCCGACATGTAGTTTAGAGCACAAGTCGAAGCGAGGGTGGCCTGAGTGGCATACAGCAGTGGTTCCCAACCTGGGGGTCGGGACCCCAGGGGCATCCCAAAATGATTTTGCGGGGATCCCCAGATGATTAGCTTAATGTGCAACATTGTTTTCTCACTCAACAGTATACAAACAACATACAGTATACATGTATACAGGGTATCTGCACATTTATAAAGTGACAATTGAATTTTTTTTTTTTTTTAATATGTATATCATTTTTATCCCACGATTTTGTAGCCCATTTTTCACCCAGTGCCAATTGCCTAAGTAATCCTGGGCACTACTCTCCCTCTGCCAGCCTGTAGAGAGCCCCGAACTGAGCTCATGCTTCCCTCAATGCATGAGGAGTGAGCAGGCCGCTTCTAATCACCTGACAGGGGGGGGGCAGTTCCCCCGGTAGGACGTAGACTAAATGTAATGCCTCAACTCCTACAATTCCAAGTGCTTTTCAGAGTGGGGGTCCCCATTTCAAATATGATTATTTTGGAGGGTCACGGCCTGAAAGGTTTGGGAACCCTTGGCATACAGAGCTACAGACAGTAGTAGGTAGGGATGGGCGATATGACTTCAAATCACTATCACGATTATTTAAAAAATGTGCCTCGATTACAATTAATGAACAATTCGTTGTTGTGAAAATGCATAGTGAAAAAAGCAGCTCACAATGGTTTCACAATGAAATCAGTGCCAGATCAAGACTTTTCGGTGCCCGAGTCGACTACAACCAGGTTCTGTGTTTCAGAAGTTCTTTCTAGCTTTAAAATATATATATATTTCAAAAATGCATCCTTCCATTATTCATTTCCACAGTCCACTTTATGCATTTCCAATTATCTGCTTTCTTTTTTGTGATTGCACATTGTTTACAGTCTCGAGAAAGAGTCTCAGTTCGCTTGTAGATGATTAAAAAATGTCTCCTGGAGAACAATCACTTCCTCCACGTTCTCGTACAGAAATGGTGATGAGACCCCGACAGCCATTACCTTAATCTTTGTGTATGGAGTTTTTTTTTTGTATCGCCTCATCCATTTAGACATCACAATACAGAAATACAATCTTACATAGTCAAATTACTCTTTCCAGCTTTTTGAAACGAGAAGTCTGCAAAGAGCAACGTCTTGTATGCACGCTTACAGTTTCTCTTTTTTTTACAACTGCTGTAGCACACAGCTCCAAGATACAAACACCGCATATCTGCCATCTTCCATCTTCCATTGTGCATTGACATGTTTTGTGTATCTTTCTTACTTGTACCAGGGAGTGCAGTGGTGGAAAAGGTACTGTTCTACTTAAAACACATTTTCAACCCATCTTAGATATATTGTTATAATTTTTTGGTTTCTACAAAACGTTATTTTTTAAAAGGTTAAAGCTTTATATTCTCACAGTAATCATTGCTATAGAGTGTTTGTTCAGTAACAGGGGTCTCCCTGTCTCTCCAGCTATTTAATAAACAGACATTCCAATTTTGTCTGCTCATTTCTTTGTGTCATCACTTCTGATTTAACTTGTTTAATGTAAATTATATCCTGACTGAGTACTCTATCCTAATTGGATACAACTGCCATCCTGACCTGAAAATGCATTTTCTTTTTAATAGAGAGCTGGAGAGACATGGAGACTCCTGTTACTGAGCAAACTCCATGGCAATGATTACTATCATAATATAGAGCTATTTAACCAAAGAAAATCACTTGCCCTACCTTTTTTATATTTTGGCCAGAGAGTGGAGCTAGAGCCAAAGGTCATGGCATATGGCTCATCCCCTCAATACATTTCATGGTCATCCATCCATCCATCCATCCATCTATCCATCCATCCACCCATCTTCTACCCCTTATCTGGAGTGTACTTAATAATACTAGTCTTTTTCTCTTTTTTTTTTACCAAGTACTCCAGCACCAAGTACTACAAATTTTACTGAGCACCTTTCACTTGTAGTTGAGTAATATTTGACCAGGAGGAGTATCTAATGTATACTTTGTCTCAAGTACTGGGGGTCGAATACTCTGTCCACCACTGACAGACAGCATGGGCCTGAAGGCTGGAGATTCTACACTATAGAATCTACAGTGTGTGATATGCGTGGAGAAACCCTCCGAGGGTCTATTCCACACACGCGCACACACACACACACGTGTGCACACACACACTCCATGACACTGACCCATCCACTCCCCCCCCCCCCCCCCCCCCCTCCCCCCCACGTAGTAAAATGTATGAACCGATAAACGTCAACACGGGCCAAATGTAGGTCACCGCAACGATGGCGACGGGTGACTGAGAGCCCGAGAGGCACTTTAAGTCATACTCACATATTCACATATCGTTTGCTGTCGGGTGGAATCCTTGTATGTCCGAAACTGTTCCTTTTTCATTATTTGTAAAAAAAATATGTGATATAACGCGCCGTGAGGCAACGCGTTGCAACTCGTTGTGAGCTTGTACAGTAGATCGGCAATTTTCACTACTTTTGTGCGACAGTCTTGTACTCTGCGGAAAGAAACCATAACATTTTCAAATACGGAGATACAAGGTTTCCGTCCGACAGTGACAATATACATGTACGTACATGCAAATACACACTTCTATAAATACATGGGCACATATGCTACAAATACACATGCATGTTCACAAACACACACACACACACACACACACACAAACACACACACACACACACACACACACACGCGCGCGCACAGTATGGACATACAACGTCTTGTTTGGCACAGCCCACATTAATGGTACATTTTTCAACACAACATGCCTTAACCCATCAAGACCGGAGGCCGATTCTACAAATGCCTTCTAAATCAGTGATTCTCAAACGTTTTCGTGCCAAGGACCCCCAAATTGATATATAGCTAAACTCTAAAATGACACAGATGCTTTCCCAGTTTTAATGGGTTAAAGCTGAAATCCAGAACGTATTTTAATGAATAAAATGTTATTTGAACAAATCAGTATGGTAGAGTTTGTTGATACAATATAGCTAGTACATCTGCAGTGGTTAGAGGTGGACTCCCTACTCATAGTACATTGAGGAATTTAGACACTGGTGTCGGGCAGGACACCTACAGTACCTGACTGTACAACCTACCGTTCAAGAGTTATAGGCCAAAAGGTGAAGCGGCCTTGTTATAGCGCCACCGTGAGACCAATTTGAAACGGTTCGGGGCAGAGGTTCTTCCTTTGCGTACTGGGAGTGTGTGTGTGTGTACAAAGCGTCACGCCGATCAGTCCAGCGGTGCCGGAGATTAACCGTTCACAGGCAGAGAGACACGCGGACGGACAGGGGCGAAAACATAATCTCTGACCTGGCAAAGATAACGACACACATATGTACAGTTGTAGTGAGTGTATATTATGTAAGTGTTCATGTATTTTGTTGTCTTGGACCCCAGGAGGACTTGCTGTCATTAAGGCGGCAGCTCATTCTAAATAAACAATAAACCCTAGTGCAGGGGTCTTCAACAGGGGGTCCGGGATCCCTAGGGGGTCCTTAGAGTTACTACAGGGAGGTCCGCCAAATCTTTGTGTGATGTTGAACATCACAACGCATCAGCTGACCAAGTACAGAACCGATGGTCAAGTTGACTAAATATTGAGGGTTTAAAGGGTTAACTGCATGAATCTAACTATCTATGAAATCTATGAAAAAGTTTAATCTTCATCTCTCTGTCTCAGATTGGGGGTCCTTGGGCTGGAAAACATTGAATACCCCTGCCCTAGCGTCATCGTTGAAGAGCGCACCTAATTGCTCGTTTTTCTGACGTTCTTCTGTCTTTATCTTGTGCTACCCGCCTGGCTTTGTCTCTACGTCACTCCCTCTGGGGGACTGAGGTGGGAGGTGGGCTGGGAATGGGGGAGGGTCAACACAGAGGCATGAGTCAAACAGTCCTCTGGACAGGAAAGAGTGCGTCACTCACAGAAGCCCACGTGCATGCACACATAAACACACACACACACACACACACACACACACAAACTCACAGAGCCCATGTGCACGCACGCACACACAAACACACACACACACACACACAGAGCCCACGACCCACGTGCATGGATGCGCACGCATACACACACACACACACACACACACACACACACACACACACACACACACACACACACACACACACACACACACACTTGTGTGACGCTGTAGTATCATCAAGTAGGGTGTTAATTTATGGGGGGAAAAACACAAAAAAAATAGACACAGAAATGTCCATTTTACACATAAAAGTGAATACTTACAGTACACTCATACAGTATAGTGCATAATAGTGCATAATTTATACATACATTCAAGTGGCTTCCAACCTTTCCTTATGTATCTGCTTTTGTCCGTGTGCGAGTGCGCTTTCCTCCTGCAAATCTGTATATTACTGGACAGTATACAGTATGTACCTGGACAATGTACATGACCATTACATAAATGACATACATATTCACATTAAATTCTTACGTGTAATGCTTACAGTATGTTCCAACCCATGTTCAACATGTTCACGTGCACGTGGCATGTGCCCGTAATAACCTCCCTCACCACTCCCTCCCAATCCCAGCACCGCACTTTTATACTTTGTCGCAAGACGGGAGCATAAATTAAGCATAACGTTGCATGTGTGACAAAAACAAAGGGGGTCTCCCCAGCAGATCTGCAGGGGTTTTTAACCTGGGCACAATTTAACCCAGGTGACTTAACCCAGGCTTAAACTGTAGTAGTCCATGCTTAACCAGGTGTTAACCAGGTGCGGCCATGCAGTGAATATGCAGCCAAGTCAACCGAGAGCGAGACTATAACGTCTCTGTCGGGTGGAAACCTCATATGTCCAAAACGGTTACTTTTCAGGATTCAAATGAAAAAATAGCAAAAGTAGCAGATCGACAAGCTCGAAACGCGTAGCTTCGCGCTGCGTTTCGAGCTTGTGGATCTGCTACTTTTGATGCTTTTGTGTGACGCTGTAGTATGACAGGGCGTTAATTTCTGTGAAAACACCAGACATTTTAATATGGAGATAAGAGGTTTCTGCCCGACAGCGATGATAAGCACAACAAGAACACAACACAACAGCAACCCAATGGCACCACACCACCATATGTTACAGAGCACTTTAGAGGCACACACACACACACACACACACACACACACACACACACACACACACACACACACACACACACACACACACACACACACACACACACACACACACACACACACGGTTGTATTGCTATACTTGTGAGGACATCAACATTTTAGGACGGTAATTTTATACCACTTTTTGCCAATTTTTAACCCTAGCCTTCGTGTCTGACTTTAATCGCATGCCAGTGTCATGCACCCAAAATAGGCGATCTAAATGATATAGCTCACAACGTGTCGCACCGTGAAGCGTTGTCATACTGTGTATAGTTGTAGATCAGCTATGGTGCGGTATACAGTATCGTACAGCACTGAGTACGAATCAAGCCTAAATACTATATTTGGTCCTCACAATGTCTATTTCTGCAATTATGCTATACTTGTGGGGACTATTTGGTCCTCGGAAGTATAGTAACACAAGCACGCACGCACGCACGCACGCACGCACGCACGCACGCACGCACGCACGCACGCACGCACGCACGCACGCACACACACACACACACACACACACACACACACACACACTGCTGGGCCTCAACAATGAGGTGCACAGTAAGCAATTAAAAACAGAATTAGGGCACGGAGGGCCTCGAGGAGGTTTGGCGAGTGAGTTTGGCAACGAGAGGTGAGAAGGTTGTCGTTTTTGCGCGTCCTTGGACAAGGGACTCTCGTGAGAGGACCAAAAAACAGGCCCACCGACTCACAATAGCGACCGGCGCAAAATGCCCTTGAGCAAGGCACTGAACTGTGTGTAGTCACAACATTAACACACGCCAGTGAACTTTTGCCCTCTCCCTCAACAGCTACCGTCAGGCAGGGTGCCTGATGTGTGTGCGAGGCAATTAAACACATGAGTCCCCTATTCTGGGCAATTGTAGTTGCTGTCGGGCAGAAACCTCTTATCTCCATGTTTTAACTTTTTGTGTTTATTCGTAAATTAACGCCCTACTTGATCATACTACAGCATCACACAAAAGCATAACAAATAGCAGATCTGCAAGCTTGAAATGCGGCGTGAAGCGACGCGTTTTGAGCTTGTCGATCTATTTTAGAATTTGAATTCCTGAAAAGTAACACTTTTGGACATATCAGGTTTCCCACCCGACAGAGACAATATGTGTATATTCTTGTATATTATTTTTGAATCTCGTGAGTCAATCGACTGAGTCGTGAGTCAGTTGATTACCTGCTTGTTAACCTCTCAGGCATGCATTTAATGGGTTTCTACTCAGCCCTGCTTTTATGTGGTGTTAATTCATGCATAGATACACGGTATAGTTGACTCACTGTGAATCATCCTTACAATTTCTATTTGTGAATATTCTCTTTATTGAATTCACATAGTAATGTTTGTCCTTTCCTGGCTGGTACGCATTTAATATTATACAGACATCGTTGTTAGCTTTCAAGGTGACGACAGCATCCACCTGTATTCACTTTGGCCTTGATTGCAACATCCACTACTGATACCTCACTTCCTATTCCTCTTGACACAAGGCTGAGGAACTGGAAATGCGTCCGTTGCTCTGTCTGGGTGAGGCAAATAAATCTCTGTGGAAGGACATTTATTGCGTGCTGGCGTTTTTCTTCTTCTCATAATATTGTTGGGCCGTGCACCATTGAGACTTGTATTTAATTTGGCGCTTTGCAGCCATTCTGTTTGATGGATCAAGTATGGATGCCCGGGTTGACACCGCGGGTCAATAAAGTATATCGTTGCTGTCGGGCAGAAACCTCTTATCTCCATATTTTAACTTTTTGTGTTTTTTCGTGCCCTACTTATGATCATACTACAGCGTCACACAAAAGCATCAAAATGAGCAGATCTGCAAGCTAGAAACGTGGTACGAAGGGAAGTGTTTTGAGCTTGTCGATCTGATACTTTAAAAAATTGAATCCTGAAAAGTAACAGTTTTGGACATATGAGCTTTCCACCCTACAGAGACGATATACTGTAGGTTTTAGTGGTAACTCCAAACCAACCACTCAAGCCTTGCTGCTTGAGTGGCTGGTTTGTCAGAAGACTGTGGTTGTACTGGGCAGCAGTGGTGGAAAGAAACTAAGTACACATACCCAAGTACTGAACTGAAGTACAGGTTTGAGTCACTTTTACTTTACTTGAGTATTTTCATTTTTCAATACTTTATATACTTCTTACGCCACTACATCTCAGAGACAAATATTGTACGTTTTTCTCCCCTACAATTATGTGACAGCTTTTGTTACTTTGTAGATTTATATTATTATTATTACAAAACTAGTAGAAGACTGTTTGTACTGGTCAGCTCCCAGTTACCAACAGTAGAAGACTGTGGTTGTACTGGTCAGCTCCCAGTGACCACCGGTAGAACACTGTGGTTGTACTGGTCAGCTCCCAGTGACCTTTTGTTAGAAGTCTGGATAAATGTACCTAGTAACTTTCTACTGCCCTGTGCCATGTGTCCCGTGTGAGTGAGAAAAAACTAAATGGAAAAAATGCTCACAGACTGATGGGCTCCATTTAATGAATGTATTGCACCCCAAAGTGCTGTGTTGTGACGTTTCGGGCTCACATGCCCTTCATCATCTTCATTGTGTTTAGTCAATTACTTTTCGCTCAGCACCTGCCTGACACAGTGTGGATGTGCACGTCTTAAGCTTTCTGTTTTATCCTGTGACGCTGTGAGAGCATATTGGGTGCAGCTTCAGTAGTTGCGTGTTGTCAGTGGTGTATCACTGCCATGGGAAATTCAGGGACTGCGTCACCAATTGGCCTTGCCTTCCAGGCTGTTCTGATGCCAGTCAAATTACAATATCAAAGGAGCATTGCAGTGATTCAGTGGACTACTACGGTACATCAGTGGTTCTCAAAGTGGGGTCTGGGGACCCCCTAGGGGTCCTTGGGGGGGGGGTTCCAAGGGGTCCCCTGAAAAATGAGTTAAGGGTATAAAAATATATTTAACCACTTTAACCCTATACATACTACTACTACTTTGGCTGTTTTAAAATCTTGGAAAGATGTGAAAATATTTCAAACATTGTAACAACACATTTTTCTATGGCACAAAAAATAACTTCAGATGGAGGGGGTCACGGCCAAATCCATATTCATTTGGGGATCTTCGACATGAATATGTTTGAAAACCAATGCTGTGCAGAACATGACATGTATAAAGGTTCAATGCTATAGTGTATGCATACAAGGAACCCGGCGGTCACCCGTGGTCACAAGGCTTCTGCGGTGTTGTGCTCGCAACCTGCTGTGTGCTATGCGTGGACAAAGTCAACTTCCCCTGTGTTTAGTTAATGACATCACTGGGTTTTGGGGCTTTTGGTGTGTTATCTTGTTAGATTTATTGAGATTGATTGTCTTCCTGTGTCACTGGTCTCTGGAGCCAGGCTGTTGACTCACACACTTTTCAAATCGTCTCTGTCGGGTGGAAACCTCATATGTCCAAAAACGGTTATACTTTTCAGGATTCAGATTGAAAAATAGCAAAAGTAGCAGATCGACAAGCTTTTCCAGTCTGCGGATCTGCTACTTTTGATGCTTTTGTGTGACGCTGTAGTTAGTATATGATCAAGTAGGGCGTTCATTTACGAAAAAAAACACAAAAGGTGTGAATATGGAGATAAGAGGTTTGTGACCGACGGCAACGAAAATGCTTCCCGTCATACGGTCTGTGCAACGGAAGCGCAGAAAATTATTCAGGGAGTAAAGCGGATGCCCCGCCCGTCTCCCCCCGCCCCTACCGTTTTCTCTTTGTAGTCACATATATTTGTCCTACTGTAAATCTAATTAGTTGAAGTATATATAGCTTGCTCAGCAGAAATGGAAATTCAAAAATATATTTTAAAGGGCAAGAACACTTTGGCAGAGGTTTAGGTTGTGTAGTTACCTTGCCATGATGTAACTCCAAAATAATTGCTCCATTGATTAGAAATTGTCTGCATATAGTATGAGAAGAGAAGCATATTTTGAATGATCAATGTCTAATCAATGGCGCAATCATTTTTTTATTTCTTGCCCACCTTTGGAGTTACATCATGGCAAGGTAACAACAACACAACCCAAACCTCTACCAAAGTGTTCTTGTCCTTTAAAATATATTTTAAAATATATTTTCGTGAACGTAATTGACGAACAGATGGCAGCTTCTGTCTCAGCTTTCAGGAGGTGTAGTTCCAGACTCTAGATAGCATTCAGAGATTGTGGAGTAGTTGTCTGGCTACTGCGAACTGGCTACTACCACTGTGACACCAACAACCCAATCAATAATCAATAGGCCTCTCTCTCCTCTCATTAATCTCAATTCATAAACACGCGTATCACACTGCAGGTGCGATTACTAGGGGTGCAACAGTTAATCGAACTAATCAATGTAATCATTCATAATCGATCCCTATTTTGGGCATGTCATCATAGGAGAAAAGATTAACGTTTTTTTTTTTAATAGTGAAAATAGCTGATTGACAAGTTCACAACACATTGCAGTGTGATGCATTGTGAACTTGTAGATCTGCTGTTTTCACTCTTTTTATACGATATATGTTCGGGCGGAAACCTCTTAGCTCCATATTCTAACTTTTTTGTGTTTTTCTGTGAATGAATGCCCTACTTGATCATACTATAGCATCACACAAGAACAGCAAAAGTAGCAGATCCGCAAGCTTAAAGCGTGGCGTTTTGATGCTTTTGAATTTGACCTGAAAAGTAACAGTTTCGGACATATGAGGTTTCCACCTTACAAAGACAAATATATATATAAAACCTGCTTCTATTAATCGAAAAAGTAATTGATCAAATAATCGATATCGCTATTTGCAGCCCTAGTGCTCTCTTCTGTACATGGTCAAACTGGATGGCCATCCTCACTCACACACACCACTCTTTTCAGCTCACTCCTAGAAGGCCATTATTGATCTAAATGACCCCCAATTCTCCCTGGGGGAAGTTCACTGCATGGAGGAGATTTATAATGCATGCATGGGGAAGGAGGCAGATCTGTTGGAAGTTTGGGAGAGAAAGCTACTCCTACAGATAAGTGTCAGGGTTACAGATGCACACAGGTAGATTAGGTTGTCAGTTCCCTTTCAATCAATGCGGTCCAAGAAGAAGGCATGGGTTTTAATTGCTTGTTTTTTTTTTTTTATGTCCAGCACATTGAATTGCCCTTGTTGCTGAAATGTGCTGCGGGCTATACAAATAAACTTGCCTGCCCTTAATTAGCGGATCAAATGCCTTTAATATATGCCTATTAAAAACTGAGAATAAAATGAAACTCATCATGAGACACCAAAAGATGTAGTAGGCCAATAGGCCATTGTGTATAGCAGGGGTCTTCAACAGGGGGTCCGGGACCCCTAGGGGGTCCTCAGAGTTACTACAGGGGGTCCGCCAAATCTTTGTGTGATATGATTTCTTTGTTTTACATTAGCCACTTGAACTCTAGCATCCCTTTTTCTGAGGAGCACTTTAGCCAAAAATAGCCGATCTACAAGCTCACAACGCCTCGCAGTGAGCTTGTAGATCTGCTATTTTTGGCAAAGAGGTATATGTGCTAGAGGGAAAAAAGAGCAGACCAAGTAAACAAAAAAAAAAGATTAATTCTGAAACACAATTTAATACAATATAGAGGGGGTCCCTGCTTCATCTCTGTCTCAGTTAGGGGGTCCTTGGCCTGAAAATGTTGAAGACCCCTGGTGTATAGGCCTACTAAAAGGAAATATATAAATATAAATACTGTTTCTATTAGGAATGTATCAAACAAAGAATGCTATTGGTAATTGAAAACGTGTGAGTAGGCTATAGGCTATGGTTTAGAACAGGAGAAAAACAACCCATGGGAAGGGGGGGGGGGGGAGAGGCTAGGCTACTACTTGGGGGCGTACAAGTCGATCAGAGGCTACTTATCGATTGCGAGTTTAGGTGACGCATCGATCCATAGTATCGATAGCTTCCACTTTAAAGCTCATGTTGTGGAAATTCACTGAAGCGCAGCTGGCAAAACACTCTTTACTTTGGCGGTATGAGGGTCTCATGCAGGTAGAAGGGTTTTGCTTCCTTATTATGTTGGAATACTAGTCGATAAAATGTGTCCCCATGCGACATAATATAGCGTCATGTCCAGAGGGTGTCTGTAGGCTACTCGTTGCTATATGCAGTGGTGGAAAAGTACTCCCATGTGTTACTTAAGTAAATGTATCAATACTAATGTAGAAATAGTCTAAGAAGTCCAGAATTCAAAATTTACTTGAGTAAATTTAGAGTATTTATTGGTATAAAAATGTACTTAAAGTACCAAAAGTAGAAAGTAGGCTACTCAAGTACTCATTATGCAGAATGTCCCATTTCGCAAGTTTTCAAATGTATACAAATCTTTTGAAAATAGCAGATCTAAAAGCTCACAATAGATCTGAATTAGAAATACCGGGGGTCCAAACATATCAAACTGGGGTCGACTCGCATCACATGATCACATAGCATCACATCAAAGGCTCATTAGGCTGTATGGAATCAGGTGTGAAATCAGAACAACACTTTTTCCATGCCATGCTTTGCTCTCAGCTCACTGGCCTGCATGATGTTAATGTAGCCTATGGATCATTTATAGTTCTCTGATATATATGTTCCTCTGTTGCCTTCATTACCCTCTGACTAGAATCACTACAGGTTGATGGCATAATAATGCACACACGACACGAGGAATACAAATGAGGCATAGCCTACAGAGGTGGTAATTAATGAAGTGCATTTAAGTAGGCTACTGTACTTAAGTACACTTTTGAGGTATTTGTACTTTACTTATGAGTATCAGCAAAATAATTCAGTGTGGTATCTCATATCTGTCTTTTGAAACCTGCTGCGATCACGCTGAAAGAAGATTGAACATAAACAATATAGAACAGGGGTCTTCAACGTTTTCAGGCCAGGGACCCCCTAACTGAGAGAGAGAGATGAAGCATGGACCCCCTCTATATAACTTTTTGTCTGCTCTTTTTTCCCTCTACACCTCTTTGCCAAAAATAGCAGATCTACAAGCTCACAATGCCTCACGCTTGGAGGCGTTGTGAGCTTGTAGATCTGCTATTTTTGGCTAAAGTTCTCCTCAGAAAAAGGGATGCTAGGGTTCAAGTGGTTAAGGTAAAAAATCATATCACAAAGATTTGGGGGACCCCCTGTAGAAACTCTGAGGACCCCCTAGGGGTCCCGGACCCCCATGTTGAAGACCCCTGATACAGAATAATATAATGGAACTTTTATTGTCTACCGGAATTTAAAAGGATTTCAAACACACACCATAAAGGCACGCGGAGAGTATTACGGTTGTGTGGGGTCGTTTGATTGCCTGTTCATTCATGATCTATATAGGCCTATACTATGCTGCCGAAAACACTGTGTTCTAAATGACAAAGTGCGCGCGCGTGAGTGTGTGCGTGCGTGCGTGATCGAAGAACAAGCATGTGCTAATTTTCTATTTGAACAAAAAAATAAATCAAGTAAAGGGATGCGATGCGACGCGAGGCGGCCGTGGTTGTCATGGTAACCGATGACACCGCATTATCCCTTTTCTCTTGTCCCCTCTTCTCTCTCCTCATTTCCTCCACCTCAACGCATCGTTCGTTCGTTCGTTGTGTGATCTTGTAAGTCTGTTATTTCCAGAGGAGGTTAGAGTTAAATCAAATGGACCCAATCGGGGTATTATTTATCTATTTATTTATAATTTCTACCGCACACACACGCTGTGATTACCCCCCCCCCCCCCCCCTTCATTCTTCCCAGTGCGCATGGAACCCCTGCCTGGCGCATAGCCTATGGTTTTAAACCGTACCCCCCCCCCCCCCCAAAAGCCTCTCAGGGTTTTTTTTCCCCCTTCTTTTTTTCTCCTATATCTCTGTTGGATAAAGCCAATGGCTCCTTGGCTACGGGCATAAAGCGGTGTCTTGTCGACCGATTGGTCGATCGTTCGCAGCACTTTAAACGTATTGTCCAATCAATGAGCTCATGGTGCACGAGTGCAGCGGACCTGGTAGGGAGCAGCACATCCAGGGTTGCCATGTTTGTTATGCTTATATTATAAGCGACTTTGGGCTTGTTTTTCTGGTAAGTTGCATGTAAATATTGGTAGTTAAAGTGTAGTTGCTTGTTTGGGCTTGTTTCCTAATGTTTAAACCATAGACCGTGTGGTTTAAACCAGTGGTTCTCAAACATTTTCATGTCAAGGACCCCCAAATTAATATGTATTTGGCC